>NC_091326.1:25569925-25689925 GCF_038502225.1 Cherax quadricarinatus
TAAAGCCTCCAGCACTTCATGTGCTGAATGACTAACTGGGAAGGAGACTGGAGCCTCCAGCACTTCATGTGCTGAATGACTCACGGGGAAGGAGACTGGAGCCTCCAGCACTTCTTGTGCTGAATGACTCACCGGGAAGGAGACTGGAGCCTCCAGCACTTCTTTGCTGAACGACTCACACAGACGGAGGTGTGAGGCCTCCAGCACTGTCCTAAGGACATCTCTTGAGGTGGGAGCAACAACTGGAAAAATCTCAGATGATTCTTCGTATAATTTAAGCTGATTTAACATTGGAGTTTCTCCAAAGACTCGTGGAAGCTGGAAGCATAGATGAGAGCCACTAGGAGATAAGAGATACTGCAAGATGAGAGGTACAGGGAAACAGAGAAAATGGATGATGAAAGGTACTGGGAGAAGAAAGATTCTGGATGAAGCATCCAGGGAAATGAGACAGACTGGGGGATTCGATATACTGCGAGGCGAGAGCAACTGTGAGGTAAGTTATCGTCGGTGATGAGAGATACTGAGAGATAAGAAATGCTAAAACGAGAAATGCATTCAAAGGAGACATCAAGCGGGATGATAGATACTGGGAGGTAATAAATACTGGGAGATAATAAGGTAATGGGAGATGAGAGATACTAGAAGATAAGAGTTAAGGACAGATAAATAATAGACTTAGAAAAATGAGAGATATTTGAAACGGGATGAGAGATGCTTGGAGACAGGAAGATGACAGATACTGCGATGCAAGGTTCGAAGAGATGCTGGGAAACAGGAAAATGAGAGACATTGGGATGACAGTGAGATGAAAGAACCAGGGAAGAACATAAAAAATACTGAGAAACAAGAAAATGAGAGACGCTGTGAGGAAAGGATGATGAGAGATAATGTGAGGAACATGAGATATGCTGTGAGAAACATGATAGATGCTGTGAGGAACATGATAGATGCTGGGAGGAACATGACAGATGCTGGAAGGAACATGTCAGATGCTGGGAGGAACATGATAGATGCTGGGAGGAACATGACAGATGCTGGAAGGAACATGTCAGATGCTGGGAGGAACATGATAGATGCTGTGACGAATATGATAGATGCTGGAAGGAACATGATAGATGCTGGGAGGAACATGATAGATGCATAGATGCTGGGAGGAACATGACAGATGCTGGGAGGAGCATGATAGATGCTGGAAGGAACATGATAGATGCTGGAAGGAACATGATAGATGCTGGGAGGAACATGATAGATGCTGGGAGGAACATGATAGATACTGGGAGGAACATGATAGATGCTGTGAGGAACATGATAGATGCTGTGAGGAACATGACAGATGCTGGGAGGAACATGATAGATGCTGGGAGGAACATGATAGATGCTGGAAGGAACATGATAGATGCTGGGAGGAACATGATAGATACTGGGAGGAACATGATAGATGCTGTGAGGAACATGATAGATGCTGTGAGGAACATGATAGATGCTTGGAGGAACATGATAGATACTGGGAGGAACATGATAGATGCTGGGAGGAACACGATAGATGCTGGGAGGAACATGATAGATGCTGGGAGGAACATGATAGATGCTGGGGAGAACATGATAGATGCCAGAAGGAACATGATAGATGCTGGGAGGAACATGATAAATGCTGTGAGGAACATGATACGTGCTGGCAGGAACATGATAGCTGCTGGAAGGAACATGATTGATAATGGGAGGAACATGATAGTTGCATGAAGTATACCCGGAGGAGATTTCGGGGGTCAGTTCCTCCGAGGCCTGGTCCGAGACCAGGCCTCGAGGTGGAGGTGGATCACTGCCTGATCAACCGGGCTATTACTGCTGGCCTCACGCACACCGACGTATGAACCGCATCCCGGCTGGTCAATTACTGACTTTAGGTGCCTGTCCAGCACCTTCTTGAAGATAGCCAGGGGTCTATTGGTAATCCTCCTTATATATGCTGGGAGGCCCTTGAACAGTCTTGGGCTCCTAACACTTACTGCGTTGTGTCTTAACGTACTCGTTGCGCCCCTGATTTTCATTGTGGGAATATTGCAATTCCTGCCAAGTCTTCTGCTTCCATAGGGAGCGATTTTCCTGTGCAGATTTGGGACTAGTTCCTCCAGGATTTTCCAAGGGTATATTATCATGTAACTTTCTCGCCTGTGTTCCAGGGAGTACAAATCATGGACCTTCAACCGTTCCCAGTAATTTATCGTACTTATACGTCCCATGAAAGTTTTCTGTATATTCTCCAGATCTCCAATTTTCTCCTGAACTGAAAGAGGCTGTTATTGTACAACAATATTCCAGCCTAGAGAGAACAAAAGAATCTTCATGGACTTGGCGTCCCTAGTTTTGAAGGTTCTCATTATTCATCCTATCACTTTCCTAGCAGATGTGGTAAATACATTGTTGTGATCTTTGTAAGTAAGATTCTCTGACATTATCACTCCCAGGTCTTTCACAGTTTTTTTCGCTCTGTTGTTTAGTTGGAATTTGTTTTACACTCCTATACAATTTTAATTTCCTCGATCATTCCATAAGGGAGTAACTGAAGTTTGTCTTCATTGCTCTTCATATTGTTTTTTGCGGTCTATTTAAAGATTTGGTTGATGTTCGTTTGGGTGTCATCCGCAGAGGAAGACACAATGCTGTGGCTTACATGTCTATCTGTTAGTTATGATGATGAGGAACAGGATGGGAACGAGTACTGAACCGTGGAAACAAAATTTTTCACTGTAGCTGCCTCTAACTTTACTCTGTTTGATATTACTCTTCGTGTTCTGTTGTTAAGAACTTATAGATACATCTTACAACTTTCACTGTTATTCCTTTATCATGCATTTTGTGCGCTATTAAACCATGATCACCATGCCTGAGACAGGCAGGAGCGCGACCCGGTCTGAACCCATGATGCCCTGGGTTGTGCAACTGATGGGTATGTAAGTGGTTGGCGATCTTGCTTCTTAGAACCCTTTCAAATATTTTTATGATATGGGATGTTAGTGCTATCGGTCTGCAATTCTTTTCAATTGTTTTACTGCCACATTTGTGGAGTGGGGCTGTTTTTAGTGACTGCGTTCATACTCTCTCTCGAAATAACACTTAAGGCACGTGAAAAGGGGCTTCTTGCAGTTGTTAACGAACACGCTTTTGTTGTCATAATGATCCTTTATGTGGGTCTCTGTGAAAGCAACAAACATTGCATTTAACTATGTGAGCAGTCCACTGATGAAAGGTATTTTGTTGTTTGTTGATGGTTTTTGACCCTGTATATATGCAAAGATAAATATTGTCTTATTGATGATATATTGAGAGGCTTTGTTTGCTAGCACTAATATCTGTTGTTCTGGTGTGGAGGCAACTGACTGTGTCTTCACACCAGAAGTTGATTTGAGTTGTGTACGATTTCTGTCATTTCTTGCTGGCTTTTTTTTTTCTTCCTGGCAGTAAAAAATCTGTTTCTGGAGTGGTTGTAACTACCCTAGTTTATTTCCCAAGGTCTGAGTGACCTGTATCTTATTGTCTTTATACATGGTGTGCCTGACACTATGCATTGTATCATTATCTTTCATGGACTGAAGGTTACAAGAACTGCATTCTCATTTGGTCATATGGTTGCGACATTTTTGGGGGGATCGTCAAAATTGCACAACCCACCTGTTTTTTTTTTCAGATATTCTATGCCTATAAATACCCAAAGCATAGAATTTGCATATATTTGATTTCTGTTTGCCAAGATTTTTTTGTGGCCAGGTTCCCTACTCGGGCATTTTTTCCTGACTCCCCACTATCTACAGCACCTATACTAACATTAGTGCCTCTACCTGTTTTTCCACGGAATATCATTCCCTTTTTTTTCCATCTCCAGCGGTAGTATTAGTATTTCGTAATTCTGAAACTCTTATATATTTGTCTTTACCCATTTCGTCAGCATCAGGACCACTGTCTTCATCTAGTACACTGTCTTTCATTTCTCTTTTCTTACAGGTAGTGTACTCTAAGACAGCACCAGCATCAGGGGTGACAGCTCCATCAGACCCGTTCCCTTTCATTAACTGTCATACAAGACAGTTAATACAAGACAGTTCATACAAGAACTGTTGTTAGCTATGGTAGAACTGTTGTTAGCTATGGTACAAGTGTTGTTAGCTATGGTACAACTGTTGTTAGCTATGGTACAACTGTTGTTAGCTATGGTACAAGTGTTGTTAGCTATGATAGAACTGTTGTTAGCTATGGTACAAGTGTTGTTAGCTATGGTACAACTGTTGTTAGCTATGGTACAACTGTTGTTAGCTATGGTGCAACTGTTGTTAGCTATGGTACAAGTGTTGTTAGCTATGGTACAATTGTTGTTAGCTATGGTACAACTGTTGTTAGCTATGGTAGAAATGTTGTTAGCTATGGTAGAACTGTTAGCTATGGTAGAATTGTTGTTAGCTGTGGTAGAACTGTTAGCTATGGTATCACTGTTCTTGACCATTGTAGAACTGTTGTTAGCTGTGGTAGAACTGTTGTTAGCTATAGAATAACTGTTGTTAGCTATGGTAGAATTGTTGTTAGCTATGATAGAACTGTTTTTAGCTGTGGTAGAACTGTTGTTAGCTATGATAGTACTGTTAGCTATGGTATCAATGTTCCCCCTCCCCGAAAGTGATAGTTTGCTTGCCGGCTACTTGTTAAGGTAAGGTAAGTCTAGCTCCCACTATTCCCCTCCCCTCCCCTTTTTCCCCCTCCCCGAAAGTGATAGTTTGCTTGCCGGCTACTTGTTAAGGTAAGGTAAGTCTAGCTCCCGCTATTCCCCTCCCCTCCTCTTTTTCCCCCTCCCTGAAAGTGATAGTTTGCTTGCTGGCTACTTGTTGAGGTAAGGTAAGTCTAGCTCCCGCTATTCCCCTCCCCTCCCCTTTTTCCCCCTCCCCAAAAGTGATAGTTTGCTTGCTGGCTACTTGTTAAGGTAAGGTAAGTCCAGCTACCGCTATTCCCCTCCCCTCCCCTTTTTCCCCCTCCCTGAAAGTGATGGTTTGCTTGCCGGCTACTTGTTAAGGTAAGGTAAGTCTAGCTCCCGCTATTCCCACCTTTTTTCCCCCACCCCTAAAATGATAGTTTGATTGCAGGCTGCTTGTTAAAGTAGGGTCAGTCTAGCTCCCTCTATCCCTTCCCCTCCTTCTTCCCTCCCCCGAAAGGTGACATGTAGGGCTCCGGTCCAAACATTAATCACTAGACTCACAGCTCCCAGCACTACTGTAAGTACATGCCTGCCTTGTATTCTAGTGGATTTATTGGTTGAAAGCTTCACTTTTGACCAATAATAAACTTAGTCCTTTCAGTCTTGCTCTAAGTTGACTGTTGTAATAATCACCACATCTTTTAGGTATTGTACTTATCATGGAGAGTGATTTCTTAAGCAGTGGGTAACCTGTCTATCTTTCCAGCTTGGATGACAGAGAGGGTCACCTGTCAATCAACGAGTAGAATTGAAGGAGATGGACTAACGTTCTGAGATGTCCCAAACTCTGATCCACTTACCTGTTTGTGTATGCAAGTAGCTGGCTGCTTGTTAAGGTAGGGTCAGTCTAGCTCCTGCTATCCCTTCCCCTCCCTTCTCCCCCCCCCGAAAGGTGACGTGTGGGGCTCCGGTCAAACAGTGAATCACTTGACTCACAGCTCCCAACACTACTGTAAGTACACGCCTGATCATATTTTAGTGGACTTATTGGTTGAAAGCTTCACTTTTGACCAATAATTAACTTAGTCCTTTCAGTCTTGATAGGTTAAAATGTTTTAATAATCACCACATCTTTTAGGTATTGTACCTATCATGGAGAGTGATTTCTTAAGCAGTGGGTAATCTGTCTCTCTTTACAGCTTGAAAGGACAGAGAGGGTCACCTGCTAATCAACGAGTAGAAATTGAAGGAGACGGACTAACGTTCTGAGGCGTCCCAATTTCTGATCCACTTAACTGTTTGTGTATGCAAGTAGCAGGATATAACCCCTCATCATTGCAGTGGAAAAGAAAAACCTGCTTTCCTGTCATCTGGATGGATTATTGACGGCTAGAAAATGTGTAAAAAACGAGCCGGTGGGTTGTCATCAACACATGCAACCTCCCCCCCATCAACGGCAACGGCTACGATATCAACAACACGCAGTGTCACCAACACCAGACACCCAAGTTTTATATATATATATATATATATATATATATATATATATATATATATATATATATATATATATATATATATATATATATATATGTATATATATATCATTTATATTTTTCATTTTTCATTTTCTTTAAGGTAGGATTAATATTTCATATTTAAGTGTTTTATATTTTATATTTTCTAAATAATAAAGTGTTTATGTTTGTCAGTTTTTGTTCTTTTTCTATTCATTAATTTTCCTGAGGAGGAGCCAGCCTTGGTAATACTCTCTGAAGTTGTTACAGCGCTGAGTAAACCTTCACAATGTGCATGTGTCCGCACCTGCCCGCATCATCGTTGACCGCAGTTCCCATCAGCGAGCGGCAGGTAATTCCAGTAGTGATGACGAAATGACCCCTGGACAACAACCTGGCAAAAAGTCGTGGGTTGCAATTACGGCTGGTGGGTTTGAACATGAGAACATAAGAAATAAGGAACACTGCAATAGGCCTACTGACCCATGCAAAGCAGGTCCATGCCACCCCTGGCTTAGAACAATAACCACCTAGTCAGGTCACTTCCACTTAAGGAAGGAGCATGGTACCAGACCTGGTAGCACAAGCTAGTCAGGTCCAACTCACACCCACCCACACACCACTTAGCTCAGTGGTGACGTGTACTTAGCTCAGTGGTGACGTGTACTTAGCTCAGTGGTGACGTGTACTTAGCTCAGTGGTGATGTGTACTTAGCTCAGTGGTGATGTGTACTTAGCTCAGTGGTGACGTGTACTTAGCTCAATGGTGACATGTACTTAGCTCAGTGGTGATGTGTACTTAGCTCAGTGGTGATGTGTACTTAGCTCAGTGGTGACGTGTACTTAGCTCTGTGAAGACCTGTTTGCACGCTCTCTACGAATTGAAGCAAGATGCCTTCCATCGAGCAACTTTACCAACAGCTTAAGGAAGAATTGAGGATGGCGAAGATGGAGATTCGGCGACTGTCCGAGGAAAACAAGAAGATTCGTAGTAGTCCTCCTCTTTTGAGTCCTCAGGTCAAGAAAGGAAACTGGTCAGTGGCTGGACAGCAGGGAACGAAGTTGACGATCAAGATGACGAATGGAAAGGTAGAAACGATGAAGAAGAAAGAGACTGCTGTGGAAACTGTTGCGGAAACATCTAATACATTCTCAGTGCAACCTGACGAATGTGAGTCGACTACTGGGAACGTCATGACGAACGACACCAAGGAAGGTAAGAATATTGTTGTTGTTGGGGATAGCCAAGTTAGGTATATGGATAGAGCGTTCTGCTTGAAGGACAGGAGTAGGAGACAGAGAGTTTGCTTTCCTGGGGCTGGGATGGAGGATATTGTTAGCCGTCTGGATGACATCATGAGAGGTAATGGGAGCAATCCTATTATCTGTCTCAGTGCTGGAGGCAACAATGTTGGCAGACGTAGGAGTGAAGACCTGATTAGCAGGTATTGGTCAGCAATAGAAATAATTAGGAGGAAGGGTGGGAACCCTGTCATATGTGGTATTTTGCCAAGGAGAGGAGTTGGAAATGAATGGTTGTCCAGGGCAATTGGTGTCAATTGCTGGTTGGACAAATACTGTAAGGAAAATGCAGTAACATTCATTGACAACTGGGACCTCTTCTATGGCAGAAATGACATGTATGCCAGGGATGGGGTTCACTTATCTAGGTCTGGTGTGGGAGCACTGGCAACTGCAGTGGAGGGAGCTGTTAGGACTTTAAACTAGGAATAGTTAGTGGTATGGGTTTTGGCAGGAAAACAGTGAAGTCCGAGTGTAGTAATATTATGAGTTCTAGGGGAACTAGTAATAAGCAGAACGAGGTAGATATTGAAAATCCAGTGACACTGGGTGATAAGGACAGTAATAGGTTTAGTAGAAAAACAGAAATGAGCAGGAAGGGTAAAGAGAAAGGAGAGTCTTTCAATGTTTATTATGCTAATAGCCGTAGTGCTAGGAATAAGATGGACGAGTTGAGATTAGTTGCTAGTGCAGGTAACATTGATGTATTTGCCTTAACTGAGACGTGGTTTAGTTCAAAAAGTCGGGACATGCCTGTGGAATGTCACATTCAGGGTTTTAAATTGTTCCAAGTAGATAGAAGTATCGGGAAGGGGGGTAGGGTGGCATTGTATGTCTGAGATCGCTTGAACTGTTGCATAAAAATGGGTATTAAGTCTGAAGTAACACATACAGAGTCTGTTTGGATAGAATTTTCAGAGGGGCATGAAAAACTGATTTTAGGAGTGATATACCGGTAGTCCCCCAAACTTAGATAGGGACCAAGGGAGACTACTATGGGAGGAAATTTTTAAGGCCACAAGGCACGATAATGTAGTAATTCTAGGAGACTTTAACTTTAGTCATATTGATTGGAATTTCTTGACTGGGAATTTAGAATCATACGACTTCTTAGAAGTAGTTCAGGATTATTTTTTGAAGCAGTTTGTGACAGAACCTACAAGGGGAAATAACCTGCTTGACTTAGTTCTGGCAAACAATGAATCCCTTGTTAATAATTTAGAAATTTCAGAGGAACTGGGTGCTAGCGACCATAAATCAATTACATTTAGCATTGAATGGAAGTACGATAGTAGCGATAACTCAGTAACAGTCCCAGATTTTCGCTTAGCAGATTACAATGGGCTTAGAGAACACTTATCATCTGTTGACTGGGGTAACGAAGAGAGCTATCAATATGGCAGTTTTCTGAACACTATACATGCTTCTCAAGGAACGTTTATCCCATATAAAGAAATTAGATCAAATAGAAATGACCCAAAATGGATGAATAATAGGCTGAAATATCTACTAGGGCATAAGAAAGGAATTTATGGGCATATCAAAAGAGGTGAGGGTCATCTTATGAATCAGTATATTGGCATTAAGAGGAACATTAAAAAGGGGATAAGAAAAGCTAAAAGGGACTATGAAATTGTGAGGGAAAAGTTCAATCGATAGGAGTAGAGAGGGAGTATATAGTAACAATAGTTTCATTGCCGGCTACTTGTTAAGGTAGGGTAAGTCAAGCTCCCGCTATTCCTGCCTTTTTTCCCCCTCCCCGAAAGTGATAGTTTCATTGCCGGCTACTTGTTAAGGTAGGGTAAGTCAAGCTCCCGCTATTCCCACCTTTTTTCCACCACCCCTAAAGTGATAGTTTGACTGCTGGCTGCTTGTTAACGTAGGGTCAGTCCAGCTCCCACTATCCCTTCCCCTCCCTCTTCTTCCCCCCAAAAGGTGACATGTGGGGCTCTGGTCAAACAGTAAATCACTCGACTCACAGCTCCCAACACTACTGTAAGTACATGCCTGCCTTGTATTCTAGTGGATTTATTGGTTGAAAGCTTCACCTTGGACCAATAATAAACTTAGTCTTTTCAGCCTTGCTCTAAGTTGACTGTTGTAATAATCACCACGTCTTTTGGGTATTGTACTTATCATGGAGAGTGATTATTTAAGCAGTGGGTAACCTGTCTATCTTTTCAGCTTGGATGACAGAGAGGGTCACCTGTCAATCAACGAGAACTGACGGAGACGGACTAACATCCTGGAGACGTCCCATTTTGGATTTAATTACCTGTGCACCTGTATGAAATTGCAGGACGTAACCCCATTGCAGCGGTAAAGAACCTGCTTTCCTGTCAACGGGATAGAATACTCACGGCAATACTCTGTGAAGAACTAGCCGGTGGTGGTCACCAACACCTGCGACCCCCCCCCCCCCCACATCAGCAACGGTTAAGATTTCAACAACACGAAGTGTCACCAGCACCAGACACCCCAATATAAATATTAGCGTTGAGTTCAAATGTTATTTTATTCATTTCATTTTTCATTTTTCTTTCAAATAGGATATACCTGTCATGTTTTATTGTTTTATGTTTGCTTTAATACATAATAAAGTGTTTATCTTTGTGAATTATTATTTCGTTTTCTATTCATTAATTTTCCTGAGGAGGAGCCAGCTTTGGTAATACTGTCTGAAGCTATTACAGAGCTGAGTAAGCCTTCACAAGTGGCAACCTTGCCAGGATCAACTCTACTGAATTAAGATTCAACTCCATCTCGAATCTACCATTGGAACTTCAACGCCGCATACCACAGATGGTTAACACCAGCCATGAGTAATCATTCTCTATGGTAGGACTACGGTACAGGTATTTAAAAGATTTGGTGATTGTTATAGTCTCAATTTATTGTAAGTCAAGTCAGGCAGGATATAATAGTTAATTCTGCCACCTTTCTTGTGAGCTTGAAACGCTTTGGAGGATTAGACTCTAGGGACCCGAGATTTTCCAGTGACAATTTGTTTCATTGAGCTCTTTATTATATCAAGGGAACTGTCATAGGGCACTCTTGATTTGTTGGTGAGAAGATTGGATGGTCAAGTGACCCCATTCTACTTACTGTTTGCTCAGAGCCGGCATAGAACCCTTCGTTTTCATTAATACATATTGTTTAATTGAAGCAGGGATCGAGCCCTCTGGTTTATTTACAGTTTGAGCGGAGCAGGAATTGAACCCTCCGTTTTCTTTAATACCCGTTTCATTTCCCCTGATAGTGTAAGTTATTCTTGCAAGCATGGAGAAATACCAGTTTTGGATGAATGCTGGAAGTAAGTGAGGAATAACAGGGAAAAATTTAGAATCTTTCATTAGTGCTAAGATCCAGGAAAGACTTGAAAGAGAGAGAATTGAGAGAGAAGAAAGACAGAAAGGGAAAGAGAAGAGAAAAAGTAGAGAGAGAGAATTGAGAGAGAAATCCAAGAAAGACAGTTAGAAAGAGAGAGAGAAGACAAAAAGGAGCATGATAGAATTGATCGTGAGGAGAGAGCTAGAGTACGTGAGGAACAGGTTAAATTAAGGGAACTTGAGGAAAGAGCAAAGGACAGAGAATATGAGTTAAGGGAGAGAGAAAAGGATCGCGAGCTCGAACAAGCTCGCCTTGAATTAGAGAATAAGAA
Organism: Cherax quadricarinatus; assembly: GCF_038502225.1. Lineage (NCBI taxonomy): Eukaryota > Metazoa > Arthropoda > Malacostraca > Decapoda > Parastacidae > Cherax > Cherax quadricarinatus. The sequence continues at coordinate 25,581,087 of NC_091326.1, forward strand.
GTTAACTTTCTCACAACAGCAATTAGATGAAGGAGTAATGGAACAACGTGCAGCTAGTGCACATATTCCAACACCTAATTTACCTCCCTTCACAGAGGGGGAAGACATAACTTCATACATTATCAGGTTTGAAAATACCGCTACCCTCTGTGAATGGCCTGCTGACACCTGGGCTACCAGGTTAGGAATGTTATTTTCTGGTACAGCTTTGAATATCTATGCAAATTTGTCGCAGGATATCATATGTAATTATAACCTACTGAAGAAGGCAATCCTTAAAGCATATCAGAAAACCACTAATTCTTACAGGAAAGATTTCAGGTATGCCACCTTACAGCCTGGCCAGAACTTTCAGTAGTTACAGGTAACACTCTTTCGTTTGTTCGAGTTTTGGATAGGGAGTTCAGGAATTGATCGCAGTTATGAATTTCTGAGAGACTTCATGGTTGCTGACCAGTTCCTCAAAGCTCTTCCCCATCAGATACGAACATTCATCAGAGAACGTAACCTGATAAAAGCTGAGGAAGTTGCTGAGGCTGCTGACCTGTATGCTGAGGCTCACAATTCCTATAAAGACCTAAAGGGATCGAACCTTAAGGGTAAGGGTTCATCAGACCTTAAGAAATCAAAGCCTCTAGTGGAAAGTAGAATGACTTCTTTTATTCATGTTTGTCATTTGTGTGGTGTTAAGGGACATAAACGTTCAGATTGTCCTTCTAAGAAGGTCCAAAAAGTTGGAAGATGTTTTGAAGACTGTAATGACCAAGCACCCTTCTGTTCAGGAACAGTTAATGGACTTAATGTATCTACCATTTTACGAGACACTGAATGAACATGTATAGTCATTTCTGATAAGCTGTTCCCTAATCTTAAAGAAACTCATTCCTCTGCTATACTTTCGGACTACTTGGGGTGTACAGACACTTTTCCTACTATCCGTTGTTACATTAGGTCTAAATGGTTCACAGGTTGGTCTGAAGCCGTACTAGCTCCCATCACTTCTTGCTCCGTACTAATAGGTAATGTAAAAGGTGCCATTCTTCCTTCTGAGGTTGACCTTTCATCGCCAAAGATGGACATAAGTGTTTCAGATCCTCTCCCTGTAAAGTCAGAGAAGCCCCTCGAAAGCTCAGATGAGACAATGTCTCGTGAGATTCATGTGGGATTAAAAACCAGTGATGCTACTCTCGAAAGCGAGGTAGTAGGATCACCGGTTCACTTGTTAGATGAAAGTGAAGCTATCACCTCCGATACCATAAATGTCTTGACTAGGGCTCAGACTAAAGCCCAGGCTTCTCCTTCTGTCCATCCTTTGATTTTCCCTGACTTCAAGCCTTTACATAGATGAAAGGACTCTTTTGCCAATTTACAACGTAATTGCCCTTCTCTTCAGAATTGCCATAATGCCGCTAAACAAAATCAAGTTATCCAAAGGAAACACTTTTCATATAAATTTGAATATAAAAGGTATCTTGTACAAGTCAGTATTCAAATTAAATTCAGATGAGACAGACTATTCCATCTTAGATGTTCCAAGTCAATGCAGAGAGACTGTTCTTAAAATGGCTCATGACCTGCCAGTGGCCGGACATTTCTCGCATCGTAAAACCTTAAATAAAATTAAGGAAACCTATTTTTGGCCAAAAATGTCCTCAGATGTCACTACCTATTGCAGATCGTGTAAAGTTTGCTAACTGTCATCCTCCCGAGGTACCAGGCGAGTACCTATGGTCAAAATGCCTATCTTTACGGTACCGTTTGAAAGAGTAATAATAATAATAATAATAATCTTTATTTACTACAAGTACATGTACATGGTATACAGTCCTAGCTGACAACAATGACATACTACTACATAGAAAGCCACTTATTATGCTGAGCATCTCGGGCAAATTAGGTCATTGTCCCAGGATGCGACCCACACCAGTCGACTAACACCCAGGTACCCATTTTACTGATGGGGAACATAGACAACAGGTGGAAAGAAACACGCCCAATGTTTCTACTCTGGCTGGGAATCGAACCCAGGCCCTCGCCGTGTGAAGCAAGAGCGTTAACCACCAGGCCACCAGAGCCACATCGTTGGTCCTTTATCTCCACTTTCATCTGGGGGACATAGATATATATTAACATTAGTTGATTATGCTTCGAGTTTCCCTGAAGCCGTTCCCTTAAAGACCATAACTACTACAGAGGTGGCTGAAGCCCTTTTGTCCATCTTCTCTAGAGTGGGCATCCCTAGAGAAATTTTGTCTGACCGTGGGACACAATTCACATCTGACTTAATGCAACATCTCTACCAACTTTTAGGAGTGAAGCCTCTCTTCGCAACACCCTATCATCCCAGCTGTAATGGGAGGATTGAGCGCCAGCATTCGATTCTCAAGTCCATTTTAAGGAAACTTTGCTCCCTTAAACCTAAGGAGTGGCATCGTTACCTACCCTGTGCTTTGTTTGCCATGAGGGAAGTTCCCAGTGACTCTTTGGGGTTTTCACCTTTTGAACTTCTCTATGGTAGACAGGCCAGAGGTCCACTGTCCATCCTTCATGACTTATGGACTAATGAGAAGGTAAATGCTGAGGTTCAATCTTCTTATCAGTTTCTCCTAAACCTTAGATCCAAACTTGAGGAGACCTCTGACATAGTTTCGAAAAACTTAAGCTGGTCAATGGACCAATACAAAACCTATTTTGATTCCAAAAGTCAGAGGAGAAGTTTTAAAGTAGGGGATGAAGTTCTTGTACTTTTGCCTATCAAGTCAAATAAATTATTAGTAGCATGGAAAGGTCCATATAAAGTATTAAAAATTTGTGGGAAAGTTGACTACCTCATAGAAGTCAAGGGGAAACCTAAGCTTTATCATATCAACATCCTTAAGAAATATTACCGAAGAAATTCGGTTAACTGCTTTAATAACTTTGACTTAGTTTTTCCACACGAACTTGATACGACGACTGAAGAATGTAAAGTGTGCGTAATTGACACCTCTAACTTAGACTATGATGAAGAACTACATGACTTTGGTGACTCTTGACCACTCGGGCGCAACCAACATTAATATTAATGAATCTTTGGATGACCATAAGAGACATGAACTACTTCAATGTGTGAGTAACTTTTCAGACGTCTTTACTGATATTCCAGGTGTTACCTCCACGGTAGTCCATAAGATTGACTTAGTGACGGACAATCCTATCAAACGAAAATTATACCCAGTTCCAGTTCACCTTAGGGATGCATTTGACCGAGAGGTAGACAAATTATTAAAACTAAAGATCATTGAACCTTCAGTATCTTCATATTGTTCACCAGTAGTCATGGTTAATTAAGAAGGAGGATACTTCATATAGACTTGCTATTGACTTCAGAGGCCTTAATGCTATAACTCGGTGGGATGCTGAGCCTATGCCCTTAATAGATAACGATCTACACAAATTTTATGACTCTTCCTTCTTTTCAGAGATTGATATTGCGCAGGCATATCATCAAGTAATGTTAGATCCTTCTTCTAAGCAGTACACCGCTTTTCCTACATACCAAGGACTGATGCAATATAGAACTATGCCCTTCGGTTTGGTAACTGCCTGTGCTACCTACGTCAGACTGATGAGAAAGGTCTTGGGTAATATGCCAAATGTTTCAGTTTATTTTGATAACATTTACGTAATGACATCTACGTGGGGCGAACATATCCAAACATTAACATCAGTTTTGCATAGGTTACGCTCACATGGCCTCACTGCCAAGCCGAAGAAATGCTTCCTTGGGTATAACAAGATTAGATATCTTGGACTGATACTTTCTAATAACACTCTGCAGCCTCTCCCCAAAACCAAGAAGCTCATGCGTAGCTTTCTTGGTTCTGTAAATTTTTATGCACGGTTTATCCCGAACCTTACTGATCTTACAGGCATCTTATCCGACTTCCTTAAAAAGTCTGTGAAGGAACCTCTTGAACTTTCCAACGTAGCTCGGGAAAAGTTTAATGAGATTAAAAGCATCTTTTCGAAAGACCCTATACTTAAGATTCCAGATATTAATAAAACATTTTGTTTGAGAACTGATGCCTCCAATACTGGCTTAGGTGCGGTGTTACTACAATACCATGATGGTACTCCCTTCCCTGTATGCTTCCTAAGCCGGAAACTCCTTGCCGCAGAAACAAGATACTTCACCATAGAAAAGGAATGTTTAACCCTTGTGTGGGGTATCTCCAAACTTAAATTTTATTTGCTGGGAAAAGAATTCGTTTTAGAAACGGACCACAAACCTTTGATATACCTAGAAACTTTTAAGGGAACCAACAGTTGCCTCTTGAGGTGGACATTGGCACTCCAGGCTTTTAAGTTCCATATTGTGTATATCAATGGTTCATCCAATTATTTCTCTGACTGGTTAAGTCATGACAGTCAGTAGAAGATTTCTTGCCTTACGCGACTTCCATATGTTAGAACTTGTTCCTCGCCTATTCTTCTTATACTCCTTGACTATAAGTCTTGGTATGGGGGAGTGTGAGGGAAAAGTTCAATAGATAGGAGTAGTGAGGGAGTATATAGTAACAATAGTTTCATTGCCGGCTACTTGTTAAGGTAGGGTAAGTCAAGCTCCCACTATTCCCGTCTTTTTTCCCCCTCCCCGAAAGCGATAGTTTCATTGCCGGCTACTTGTTAAGGTAGGGTAAGTCAAGCTCCCGCTATTCCCGCCTTTCTTCCCCCACCCCTAAAGTGATAGTTTGACTGCCTGCTGCTTGTTAACGTAGGGTCAGTCTAGCTCCCACTATCCCTTCCCCTCCCTCTTCCCCCCCCAAAAGGTGACGTGTGGGGCTCTGGTCAAACAGCAAATCACTCGACTCACAGCTCCCAACACTACTGTAAGTACATGCCTGCCTTGTATTCTAGTGGATTTATTGGTTGAAACTTCACTTTGGACCAATAATAAACTTAGTCTTTTCAGCCTTGCTCTAAGTTGACTGTTGTAATAATCACCACATCTTTTGGGTATTGTACTTATCATGGAGAGTGATTATTTAAGCAGTGGGTAACCTGTCTATCTTTTCAGCTTGGATGACAGAGAGGGTCACCTGTCAATCAACGAGAACTGACGGAGACAGACTAACGTCCTGGAGACGTCCCATTTTGGATTTAATTACCTGTGCACCTGTATGAAATTGCAGGACGTAACCCCACATCATTGCAGCGGTAAAGAACCTGCTTTCCTGTCATCGGGATAGAATACTCACGGCGATACTCTGTGAAGAACTAGCCGGTGGTGGTCACCAACACCTGCGACCCCCCCCCCCCACATATTGATAAATTAGACACATGTGCAACTCTTGGGTATCTTTATTGAGGAAATGTTTCGCCACACAGTGGCTTCATCAGTCCATACATAGGAGAAACTTGAAGAACAGGAGGAGAATGAGGTAATCAGTCCCTCAACCTTGAGTCGATGTGTTCAGTCCATCAATTTCGCCACTGTGTGGCAAAACGTTTCCTCAATAAAGATACCCAAGAGTTGCACATGTGTCTAATTTATCAACATGTCGGTTCTCTGAACCATTCATCTACAAACCTGTCATACACTGCAACTTCTTGGGATCTTAATACTTAGGAATTCTTCGCTTGCCTAATTCTTGGGCACTACCTACTTCCACATTGAACAAATGTGACACCACCTATGACTGCTGCACCTCTCCTGCCATATGGTTTATAAGCTGCTTCTCCGCTCATATGCCGTATTCTACTCAAGATTGATGGACTGAACACATCGACTCAAGGTTGAGGGACTGATTACCTCTTTCTCCTCCTGTTCTTCAAGTTTCTCCTATGTATGGACTGATGAAGCCACTGTCTGGCGAAGCGTTTCCTCAATAAAGATACCCAAGAGTTGCACATGTGTCTAATTTATCAACATGTCGGTTCTCTGAACCATTCATCTACAAACCTGTCAGACACTGCAACTTCTTGGGATCTTAATACTTAGGAATTCTTCGCTTGCCTAATTCTTGGGCTCGACCTACTTCCACATTGAACAAATGTGACACCACCTATGACTGCTGCACCTCTCCTGCCATACGGTTTATAAGCTGCTTCTCCGCTCATATGCCGTATTCTACTCAAGATTGATGGACTGAACACATCGACACAAGGTTGAGGGACTGATTACCTCATTCTCCTCCTGTTCTTCAAGTTTCTCCTATGTATGGACTGATGAAGCCACTGTGTGGCGAAACGTTTCCTCAATAAAGATACCCAAGAGTTGCACATGTGTCTAATTTATCAACAAGGGATTATGTATACCCCTGCAGAGGATGGAGGCTTGTCCTGTCTACTACTGGTGATGTCCTTGGTGGTCGTGGTTGTGGAGGTAGATACTTGGAATGATGTATTGGAAAAGATGTTGGAAACATGTTTGGCAATGGAGTTGGTGGGGAGGACTATGTATCTCTTCTCGGCAGTGTCTTCTCTGGGTGTGTTGAAGATGTTTAATGCCCGCCGTCTGCAGTCTCTGATGAAGTGAAGAGGATAGTGGAGTTTAGAAAATACTTGTTCAATTATAGTGCATTCTTCCTCAAGGAACTCATTGCTGCAGATTCTGAGTGCACGCAGGAAGAAGCCTATAATTACACCACGTTTGGTTTTGGTGTCGTGGTGAGAGTAGAAGTGGAGAAGATCGTTTTGGTTGGTGGGTTTTCGATAGACTTTAAAACGAAGTTCGTGGTCAGCTTTGCAGAGCAGAACATCAAGGAAAGGAAGAGTGTTGTCGACTTCTTCTTCAAGTGTGAACTGGATTGAAGGCTCGACCTGGTTGAGCTTGTCTTGGAGAGCTTGAACGTTGAAGCGTTTAGGAGTTATGAGGAGAATGTCGTCAACATAACGGAGCTAGGTGACAGACGAAGGAATAATGGTGGAGAAACGTTCGGCTTCTAGATGTTCCATGTATAGGTTCGGCAGGACCGCACTGAGTGGCGAACCCATGGGTAGTCCAAAAGTCTGCTGAAAGAGGTGATTTTCGAAAGAGAAACACGTAAAGCCAACACATAGTTCAACATGGGTTCGCCACTCAGTGCGGTCCTGGCGAACCTATACATGGAACATCTAGAAGCCGAACGTTTCTCCACCATTATTCCTTCGTCTGTCACCTGGCTCCGTTATGTTGACGACATTCTCCTCATAACTCCTAAATGCTTCAACGTTCAAGTTCTCCAAGACAAGCTCAACCAGGTCGAGCCTTCAATCCAGTTCACACTTGAAGAAGAAGTCGACAACACTCTTCCTTTCCTTGATGTTCTGCTCTGCAAAGCTGACCACGAACTTCGTTTTAAAGTCTATCGAAAACCCACCAATCAAAACGATCTTCTCCACTTCTACTCTCACCACGACACCAAAACCAAACGTGGTGTAATTATAGGCTTCTTCCTGCGTGCACTCAGAATCTGCAGCAATGAGTTCCTTGAGGAAGAATGCACTATAATTGAACAAGTATTTTCTAAACTCCACTATCCTCGTCACTTCATAATACTGAATCTAAGTTCAGCATAAGAAAATCACAGACTGTGACAGTACACAGATACCAGTACAAATTAGGTCAGAAGCTACAGCTCAGGACCTGAGTTGCTCAGAGTGTCTAAGTGACACACAACCTCAGTACAACGTCGAAAATCACTAAGTCTATACAATGTTCTGTGAACAGAGTCTCCAGAACTAACAATAAAGCTACAGAGACGATCTTCCAACAAGGGCCAATAAGGAAGAGTTAGGTACTTGTCAGGAATACGTCCAACCACCAAGAGAGCCTAGACCAGACTGAATACTTCAGGTGAGGTGAGATCACCCCCCCCTCGATCACGTGATAGCTCTGTGAACAGTTGCTGCCCAGCAACAGAAGCCGGCAGGGAAACGAGCCACAAGCGATAATTACAGTAGTTAGACAATCAAGACTTGAACTTTGAGCACATAATATATGTGTTACATCCTACCTAACAACATAACTAAGTCAAATAATAATATAAAGCAATATATTTACGATTTAGCTATTATCGCAAATATAAGCAATATAAAATTATATGAAAAGGTAATAATTATATACATATACATATATATTCATAATATAAATTGTAACCCATTCAGGGGTTGCAACAGAGTCTTTATGCTGACATAGTTTACCATGATACATTTAGTGGTAGTCGAGATCGTACTGTTGCCATGGACGTTGTCCAGTTGTGGGTGACTCGTAAATTAACGTGGATGGTCAACTATGTGCTATGGGACCTATTAGTGCTGATGACATACGGACAACCTTACAGGACATGAAAAAGGGAAAGTCGCCGGGGACAGACGGGCTGCCATGTAAATTTTACTTGGAATTCTGGGGCAAGTTACATGGGTTTCTTGTTCGGTTATTAAATAGTATGAAAAATCAGGGTTGTTTAAGTAAGACACAGCGAGAAGGTATTGTGGTCCTTGTTCCCAAAAAAAATGAATATACTGATATACATGATTACAGGGCAATTACCCTGTTTATTAATAATCCCTTCAGAGGGCAATTTCTGATACATTAGAATTTCAAACTTATAACTCCCTAGAGTGGATAGAGTATCTCAATATAAGTTGAACGAGGCCGTATAAATGGAATCTGATGGTTAGTTTTCGAGCAATTGCTAATCTGCAGAAGGCAGATATACTTGCCCATGCCTGAAATAGGGAGTATAAATTTGAATGTTGCAAACTTGCAATTGTTAATAAAACACCCAATAACTATTTTTAAAATTTATTATACAAATATACAATATCAAAAACATCAATGGAACTTGTATCAAAACATTTTGTAAGTATTAGAAAAGTATAAAAATGAAACAAATAGCAACAAGGACACATTGCAAAGGGTTAAAACTTTCAAGTCCCATATTCCTGAGATTCATGAGGAAGAGCAATCATTCTATATTACTAATTGCTAGAATGGAAGTCTATGAAGTAATTTCTATCCTTCTTTATGCATAGATTTACTTTGCATACAGAATCTTGAAGAGCAAGATCTTCATAAATATCTTCCTCATCAGGGTACTCCTCGATCATAATGCCTTTCTTTTTCTTGACTAATTTCTGCTTTTTGACTGGCCTTTCTTCCTCATCGTCACTTGAAACTCTGCATCCTGTGGCAAGTATTCATCACCACTATCCAGCAATTCAGGGTCATCTACCTCTGGTTCTGAGTCACTGTCATTCAAAATACAGACATATTTTGACCTGGTATTGGAGGGCTCCCCATAAAACAATTTCTCATTGATCTGGAAGGACAATAAAAACGTTCTGTATACATCCAGACCACTACAGAATTCATATATGCAGTAGAATTTTTTTTATAAATATTTATTTTACTGAAAGTGGATTATGTCCCTACAAGGGCAGAGGCAGTCCTGACTGCCCTTCTTTTGTTGCACTTATTTCAGCTGCACGCTACACTCATATTATACTTCACACAGACTTTATGTATATATCAAAATATGTCTAAACTATTCATGTACACACTAAACACAACAATCAGTACTAACCGACATTGTAGAGGGTAAAATCCAAGAGAATATTAGTGACACTAGATGGAAAAAAACCCACTCTGGGCGACACCAAGCCACGAGTGTTTACATTTTGTTCTCTCAACCAATGGGGAACCGGCAAATGCCATCACCACTTAGCTGAAGCGACTCAGGGAAGGCTTGTGATTGGTCAGAATTAAAGAACAGGAATCCAGATGCGCGGCGCGAGTAGGATGACATGCGTAAAGGTGCAAGTGTTAAAGGCAGTGAAAACTTCCTCTGCCCTGTAAAGGGTCACTGACTATAAATTATATGCAATCGCCTAAAACCCATCTTAGAGAAGATTTTACATACAAGTCAGGCTGGTATCCCAGGGCCAGGCTGGTGTCCCGGGGCCAAGCTGGTATCCCAGGGCCAGGCTGGTGTCCCGGGGCCAAGCTGGTATCCCAGGGCCAGGCTGGTATCCTAAGGTCAGACTGGTATCCCTGGGCCAGGCTGGTGTCCCAAGGCCTGGCTGGTATCCCAGGGCCAGGCTGGTATCCCATGGCCAGGCTGGTGTCCCAAGGCCAGGCTGGTATCCTGGGGCCAAGCTGGTATCCTGGGGCCAGGCTGGTATCCCAGGACCAGGCTGGTATCCAGGGGCCAGGCTGGTGTCCCATGAAGAGAAGAGAAGAAGAAGACGACGAGAGCTGTCGTAAGATGGGAAGGAAGAAGGATAAGGAAGGATGGAAATACTGGAAAAGGATGGGAAGGAGGGGATGAGGAGGAATCAAGGCAAGTGGCCCAACCACTCTGGGACATGTGGTACCGAAGTACTAGAGGCATAGATGGAGAGGCTTGAATGATGACGGTACTTGGCTCACTAGGAGAGGATGGCGAAGGCAGCGGCAAGAGCTGGGAGTGTCAGAAGGCAGCAAGCAGGATGAGTTGTACTGTTGGAGGTCAGCTTGAGGTGTGTTAAGCTATTGTCCCATTAGAAAGAGTCTGGAACTTCGGTACTGGTATGGTCATGAGTCTAAATTTGCGGTCTGGGTCGATCTCTGGAGCATTAAGGAGACTGATGACTTCTCTGCGGAAGAGAGCACGTGATGGTCTGGAAATAAATGGTATAAAATACCGACACAATGGAAATATAAACACAAATGCAGTATAATGTGATCCTTTATTGACAACGTTGTCAATAAAGGATCACATTATACTGCATTTGTGTTTATATTTCCACGTGATGGTCTACAGACGAACTTGACTTCGTCGCTCTGGAGGAGGGGGATCAATGTCTTTGCATCCATTTCTTTAGGATACTCAGGAGTAGTGAAGGAAACTCCACGTATCGTATTATAGTGTTGTTTATCCTTAGAGTGAGCGACAAGTGAAGTCGATGACTGGTCAGTTTTGTTGGGGTTGGAAGACGAGGACGCTGCTCGTGTCTTGATGGATGTGGTGGCCGGCATTGGAGGCGGTTTCTCGTTGGTGGAGGAAGGTGGAGGCACGTGAGGCATTGATGGCTCTGATTGGTTCTTGGCAGTGGCGGTGGCTGGAGGAGATGGTTTTCTCTCATTGGTGGATTGCGAAGTTGAGCCGGTGGCTTCTGCAGAAATCAAATCTTGCAAGTCATCTGGTGCCTCGAAACTGACGATTTTTTGGGATAATCTTCAAAATATCGGCTGAAGCAGGACTAGCTGGAAAGCTGAATGATGGCAGATTGTTGAGGGCAAGAATATCATTCATAGTTGTATACAAACAACCCGGGGTAGCTGCATTTTGCATGTGTGCATACATCAGGCAGTAGTAGAATTTTGTGGAAATATCGTCTGGTAGAGGAGAGGCTGTGAGTGGTGGAGGTTGCTGAGTGGCTTGTAGAATCTTGGTGGTCGTCGTCTGAAGCTTAGCTATAGCAGCATGAGTAGGAGAGTTTCCTGTAGACTTCTTAGTTTCTTCTTTCAGTTTCATAGAGAGGATATCCTTGCGTACTTGACATTTGGCTGCAAGAGTATGGTGGTCACTCTTACAGTTGATGGAGGCAGGAGCAGCAGTGGAAGTGCAGGAGCGAAAGTCGTGATCTGCAGACCCACAGGTGGAACATATCTTCTTATTCCTCACGTGGCAGTCGGCAGTAGAGTGACTATACGAGTAGCATATCCAACAAGGTGTTATGTAAGTGAATCGTTCAGGCTCAAACTGTCGAGGGTTGATGAAGTAGTAAGAGATGGCCAGGCCATCAGACAATGCTCTGGTCGCCATGTTAACGTCCAGAAACGTGACCTTGAACATCGAGGAAGCGTTGGGGATCTTCACTACAGAGTCAATCTTGGCCCAAGTGTTGAGGTCTTCAAGTGATGACGTAATTTCCTCGATAGACATGTTCGTGATTAGCCTGTCAAGACGTTTCATGAACACACAACGTTTTGCACGCATGTATGGGGAAGTGGTCATCTAATGTCTTCATGGCTGTAGGTGTAAGTACTTTGTCAGCTTCAGCATCATCAAGAAAGGTGATGATGAAAGCTTCTTTCAGTGAAGTAATCTTGGGGAATTTGGCGTGAAGACGAGTGTTGAGTGAGGCTGCGAGCTCGAGCTTCGTGGTGTCGTCAACGACAGCAGACTTGGGCTTAATTCTTACACGATAAGACATAGTGGAGATGGTAGAGGTTCCCCTACTAAACAAGGATCGTAGGGAGACTGGCCTGGCTGGTATCCCTGGGCCTGGAGTTTTACCTGGAGAGAGTTCCGGGGGTCAACGCCCCCGCGGCCCGGTCTGTGACCAGGCCTCCTGGTGGATCAGAGCCTGATCAACCAGGCTGTTGCTGCTGGCTGCACGCAAACCAACGTACGAGCCACAGCCCGGCTGGTCAGGAACCGACTTTAGGTGCTTGTCCAGTGCCAGCTTGAAGACTGCCAGGGGTCTGTTGGTAATCCCCCTTATGTATGCTGGGAGGCAGTTGAACAGTCTCGGGCCCCTGACACTTATTGTATGATCTCTTAACGTGCTAGTGACACCCCTGCTTTTCATTGGGGGGATGTTGCATCGTCTGCCAAGTCTTTTGCTTTCGTAGTGAGTGATTTTCGTGTGCAAGTTCGGTACTAGTCCCTCTAGGATTTTCCAGGTGTATATAATCATGTATCTCTCCCGCCTGCATTCCAGGGAATACAGGTTCAGGAACCTCAAGCGCTCCCAGTAATTGAGGTGTTTTATCTCCGTTATGAGCGCCGTGAAGGTTCTCTGTATATTTTCTAGGTCAGCAATTTCACCTGCCTTGAAAGGTGCTGTTAGTGTGCAGCAATATTCCAGCCTAGATAGAACAAGTGACCTGAAGAGTGTCATCATAGGCTTGGCCTCCCTAGTTTTGAAGGTTCTCATTATCCATCCTGTCATTTTTCTAGCAGATGCGATTGATACAATGTTATGGTCCTTGAAGGTGAGATCCTCTGACATGATCACTCGCAGGTCTTTGACATTGGTGTTTCGCTCTATTTTGTGGCCAGAATTTGTTTTGTACTCTGATGAAGATTTAATTTCCTCGTGTTTACCATATCTGAGTAATTGAAATTTCTCATCGTTGAACTTCATATTGTTTTCTGCAGCCCACTGAAAGATTCGGTTGATGTCCGCCTGGAGCCTTGCAGCGTCTGCAATGGAAGACACTATCATGCAAATTCGGGTGTCATCTGCAAAGGAAGACACGGTGCTGTGGCTGACATCCTTGTCTATGTCGGATATGAGGATGAGGAACAAGATGGGAGCGAGTACTGTGCCTTGTGGAACAGAGCTTTCCATTGTAGCTGCCTCGGACTTTACTCTGTTGACGACTACTCTCTGTGTTCTGTTAGTAAGGAAATTATAGATCCATCGACCGACTTTTCCTGTTATCCCTTTAGCACGGATTTTGTGCGCTATTACGCCATGGTCACACTTGTCGAAGGCTTTTGCAAAGTCTGTATATATTACATCAGCATTCTTTTTATCTTCTAGTGCATTTAGGACCTTGTCGTAGTGATCCAATAGTTGAGACAGACAGGAGCGACCTGTTCTAAACCCATGTTGCCCTGGGTTGTGTAACTGATGGGTTTCTAGATGGGTGGTGATCTTGCTTCTTAGGACCCTTTCAAAGATTTTTATGATATGGGATGTTAGTGCTATCGGTCTGTAGTTCTTTGCTGTTGCTTTACTGCCCCCTTTGTGCAGTGGGGCTATGTCTGTTGTTTTTAGTAACTGTGGGACGACCCCCGTGTCCATGCTCCCTCTCCATAGGATGGAAAAGGCTCGTGATAGGGGCTTCTTGCAGTTCTTGATGAACACGGAGTTCCATGAGTCTGGCCCTGGGGCAGAGTGCATGGGCATGTCATTTATCGCCTGTTCGAAGTCATTTGGCGTCAGGATAACGTCGGATAGGCTTGTGTTAACCAAATTTTGTGGCTCTCTCATAAAAAATTCGTTTTGATCTTCGACTCTCAGTCTGGTTAGCGGCTTGCTAAAAACTGAGTCATATTGGGACTTGAGTAGCTCACTCATTTCCTTGCTGTCATCTGTGTAGGACCCATCTTGTTTAAGTAGGGGCCCAATACTGGATGTTGTTCTCGACTTTGATTTGGCATAGGAGAAAAAATACTTTGGGTTTCTTTCGATTTCATTTATGGCTTTTAGTTCTTCCCGCGATAACTGACTCCTATAAGATTCCTTTAGCTTGAGTTCGATGCTTGCTATTTCTCTGACCAGTGTCTCCCTACGCATTTCAGATATATTGACCTCTTTTAGCCGCTCTGTTATTCTTTTCCGTCGCCTGTAAAGGGAGCGACTGTCTCTTTCTATTTTACATCTACTCCTCCTTTTTCTTAGAGGAATAAGCCTTGTGCATACATCGAATGCCACCAAGTTAATCTGTTCTAGGCATACGTTGGGGTCTGTGTTGCTTAGTATATTTTCCCAGCTTATATCGGTTAGGACTTGGTTTACTTGGTCCCACTTTATGTTTTTGTTATTGAAGTTGAATTTGGTGAATGCTCCCTCGTGACTAGTCTCATTATGTCGGTCTGGGGCTCCACGCATACATGTCTGAACCTCAATTATTTTGTGATCTGAGTATATTGTTTTTGCTATGGTGACATTTCTTATCAGATCATCATTGTTAGTGAAGATGAGGTCTAGTGTATTCTCCAGTCTAGTAGGCTCTATTATTTGCTGGTTTAAATTGAATTTTGTGCAGAGATTTAAAAGCTCGTGTGAGTGTGAGTTTTCATCAGAGCTGCCTCCTGGTGTTATTACTGCAACAATATTATTTGCTATATTCCTCCATTTTAGGAGCCTTAAGTTGAAATCCCCCAGGAGCAAGATGTTGGGTGCAGGAGCTGGAAGATTTTCCAGACAGTGGTCAATTTTTAACAGCTGTTCCTGGAATTGCTGGGATGTTGCATCCGGAGGCTTGTAGACTACCACAATGACTAGGTTTTGGTTCTCGACCTTTACTGCTAAAACTTCCAATACATCATTTGAGGCATTTAGCAGTTCTGTGCAAACAAGTGACTCTGCAATGTACAGGCCAACCCCCTCCCCCCTTTTGCCTGTTCACTCTGTCACATCTGTATAGGTTGTAACCTGGGATCCATATTTCGTTGTCCAAGTGATCCTTTATGTGGGTCTCAGTGAAAGCCGCGAACATTGCCTTTGCCTCTGCAAGCAGTCCACGGATGAAAGGTATTTTGTTGTTTGTTGCTGGCTTTAGACCCTGTATATTTGCAAAGAAGAATGTCATCGGACTGGTGGTATTGTTGGTACTGGGGGGGATTTTTTTTCTGGCATTAGTATCTGTATCTGTTGGTTTGGAGTGGAGGCCATCGACTGTGGTTCCACTCCAGGAATGACTGGATTTGGTGTACGATTTCTGCCATTTCCTCCAGTTTTTTTCCCTTCCTGGCACTAAAAGACCTCTCCCTCTTGAGTGGCTGTGGCTACCCAGGTTTTCCCATGGCTTGGATGTTTTGTATCTTTTTGTACCCTTTAGATGGTGTGCCTGGCAATTTAAGTTATAGCACAGTCTTTCCTGTACTGAAGAGGTACACATTTCAGGGTGAAAAAGCTTACAGGAAGGGAGTTTGCATTTTCCTGTTGTCATATGGGCATGGCATTTTCTAGGGTGGTCATAGTTGCACGTCCCGTCTGTTTTTCCAGATTTCCCATGTCTGCAGATACCAAGTGCATAGTACGTGCACAGGCTTGGTTTCCGTTTGCCTTGGGTTTCTGTGACTGTATTTCCTGTTGGTGCATGTTTCCCTGTCTTATTCCTATCCTCCCTAGCACCAACAACGGAGCTCCCACCAGTTGTTTTTGGTAATATATCCTCACTATAGCTAGTGGAGTCCTCTTGTTTGCTATTTCCTGTGGTATTTCTAGTTTGCAACATTGGTTTTATCTTATCTTTGACTACACTTGTTTCCCCACTACGGCTCCTGTCCCCTATGAGGTCATTTATATGTATTCCTTCCTGCGTATAATTCCCGACTACCTGGACAAAATCTCCAGCTTCACCATTACTGTCTCCTAGGACAGCACCTCCAGCTTCACCATTACTGTCTCCCAGGACAGCACCTCCAGCTTCACCATTACTGTCTCCCAGGACAGCACCTCCAGCTTCACCATTACTGTCTCCCAGGACAGCACCTCCAGCTTCACCATTACTGTCTCCCAGGACAGCACCTCCAGCTTCACCATTACTGTCTCCCAGGACAGCACCTCCAGCTTCACCATTACTGTCTCCCAGGACAGCACCTCCAGCCTTACAGTTTCTGACTACATGGCCAGTATCAAGAGCAGTACCATTCAGCCCAGACTTTTTATGTTCCCATCTGTTGTAGAAAGCTTCCAGGTTGTCTATGGAAGCAGCTTTGATGTTGTCCTCTTTTAATACCCTTGTGATTTTAGTCCACAGATTTTCCTCATTTGGGCATACCCAAAAACACTTCCCTGTTTTAATACTGCTTGTAGCTAGTTCTTGGATATCTGCACAAGGGGCGTGACACCAATTTCCACAAAAATGACAATTTATCCATGTGGAAGCCCGTTTGTTTGATTGACCACAGACTACACAGAGCTTCATAATGATTTGAGTGGTTGATTTACTGTAATTCTACTAGCAACCTCTTGAATACTCTATTAATAACCTCCTTAAATGAAGCTCTAGCTATTTGTATTTCTATTTCTAACTAATTGGACAATTTACCGTGTACGTTCCTGATTTATATTTATTGTTTGTGTTTGATAAGGGCGCCTACAACCCCATCCGTTTACAGTCTGCTTTATTGTCCAACGAAACCGTTTGAAACCAGTCAAGGGTTCGGACCAGTCAAGGGTTCGGACCATCAAGGGTTCGGACCATTCGAGGGTTCGGACCAGTCGATCTGATCTGATCAGTGGGTCACTTATTTAAAACATACTAGTCGGTGATTTGGGCTAACACATGAAGGATCTATTTGAAATTATCTACCCGAGTAATATGTGATTTGATTGATACAAAAGTATAACTTGCGTGTTGAAGAGCCGGTGATTTCTGGCAGCTCCTACAGTGACGAACGGTCGAACCTCAACCCTTGTTTATCAATCGTTGTATCTAGCTTTTCTAGTTTTTTTCGTCTCCACCACAATAAATGCTATATTATCACTATTGTTGACTGGTGGAAATTTTGGAGGAAGGACGCTTTTTCTGTAGTAATAATTGCTTCTCGTTGTGTATATTGCGACCACTGGTAACTACAGGTTATATGAAATTCACAGTATACGTCTGGTATTTCAAGAAAAAAGAAACTAATGAAAGTCACTCCACTCCACTAAGTACCATTATAATACTGGTTAGTTGCTACTACAACACTGTATTCTGCTATTCACTGGTATCACTAGATTATATGCGAGTACACTAGCAGGCCAGGAAGATTATTAAAAACAGCTGACCTGTGGTAAGTTTCTGGCGACTTCTGGCACCTGCCTCTATAGGCTTATCACTTCATTTACAAATTCACCTGTTTTCAAATGGCACTTTAGCCTTTATCATCTATATACTAGGGAGCCACTGTAGTATACACTATAACACTATGCATACACAATGTTATCAGGGAGACTTTCTTTCCTCTGACAAAAAAAAGTTCTATTATTATTATTTTGCACACGGCACCCAGGCCTATGATTCCCCTCTGGCAGTAAACTCTGCTAGGAAGTGCACACTAATTCTCCTTTTTTTACTCAGTGTATAATGTTTTCCGCCCAAGATTGGTTCCAGGCGCTAGAGGGATTTATCGTATAGGATAGATGGCACAAATTAAAGTTCTAGCACGTAAGAGCGACCGTGAAAACACGAGATAACCCGGAGCACAACGAGGCACGCCGGCTGGTATCCCGGGGCCAGGGTGGTGTCCCGGGGCCAGGTTGGTATCCCGGGGGAAGGCTGGTGTCCCGGGGCCAGGCTGGTGTCCCCGGGCGAGACTGATATCACGGGGCCAGGCTGGTATCCCGGGGCCAGGCTGGTGTCCCGGGGCCAGGATGGCATCCCGGGGCCAGGCTGGTATCCCTGGGCCAGACTGGTATCCCGGAGCCAGGCTGGTATCCCGGGGCCAGGCTGGTATTCCAGGGCCAGGCTGGTATCCTGGGGCCAGGCTGGTTTCCCGGGGCCAGGCTGGTATCCCGGGGCCAGGGTTGTGTCCCGGCGCCAGGCTGGTGTACCGGGGCAAGGCTGGTATCCCGGGGCCAGGTTGGTGTCCGGGGCCAGGCAGGTATCCCGGGGCCAGGGTGGTATTCCGGGGCCAGGGTGGTATCCCGGGGCCAGGATGGTATCCCGGAGCCAGGGTGGTGTCATAGGGCCAGGCTGGTATAGCGGGGCCAGGCTTTTGTCACGGGGCCAGGCTGGTATCCCGGGGCTAGGCTTGTGTCCAGGGGCCAGGCTGGTACCCCGGGGCCAGGCTGGTGTCCCGGGACCAAGCTGGTATCCCGGGGCCAGGCTGGTATCCCGGGGCCAGGCTGGTATCCCGGGGCCAGGCTGGTATCCCGGGGCCAGGCTGGTATCCCGGGGCCAGGCTGGTATTTCGGGGCCAGGCTGGTATCCCCGGGCCAGGATGGTGTCTCAGAGCGAGACTGATATCCCGGGGCCAGGCTGGTATCCCGGGGCCAGGCTGGTATTCCGGGGCCAGGCTGGTATCCCGGGGCCAGGCTGGTGTCCCGGGGCCAGGCTGGCATCCCGGGGCCAGGCTGGTATCCCTGGGCCAGACTGGTATCCCGGAGCCAGGTTGGTATCTCGGGGCCAGGCTGGTATTCCGCGGCCAGGCTGGTATCCTGGGGCCAGGCTGGTGTCCCGGGGCCAAGCCGGTATCCCCGTGCCAGGATTGTGTCCCGGCGCCAGGCTGGTGTACCGGGGCAAGGCTGGTATCCCGGGGCAGGCAGGTATCCCGGGGCCAGGCTGGTGACCCGGGGCCAGGCTGGTATCCCGGGGCCAGGTTGGTGTCCCGGGGCCAGACTGGTATCCCGGGGCCAGGTTGGTATTCCGGGGCCAGGGTGGTATCCCGGGGCCAGGATGGTATCCCGGAGCCAGGGTGGTGTCATAGGGCCAGGCTGGTATCCCGGGGCCAGGCTTTTGTCCCGAGGCCAGGCTGGTGTACCGGGGCAAGGCTGGTATCCAGGGGCCAGGCTTGTGTCAAAGGGCCAGGCTGGTATCCCGGGGCCAGGCTGGTGTTCCGGGACCAGGCTGGTATCCCGGGGCCAGGCTGGTGTCCCGGGGCAAGGCTGGTATCCCGGGGCCAGGTTGGTATCCCGGGGCTAGGCTGGTGTCCCCGGGCGAGACTGGTATCCCGGAGCCAGGCTGGTATCCAGGGGCCAGGCTGGTATTCCGGGGCCAGGCTGGTATCCCGGGGCCAGGCTGGTGTCCCGGGGCCAGGCTGGTATCACGGGGACAGGCTCGTATCCCGGAGCAAGACTGGTATCCCGGAGCCAGGCTGGTATCCCGGGGCCAGGCTGGTATTCCGGGGCCAGGCTGGTATCCTAGGGCGAGGCCGGTGTCCCAGGGCCAGGCTGGTATCACGGGGACAGGCTCGTATCCCGGAGCAAGACTGGTATCCCGGAGCCAGGCTGGTATCCCGGGGCCAGGCTGGTGTCCCGGGGCCAGGCTGGTATCACGGGGACAGGCTCGTATCCCGGAGCAAGACTGGTATCCCGGAGCCAGGCTGGTATCCCTGGGCCAGACTTGTGTCCCGGCGCCAGACTGGTGTACCGGGGCAAGGCTAGTATCCCAGGACCAGGGTGGTATCCCGGGGCCAGGCTGGTATCCCGGGGCCAGGCTGGTGTCCCGGGGTCAGGCTGGTATCCCAGGACCAGGGTGGTATCCCGAGGCCAGGCTGGTATCCCGGGGACAGGCTTGTATCTCCTGGGCCAGGCTGGTATCCCGGGGCCAGGCTGGTATCCCGGGGACAGGCTGGTGTCCCGTGGTCAGGCTGGTATCCCAGGACCAGGGTGGTATGGCGGGGCCAGGTTTGTGTCTTGGGGCCAGGCTGGTATCCCGGTGCCAGGCTTGTGCCCCGCGGCCAGGCTGGTAACACGGGGCAGGCAAGTATCCTGGGGCCAGGCTGGTATCCCGGGGTTAGCCTGGTGTCCCTGGGCCAGGCTGGTATCCCGGGGCCAGGCTGGTGTCCCGGGACCAGGCTGGTGTCCCGAGGCCAGGCTGGTGTCCCGGGGCCAGGCTGGTGTCCCGGGGCCAGGCTGATATCCCGGGGCAGGCAGGTATCCCGGGGCCAAGCTGGTATCCCGGGGTTAGGCTGGTGTCCAGGGGCCAGGCTGGTATCCCGGGGCCAGGCTGGTATCCCAGGGCCAGGCTGGTATTCCGGGCCAGGCTGGTATCCCTGAGCCAGGCTGGTGTCGACGAGCGAGACTGGTATCTCAGGGCCAGGCTGGTATCCAGGGGCCAGGCTGGTGTCCCGGGACCAGGCAGGTATCCCGGGGCCAGGCTGATGTCCCGGGGCCAGGCTGGTATCCCGGGGCCAGGCTGGTATCCCGGGGCCAGGCTGGTGTCCCTGGGTGAGACTGGTATCCCGGAGCCAGGCTGGTATCCAGGGGCCATGCTGGTATTCCGGGGCCAGGCTGGTATCCCGGGGCCAGGCTGGTGTCCCGGAGCCAGGCTGGTATCCCGGGGACAGGATCGTATCCCGGAGCCAGACTGGTATCCCGGAGCCAGGTTGGTATCCCGGAGCCAGGCTGGTATTCCGGGGCCAGGCTAGTATCCTGGGGTCAGGCCGGTGTCCCGGGGCCAGGCCTGTATCCCGGGGCCAGGCTTGTGTCTCGGCGCCAGACTGGTGTACGGGGGCAAAGCTGGTATCCCGGGGCCAGGCTTGTGTCCCGGGGCCAGGCTGGTATCCCGGGACAGGCAGGTATCCCTGGGCCAAGCTGGTATCCCGGGGTTAGGCTGGTGTCCCGGGGCCAGGCTGGTATCCCGGGGCCAGGCTGGTATCCCGGGGCCAGGCTGGTTTCCACGGGCGAGACTGGTATCCCGGGGCCAGGCTGGTATCCAGGGGGCCAGGCTGGTATTCCGGGGCCAGGCTGGTATCCTGAGGCCAGGCTGGTGTCCCTGGGCCAGGCTATTATTACGGGGCCAGGCTGGTATCCTGGGGCCAGACTGGTATCCCGGAGCCAGGCTTGTATCCCAGGACCAGGCTGGTGTACCGGGGCCAGGCTGGTATCCCGGGGCCAGGCTGGTGTCCCGTAGCCAGGCTGGTATCCCGGGGCCAGGCTTGTGTCCCGGCGCCAGGCTGGTGTACAGGGGCAAGGCTGGTGTCCCGGGGCCAGGCTTGTCTCCCGGGGCCAGGCTGGTATCCCGGTGCAGGCAGGTATCCCGGGCCTAAGATGGTATCCCGGGGTCAGGCTGGTTTCCCGGGGCCAGGCTGGTATCCCGGGGCCAGGCTGGTATCCCGGGGCCAGGCTGGTGTCCCTGGGTCAGGCTGGTATCCCGGGACCAGGCTGGTGTCCCGAGGCCAGGCTGGTATCCCGGTGCCAGGATGTTGTTCCGGGACCAGGCTGGTATCCTGGGGCCAGGCTGGTGTCCCGGGGCCAGGCTGGTATCTCGGGGCTAGGCTGGAATCCCGAGGCAAGGCTGGTGTCCCCGGGCCAGACTGGTATCCCGGGGCCAGGCTGGTATCCCGGGGCCAGGCTGGTGTCCCGGGGTCAGGCTTGTATCCCAGGACCAGGGTGGTATCCCAGGGAAAGGCTAGTATCCCGGGGACAGGCTTGTATCTCATGAGCCAGGCTGGTATCCCTGGGCCAGGCTGGTATCCCAGGACCAGGGTGGTATCCCGTGGCCAGGCTGGTGTCCTCGGGCCAGGCTGGTATCAAGGTGCCAAGCTTGTGTTCCGGAGCCAGGCTGGTAACCCGGAGCAGGCAAGTATCCCTGGGCCAGGCTGGTATCCTTGGGTTAGGCTGGTGTCCCTGGGCCAGGCTGGCATCCCCGGGCCAGGCTGGTATAAACCATACCCCCGGCCGGGATTGAACCCGCGGTCATAGACCGCGGGTTCAATCCCGGCCGGGGGTATGGTTTTATTTGCAATCGTGTCATTACGATTTCTTAAGTCAGGCTGGTATTCCGGCGCCAGGCTGGTATCCCGGGGCCAGGCTGGTGTCCCCGGGCCAGACTGGTATCCCGGGGCCAGGCTGGTATCCCGGGGCCAGGCTGGTGTCCCCGGGACAGGCTTGCATCTTCTGGCCCAGGCTGGTATCCCGGGGCCATGCTGGTATCTCGGAGCCAGGCTGTTGTCCCGGGGTCAGGCTTGTGTCCCGGGGCCAAGCTGGTATCCCGAGGCCAGGCTGGTATCCCCAGGGCAGGCTGGTATCCCGGGGAAAGGCCGGAGTCCCGGGGCCAGGCTGGTATCCCGGGGCCAGGCTGGTATCCCGGGGCCAGGTTGGTATCTCGGAGCCATGCTGGTGTCATTGGGCCAGGCTGGTATCCCAGAGCCAGGCTTGTGTCCCGGGGCCAGGCTGGTGTACCAGGGTAAGGCTGGTATCTCGGGGCCAGGCTTGTGTCCCGGGGCCAGGCTGGTATCCCTGGGACAGGCTTGCATCTTCTGGCCCAGGCTGGTATCCCGGGGCCATGCTGGTATCTCGGAGCCAGGCTGTTGTCCCGGGGTCAGGCTTGTGTCCCGGGGCCAAGCTGGTATCCCGGGGCCAGGCTGGTATCCCCAGGGCAGGCTGGTATCCCGGGGAAAGGCCGGAGTCCCGGGGCCAGGCTGGTATCCCGGGGCCAGGCTGGTATCCCGGGGCCAGGTTGGTATCTCGGAGCCATGCTGGTGTCATTGGGCCAGGCTGGTATCCCGGAGCCAGGCTTGTGTCCCGGGGCCAGGCTGGTGTACCAGGGTAAGGCTGGTATCTCGGGGCCAGGCTTGTGTCCCGGGGCCAGGCTGGTATCCCGGTGCAGGCAGGTATCCCGGGGTTAAGCTGGTATCCCGGGGTCAGGCTGGTGTCCCGGGGCCAAGCTGGTATCCCGGGGCCAGGCTGGTATCCCGGGGCCAAGCTGGTGTCCCTGGGCCAGGCTGGTATCCCTGGACCAGGCTGGTGTCCCTGGGCAGGGCTGGTATCCCGGGGCCAGGATGTTGCTCCGGGACCAGGCTGGTATCCCGGGGCCAGGCTGGTGTCCCAAGGCCAGGCTGGTATCCCGGGGCCAGGCTGGTATCCCGGGGTCAGGCTGGTGTCCAAGGGCCAGACTGGTATCCCGGGGCCAGGCTGGTATCCCGGGGCCAGGCTGGTGTCCCGGGGTAAAGCTGGTATCACAGGACCAGGGTGGTATCCCGGGGCCAGGATGGTGTCCCGGGGTCAGGCTGGTATCCCAGAACCAGGGTGGTATCCCGGGGCCAGGCTGGTATCCCGGGACAGGCTTGTATCTCCTGGGCCAGGCTGGTATCCCTGGGCCAGGCTGGTATCCCGGGGCCAGGCTGGTGTCCCGTTTTCAGGCTGGTATCCCAGGACCAGGGTGGTATCCCGGGGCCAGGTTTGTGTCTTTGGGCCAGGCTGGTATCCCGGTGCCAGGCTTGTGTCCCGCGGCCAGGCTGGTAACCCGGGGCAGGCAAGTATCCCGGGGCCAGGCTGGTATCCCGGGGTTAGGCTGGTGTCCCTGGGCCAGGCTGGTATCCCGGGGCAAGGCTGGTGTCCCGGGACCAGGCTGGTGTCCCGGCGCCAGGCTGGTGTCCCGGGGCCAGGCTGGTATCCCGGGGCTAGGCTGGTCTCCCGGGGCCAGGCTGGTATCCCGGGGCCAGGCTGGTGTCCCGAGGCCAGGCTGGTATCCCGGGGCCGGGCTGGTGTTCCGGGACCAGGCTGGTATCCCAGGGCCAGGCTTGTGTCTCGGGGCCAGGCTGGTATACCGGGGCCAGGCTGGTATCCCGGGGCCAGGCTGGTGTCCCCGTGCCAGACTGGTATCCCGGGGCCAGGCTGGTATCCCGGGGCTAGGCTGGTGACCCGGGGTCATGCTGGTATCCCAGGACCAGGGTGGTATCCCGGGGCCAGGCTGGTATCCCGGAGACAGGCTTATATCTCCTGGGCCCGGCTGGTATCCCGTGACCAGGCTGGTATCCCAGGGCCAGGCTGGTGTCCCGGGGTCACGCTGGTATCTCAGGACCATGGTCGTATCCCGGGGCCAGGCTGGTATCCCGGGGCCAGGCTGGTATCCCGGGGCCAGGCTGGTATCCAGGGGCCAGTCTGGTGTCCCGAGAAGAGAAGAGAAGAAGACGACTAGAGCTGTCGTAAGATGGGAAGGAAGAACGATAAGGAAGGATGGAAATACTGGAAAAGGATGGGATGGAGGGGATGAGGAGGAATCAAGGCAAGTGGCCCAACCACTTTGGGACATGTGGTACCTAAGTACTAGAGGCGTAGATGGAGAGGCTTGAATGATGACGGTACGTGGCTCACTAGGAGAGGATGGCGAAGGCAGGGGCACTAGCTGGGAGTGTCAGAAGGCAACAAGCAGGATGAGTTGTACTGGTGGAGGTCGGCTTGAGGTGTGTTAAGCTATTGTCCCATTAGAAAGAGTCTGGAACTTCGGTATTGGTATGGTCATGGGTCTAAATTTGCGGTCTGGGGCGATCTCTGGAGCATTAAGGGTATTTGATGACTTCTCTGCGGAGGAGAGCACGTGATGGTCTACAGACGAACTCGACTTCGTCGCTCTGGAGGAGGGGGATCAATGTCTTTGCATCCATTTCTTTAGGATACTCAGGAGTAGTGAAGAAGGAGACTCCACGTATCGTGTTATAGTGTTGTTTATCCTTAGAGTGAGCGACAAGTGAAGTCGATGACTGGTCAGTTTTGTTGGGGTTGGAAGACGAGGACGCTGCTCGTGTCTTGATGGATGTGGTGGCTGGCGTTGGAGGCGGTTTCTCATTGGTGGAGGAAGGTGGAGGCACGTGAGGCATTGATGGTTCTGATTGGTTCTTGGCAGTGGCGGTGGCTGGAGGAGATGGTGGTCTCTCATTGGTGTATTGCGAAGTTGAGCCGGTGGCTTCTGCAGAAATCAAATCTTGCAAGTCATCTGGTGCCTCGAAACTGACGATTTTTGTGATAATCTTCAAAATATCGGCTGAAGCAGGACTAGCTGGAAAGCTGAATGATGGCAGATTGTTGAGGGCAAGAATATCATTCATAGTTGTATTGAAACAACCCGGGGTAGCTGCATTTTGCATGTGTGCATACATCAGGCAGTAGTAGAATTTTGTGGAAATATCGTCTGGTAGAGGAGAGGCTGTGAGTGGTGGAGGTTGCTGAGTGGCTTGTAGAATCTTGGTGGTGGTCGTCTGAAGCTTAGCTATAGCAGCATAAGTAGGAGAGTTTCCTGTAGACTTCTTAGTTTCTTCTTTCAGTTTCATAGAGAGGATATCCTTGCGTAATGGACATTTGGCTGCAAGAGTATGGTGGTCACTCTTACAGCTGATGGAGGCAGGAGCAGCAGTGGAAGTGCAGGAGCGAAAGTCGTGATCTGCAGACCCACAGGTGGAACATATCTTCTTATTCTTCACGTGGCAGTCGGCAGTAGAGTGACTATACGAGTAGCATATCCAACAAGGTGTTATGTAAGTGAATCGTTCAGGCTCAAACTGTCGAGGGTTGATGAAGAAGTAAGAGATGGCCAGGCCATCAGACAATGCTCTGGTCGCCATGGTAACGTCCAGAAACGTGACCTTGAACATCGAGGAAGCGTTGGGGATCTTCACTACAGAGTCAATCTTGGCCCAAGTGTTGAGGTCTTCAAGTGATGACGTAATTTCCTCGATAGACATGTTCGTGATTAGCCTGTCAAGACGTTTCATGAACACACAACGTTTTGCACGCATGTATGGTGACGTGGTCATCTAATGTCTTCATGGCTGTAGGTGTAAGTACTTTGTCAGCTTCAGCATCATCAAGAAAGGTGATGATGAAAGCTTCTTTCAGTGAAGTAATCTTGGAGAATTTGGCGTGAAGACGAGTGTTGAGTGAGGCTGCGAGCTCGAGCTTCGTGGTGTCGTCAACGACAGCAGACTTGGGCTTAATTCTTACACGATGAGACAGTGGAGATGGTAGAGGTTCCCCTACTAAACAAGGATCGTAGGGAGACTGGCCTGGCTGGTATCCCGGGGCCGGCTGGTATCCCGGGGCCAGGCTGGTGTCCCGGGGCCAGGCTGGTATCCCGGGGCCAGGCTGGTATCCCGGGGCCAGACTGATAATCCCGGAGCCAGGCTGGTATCCCGGGGCCAGGCTGGTATCCCGGGGCCAGGCTGGTATCCCGGAGCCAGGCTGGTGTCATTCGGCCAGGCTGGTATCCCGGGGCCAGGCTTGTGTCCCGGGGCCAGGCTGGTGTACCGGGCAAGGCTGGTATCCCGGGGCAACGCTTGCGTCCCGAAGCCAGGCTGGTATCCCGGAGCAGGCTGGTATTCCGGGGCCAGGCTAGTATCCCGGGGTCAGGCTGGTGTCCCAGGGCCATGCTGGTATCCCGGGGCCTGGCAGGCATCCCGGGGCCAGGCTGATATCCCGGGGCCAGGCTGGTATCCCGGGGCCAGGCTGGTGTCCCGGGGCCAGGCTGGTATCCCGGGGCCAGGCTGGTGTCCCGGGACCAGGCTGGTATCCCGAGGCCAGGCTGGTGTCCCGGCGCCAGGCTGGTATCCCGGGGCCAGGCTGGTATCCCGGGGCCAGGCTTGTGTCCCCGGGCGAGAATGGTATCCCGGGACCAGGCTGGTATCCCGGGGCCAGACTGGTATCCCGGAGCCAGGCTTGTGTCCCCGGGCGAGAATGGTATCCCGGGACCAGGCTGGTATCCCGGGGCCAGACTGGTATCCCGGAGCCAGGCTGGTATCTCGGGGCCATGCTGGTATTCCGGGGCCAGGCTGGTATCCTGGGGCCAGTCTGGTGTCCCTGGGCCAGGCTGGTATCCCGGGGCCAGGCTTGTGTCCCGGCGCCAGGCTGGTGTACAGGTGCAAGGCTGGCATCCCGGGGCCAGGCTTGTGTCCCGGGGCCAGGCTGGTATCCCGGGGCAGGCAGGTATCCCGGGGGCAAGCTGGTATCCCGGGGACAGGCTTGTATCTCCTGGGTCAGGCTGGTATCCCGGGGCCAGGCTTGTGTCCCGGGGCCAGGCTGGTATCCCGGGGCAGGCAGGTATCCCGGGGGCAAGCTGGTATCCCGGGGACAGGCTTGTATCTCCTGGGTCAGGCTGGTATCCCGGGGCCAGGCTGGTGTTCCGGGATCAGGCTGGTATCCCGGTGCCAGGCTGGTATCCCGGGGCCAGGCTGGTGTGCCCGGGCCAGACTTGTATCCCGGGGCCATTCTGGTATCCAGGGGCCAGGCAGGTATCCCGGGGTCAGGCTGGTATCCCAGGACCAGGGAGGTATCCCGGGGACAGGGTGGTATCCCGGGCACAGGCTTGTATCTCCTGGGCCAGGCTGGTATCCTGGGGCCAGGCTGGTATCCCGGGGCCAGGCTTGTGTCCCGGGGCCAGGCTGGTATCCAGGGGCCAGGCTTGTGTCCCGGGGCCAGGCTGGTATCCCGGGGCCAGGCTGGTATCCCGGGGCCAGGCTGGTATCCTGGGGTTAGGCTGGTATCCCGGGACCAGGCTGGTGTCCCAGGGCCAGGCTGGTATCCCGGGGCCAGTCTGGTATCCCAGGACCAGGGTGGTGTCCCGGGGCCTGGCTGGTGTTCCGGGGCCAGGCTGGTATCCAGGGGCCATGCTTGTGTCCCGGGGCCAGGCTGGTATCCCGGGGCCAGCTGGTATCCCGGGGCCAGGCTGGTATCCCGGGGTCAGCCTGGTATCTCGAGACCAGGCTGGTGTCCCGGGGCCAGGCTGGTATCCCGGGGCCAGGCTTGTGTCCCGTGATACGAGCCTGGCCCCGGGACCAGGCTGGTGTCCCGGGTCCAGGCTGGTATCCCGGGGCCAGGCTTGTGTCCCCGTTCCTGGCTGGTATCCCGGGGCAGGCAGGTATCCCGGGGCCAGGCTGGTGTCCCGGGGCCAGGCTGGTATCCCGGGGCCAGGCTGGTATCCCGGGGCCAGGCTGGTATCCCGGAGCCAGGCTGGTATCCAGGGGCCAGGCTGGTATCCCGGAGCCAGGCTGGTATCCCGGGGTCAGGCTTGTGTCCCGGGGTCAGGTTGGTATCCCGGGGCCAGGCTGGTATCCCGGGGCCAGACTGGTATCCCGGGGTCAGGCTTGTGTCCCGGGGTCAGGTTGGTATCCCGGGGCCAGGCTGGTATCCCGTTGCCAGGCTGGTATCCCGGGGTCAGGCTGGTATCCCGGGGCCAGGCTGGTATCCCGGAGCCAGGCTGGTATCCAGGGGCCAGGCTGGTATCCCGGGGCCAGGCTGGTGTCCCGGGGTCAGGCTGGTGTCCCGGGGCCAGGCTAGTGTCCCGGGGCCAGGCTGGTGTCCCGGGGCCAGGCTGGTATCCGGGAGCCAGGCTGGTATCCCAGGTAGGGCCAGGCTGGTGTCCCGGGGCAGGCTTTTGTCCCGGGGCCAGGCTGGTGTCCAGGCTGGTATCCGGGAGCCAGGCTGGTATCCCAGGGCCAGGCAGGTATCCCGGGGCCAGGCTGGTGTCCCGGGGCCAGGCTGGTGTCCCGGGGCCAGGCTGGTGTCCCGGGGCCAGGCTGGTATCCGGGAGCCAGGCTGGTATCCCAGGGCCAGGCAGGTATCCCGGGGCCAGGCTGGTGTCCCGGGGCCAGGCTGGTGTCCCGGGGCCAGGCTGGTGTCCCGGGGCCAGGCTGGTATCCGGGAGCCAGGCTGGTATCCCAGGGCCAGGCAGGTATCCCGGGGCCAGGCTGGTGTCCCGGGGCCAGGCTGGTGTCCCGGGGCCAGGCTGGTGTCCCGGGGCCAGGCTGGTATCCGGGAGCCAGGCTTGTGTTCCGGGGCCATCGCTGTATCTAGGGCAAAAAGTTATTGGTGATTTTGTTCGCGGGCACCACAGTGAAATGAGTGACGGGGGGGATTTTGGCAGTAGAGTGGAAGGTCGCCTTTGATAACGTTCATCATCTAGTGCTGAAAATGATAATGGAGCAGCAGGGTTTCGCACGTCCAATTGTTAAGTGAGTCATGTCGTTGTACGCTGACGCGAGTTTGCTCGTCCAGGTAAATGGGAAGTTAGGTAGGTATGTGTTTTTGCATTATGGGATTCGCCAGGGATGTCCGTTATCACAAATTTTATTTGCTATATATCAAGATCCGTTATCCAGGGCACTGGCGGCCGGGTGTGAGAAGCAGCCATGTAATTGGCTATGTTGACGATACAACGCTCATGTCTGCCGTAGAACGTCTTGTGACCACTTTTAGCGAGGCAACGGTTTTGATATGTAATAAGGATAAATTTGGACTCTTACTTTTAGGGTCGTGACAACGAGGTCCAATGTCTGTGGAGAGTCCGTGGGTCTTGCGTGAATCTTTGAAAATATGCGGGATAATTCATGCGGCTAGTAGAAATACAGTGCGTGTTTTTTGGTTGTGTCGAAGAGATGAGACACGTTTATTAGTGCGCGTTTTTTTGGGTTTATCTGGGGAAGTCGGTGGTGCTGGTTATGTCGCAGCGTGCTTACGTTTAGTGTTCGCAAGGGAGGTTTTTGATTATTGGATTTTCATGCATCAATGCTTGCTCTTTTTGTCAAGCATACATATGTGCAATACCTGCGAATGGCAGGTAATCCAGTTAGTGAGACGTATCAATACCTGTGTGAGAGTGTCAAGGGGCGTGATCGCCGTATAAGCATGGATATGTTGCGTGTGCTTACTGTAGTTTCCAATCCGCGAGAGTGTAAATTGTCTATTTTAGTTCGGACGACTATGGAAACTGACGTGGCACCGGTCTATAGTCAGTTTCCGTAGTGCGCTTGGACAGATATTTGGAACCGTCTGGTGGATCTTCCGTTGCGACCCGTTGTTCGCGAAACGGTGTATAAATTCTTTCATAACATTTTACCGTCAGGTACAGTTTTGTGTACACGGAGGTTACACGACTGTAGCGACTGTGGGATCGAAGAAACGGTTTTTCATGCGATATATTTTTGCGAGCGTTTAGAAGCCGCATGCTGTTGGTTCGGTAGACTTATTAGGTGGGTGGGTGTTTGGGTGGGTGGGTGGGGGTTGTCTCCCTTACGTGTCCTTAGTTTAGACATGTGGGTGGGGGGTCCCGGATGAGGTCGAAAGAACACTGGGGTGTTTAATGTCAGATTTTATTCATACATCTTGGGTACTCCGGACAGCGGGGACAATTGAGAGGGTACACGGTATTATAGCGGTAATGTATCGAACGAAGTGTAGGAATCAGTTGTTGTTTGGTAATCGCTGGGAGCGAAGTTTCCCTTATACGTATCGTAGTTTCCGTGTTGCAGATTGATAACATTTGTACGACGTGACAACGTAAAAGGACTGGTCTCTCGTATGTGTTTTGCGTGTGCAGCTTGGTGTGAGAGTAATGAGTATGGTTGTGTTTGGGTACTGGAAAGTGTAAGGAAGGTACAATGGAATATTGTTTAGATTGTGCTTATTACCTTTGGATTTCATAATACAGTCTTCGTGTGTGAAACCATAACCCCGGCCGGGATTGAACCCGCGGTCATAGAGTCTCAAAACTCCAGCCCGTCGCGTTAGCCACTATACCCCGGCCGGGGGTATGGTTTGTTTGCAATCGTGTCATTACGATTTCTTAAGTCATGTTCTTCGTGTGTGAAAACCCTGACATATAAATCTTCATCAAACAATGCAATTTTCGATATATAGTATTGTATATCCATTATATTCTCAGGTCTCGGTATGTCCGGGATTGATCTATGAACGTCATTTATATATGAAATTTAACTAAATTGCCAGTTCCGATTATTTGGTCGTAATATGTCTTTACAAACTCACTAATAATACATCCTTATCTAATGTTTAATTAAATGAGGTACTGATATTTGTTCACTCACTTGAAAGTGCATACAGTTAACTTGTGTGGAGTTTGATGAGTATATTTGTATTGTGTTTTATTATATTATCAAGTTCGCTTTGTTGGAACAACCTGTGTATGTCTAATGTTTATAGAGTTGAAGGATAATATTCAGACCTGCGAATCTGATGTGATAAGACGCATCCTGTGTTGAATGAATGACAGTGTTAGGATTGTATTTGGTGCTGCCTTATATTTTTGCGGAGTTGCGAGAGTTTAACTACTCTCAGAGCGAGGACAAGGGTCATTGTATATGTGTTTCAGTTACCGTTTGTAATGTGGAAAATTAAATTTACCTGGATGAATCTCATTAGATACATACCAGTCAATGGCAACAAAGATAATTATTATTTATCAAAGTTACATAGACAAGTAGGAATTTTGGGACACCTAGGTCACAAAAAATGTCCCCCTTCGATACCTATGACTGTCATATCCACAAGTCACTCTTGACCTATATTAATTTCAAATGAAATATACATTACCAAGAATTATGGTAAACATTAATATAAACATGTGGACTGTATATTAAAATTAATAAATGATTACATATACACATTTATGTAACAGAAGGAGAATTTATAATAAGACTCACCAATTAGTCTGGAGATTACTGTGTCATGTACAGAACCCCCCTGTCTAAATTTATGAAGAAAATACTGGCCAGAATTTCAACACAAATGGACAACTTAGCTGGGGTTCTGAAGCTGTCCTGTCCATCTGTTTAATGCTCACGTTATGCAGGACTGCAAATCCAACAATTCTGGCTCCTATTTGAGAGATTTTAAGCCCAATATAACCTCTAGAGCGAGGAAAATTACGCACATTACATTAGCGTGCCTGTACCACGTTAAAAAACAATGGCGTCTCCTATCCTGCTCGTCAGCGCAGGCGCAGAGCTTCCCTGTCTGTTCACTTCTTTAAAATACGCTTTAGAGCAATAGTAATGTATTAATCAGGTTTATTTACACAGCATAATTTTTGGGAAATTATTTTCCACATGTAATGCCAGTTCATGAAGCCTAATGTATAACCTTGTCAGCACAAACGTATGAATCTACGTTTCCTCTCTCATGGTTAAAGTTCAGTATATACGTCTAGTGTAGTTATTTGCAGGTGATTTAGTTAATATTTTTTTAGATGGGGTTACAGAGTATTAGTATCGGTTATTAATAATATTGTCAAGGTTAGATAAGTTTGCCCTACCTATCTATCTACTTATATATATATATATATATATATATATATATATATATATATATATATATATATATATATATATATATATATATATATATATATATATATATATATATTGTCTTTAAATAAAACATACTTGAAATATAGGGGGTGGTAGGAGAAAATTCTCAAACAGCTTCAGGGAGAACCTTGAGTTTTCCCTGAAGCAAGTTTATTCTTTTCTCTGAGGATGAGGGTCCCTACGACAGTTCTAGAGGTGGTACCTCCCTATATATATATATATATATATATATATATATATATATATATATATATATATATATATATATATGCAAGGAATTCGCAAGAGCAGGCGAAATATACACAAACACTGATCTCTGGCTGAAGGAGACTCGAACCTACGAACCTTGGAACAAGGTATGCAGTGCTTTACCAATCTACCCACACTGGACAATACCTTGGAGTCCAGCTTGCGCTAGACTTTGATCCAAGGCAGCCAGCTTTCAGGGAGAAGGCTTACAGCTTTTCATCTCATCCCCTGCATGCATCAGCCTTACTAGAGATATTAACAATGCAAGGAATTCGCAAGAGCAGGCGAAACATACACAAACAAACCTTGTTCCAAGGTTCGTAGGTTCGAGTCTCCTTCAGCCAGAGATCAGTGTTTGTGTATATTTCGCCTGCTATTGCGAATTCCTTGCATTGTTAATATCTCTAGTAAGGCTGATGCATGCAGGGGATGAGATGAAAAGCTGTAAGCCTTCTCCCTGAAAGCTGGCTGCCTTGGATCAAAGTCTAGCGCAAGCTGGACTCCAAGGTATTGTCCAGTGTGTGTAAATTGGTAAAGCACTGCATACCTTGTTCCAAGGTTCGTAGGTTCGAGTCTCCTTCAGCCAGAGATCAGTGTTTGTTTGTATATATATATATATATATATATATATATATATATATATATATATATATATATATATATATATATATATATATATATATATATATATTTATTTATTTATTTACCAAACTGCGGCGGCTTGAGCCAGCGATCGCTGGCGCAAGTGGTACGGCGAATTCCTCGTTAGGAGGACACTTAGGAATTACCAAAACCTTGTACAGAATACTAAAAGTTTCACTGGCCAAAGATAAGGCAAGATGTGAAAAATCACATTCACTGTTGTAGGGAATGTTAGCAAGTAGGATAACCTGGACACCCCATTAGGTCTGCACCACTCTATCCTATGCCCACAGATGGAGAACCGTTTGCAGAGTTGATCAATGACTGTGTAGGTCCATTACGTAAGTCCAAGTCTGTGAACCAGTACTTATTCGCTATTATGGACAGAGTTTCTCGGTATCCAGAAGCAGTCCCAATGCGCAGTATCAATATCAAAGCCATTCTTAAAACCCTAACTAAATTTATTTCCCACTTTGGCATTCCTAAGTCTATACAGAGTGACCAGGGTACTAATTTTACTGCCAAAGCGTTTAGGGAAGCATTTACTAGGCTAGGAATAATTCATAAATTATCCACTGTCTATCATCCTCAGTCCCAAGGCACCTTGGAAATATTTCATCAAACATTAAAAACCATAATAACTTATTGCATGCATTTTCCTACAGACTGGGATGAATCACTTCCTCTGCTGCTGTTCGCAATGAGAGAAACTGTGCAGGAGTCCTCAGGATACAGTCCGTTTTAGCTAATCTTTTGGGCACAACAAACGAGGTCCTCTGTGAGTGCTCAAGGAAGGATGGGTGGGAGAAGACACCTGCATAACACTCTACAACCCTTCTTCAAGGTTGCAGATGGCATGTTAGTTGGCTAAGGCTAACTTAAAAACAGCTCATATCTCTGAAACAGAGTATGACAGACACTCAAAGTTTTGCTCCTTCAATCCAGGGGACAAGGTGCTGGTGCAGGAACCTATACCTGGCCACACCTTAAAAGCTAAATTTACGGGACCTATGCAAATTGTAAGTAAACTATCTGATGTAAATTATGTGGTAGTTTCCCTTGATAAGTCCTCAAAGAGTAAAACATACCACATAAATCAGATTTAAGCATTTAATTCTCCAAATATAGTCCCAGTAATGACTCTCCTCTGCTTCTGGAAACGACCCTGACTCCTTGTACCTTATTCCCGAAATTCAAGTAAAGCTTCCCAATTCTGTACTCCTCAAGGTTCCTAGCCCTTTAATGGTGGGGTTCTCTAAGAATCAAGTAACAAGTTTAACTGTACTCCTACAATCTTACCCTGGCATATTTTCGGATGTTCCAAAATATGTACACTAGGATATCATAATGTAGATGTTGGAAATTAAACCTATTAAACTCTCCCCCTACAGAGCTAATCCTGAAAAACAGAGGCTACTTCAGCAGGAGGTAGCATTTCTGTTAGAACACGGGTTAGTGCAGGAGACATCTAGTCCGTGGACTCCA
This sequence comes from Cherax quadricarinatus, assembly GCF_038502225.1. NCBI lineage: Eukaryota > Metazoa > Arthropoda > Malacostraca > Decapoda > Parastacidae > Cherax > Cherax quadricarinatus. The sequence continues at coordinate 25,615,682 of NC_091326.1, forward strand.
CCATGCATCCTTGTTACGAAGTCTGATGGAGGGTTTCGAATCTTACCCTGTTCCACGTTTGGATGATGTAGTCGATTTTGTGGGTAAGATCACTTTTGTGTCTAAATTAGACCTCCTTAAAGTTACTATCAGGTACCTTTAACAGATAAGGTGAAGGATATCTCTGCCTTTGTAATTCCAGGAGGTCATTATCAATACACAGTAACTCCCTTCGAGATGGGGAAGTAGCCAGCGTTCCAAAAGCTGATCCATCAGACTATTAAAGGACTTGAAGGCAGGGCAGCTTACCTAAATTCTGTTGTAGTGGTGTCCGATAATTGGGACCAACATATGTCCAGGCTTACAGCTCTCTTTGAGAAATTTCAAGGTTTCCAGTTAACTGTTAATTTATGTAAGCCATCCTTTGGCCAGGCTACTGTTACTTTTTTGGGCCATCAAGTAGGTAGTGGTAAACTGGCCATAAATCTGGAAAAATTCTTGTCATTAAAAATTATCCAGTACCTCATGATAGAAAATCCCTTCAACGTTTCGTAGGTATGGTAGGGTTTTAAAGACGATTCTGTAAGATCTCTTCAAATATTTTAGCCCCCCTACCCTCACTTACCAGTCAGAAAGAAAAAATAAATGGACCCAAGAGTGTTATGACTCATTTAACAAAGCCAAACGTCCATTTTGTCCAGCACCCGTTCACCTGTCTCCTGATTTTTCAAAACAGTTTACATTACAGGTTGATGCTTGTGAGTCAGGTAGGGGCAGTACTTCTGCAAATCTCTGGGGAGTGTTTGCAGCCTGTAGCTTACTTCTTGGCCAAGTATCAACCTACCAGAGGACCTACTCCACAAATGAAAAGGAAGCCCTCGCTCCGATACTGACATTAGAACATTTCGAGGTCTATGTGGGGCAGTTGTCCCAATTGTTCACAGTCTGCAGTGACTACAACCCTCTGGTCTACATCAACTACAGGAAGAACCATAATACATGCCTCATGAGACGGAGTCTCAGGCTGTAACCATACACTATGAATATTGTATATATCGCGGCAAAGATAATAAGCTGGTTGATTCTCTTTCCCATATTTAAATTTAAGTTAGGATGCATTAGGGACTATATGGGTAGCCTAGCTCTTTCTGTCCCCTTTTGTATATATAAAAATGCTTAATGTTGACGGTGGAAGGGGGGGGGGGATGAGGGATATTCTGCTACCGTCTGCAGGTGTCTTGAACATACGTTAGCCATAATGTCTACTGCACTCACCTAATTGTACTCACCTAATTGTAGTTGCAGGGGTCGAGACTCAGCTCCTGGCCCCACCTCTTCACCGACCGCTACTAGGTCCTCTCTCCCCCTGCTCCATGAGCTTTATCATATCTTGTCTTAAAACTATGTATAGTTCCTGCCTCCACTACATCACTTGCCAAACTATTCCACTTCCTAACTACTCTATAACTGAAGAAATACTTTCTAACATCCCTTTTACTCATCTGAGTGTTCAGCTTCCAATTGTGACCTCTTGTTTCTGTGTCCCATCTCTGGAACATCTTGTCTCTGTCCACCTTGTCTATTCCACGCAGTATTTTGTATGTCGTTATCATGTCTCCCCTGACCCTCCTGTCCTCCAGTGACGTCAGACCGATTTCCCTTAACCTTTCTTCATAGGACATTCCCCTTAGCTCTGGAACTAGCCTTGTTGCAAACCTTTGCACTTTCTCTAATTTCTTGACGTGTTTGACTTGGTATGGGTTCGAAACTGGTGCTGCATACTCCAGTATGGGCCTGAGTACACAGTGCATAAAGTCTTGAACGATTCCTTACTGATGTACGGGAACGCCAAGCGCCCATATGCCACAGCAGTTATCTGGTTAATGTGTGCTTCTGGCGATGTACTCGGTATTATACTCATTCCTAGGTCTTTCTCCTTGAGTGAGGTTTGCAGTCTTTGGCCTCCTAGCCTATACTCTGTCTGTGGTCTTCTTTGCCCTCTTCCGATCTTCATGACTTTGCATTTGGCAGGGTTAAATTCTAGGAGCCAGTTTCTGGACCACACATCCAGCCTGTCCAGGTCTCTTTGTAGACCTGTCTGGTCTGCGTCTGATTTAATTCTCCTCATTAACTTCACGTCATCTGCAAACAGGGACACTTCTGAGTCTATCCCTTCCATCATGTCGTTCACATATACCAAGAATAGCACTGGTCTCAGGACTGACCCCTGTGGGACCCCGCTCGTCACTGGCGCCCACTGTGATACCTCATCACGGACCATGACTCACTGTTGCCTCCCTGTTAGGTATTCTCTGATCCATTGCAATGCCCATCCTGTTATACGTGCCTGTTCCTCTAGCTTCTGTACTAATCTCTTGTGAGGAACTTTGTCGAAGGCCTTCTTGCAGTCCAAGAAAATGCAATCAACCCACCCCTCCATCTCATTTCTTACTTCTGTTGCCTTGTCATAAAACTCTAGTAGGTTTGTGACACAGGATTTGCCTTCCATGAATTCGTGCTGGCTGTCGTTTATAATCTTGTTCCGCTCCAGGTGCTCTGTCACTCTCCTCCTGATAATCTTTTCCAAGACTTTGCATACTATACATGTCAGTGACACTGGTCTATAATTTAGTGCTTCATTTCTGTCTCCCTTCTTAAAGATGGGGACAATATTTGCCTTCTTCCATACTTCAGATAGTTGCCCAGTTTCAAGGGAAGTGTTGAAGATTTTGGCTAATGACACACATAGTGTCCCTGCTCCCTCTCTAAGGACCCACAGAGAGATGTTGTCTGATCCCACCGCCTTTGAGGTATCAAGGTCATTTAGGAGCTTCTCCACCTCCTCCTCAGTTGTGTGTAATTCATCCAATACTTGTTGGTATATGCCTTGTTGCTGTACCCCACTGTTTTGTCTTCCCGTTGTCCCTTCAGCCTCCACTGTAAATACTTCCTGAAATCTCATATTGAGCTCCTCACATACCTCCTGGTCGTTTCTTGTGAGCTCCCCACCTTCTTTCCTCAGCCTGATTACCTGGTCCTTGACTGTCTTCCTCCTGATGTGGCTGTAGAGTAGTTTTGGGTCAGATTTGACTTTCGATGCTATGTCATTTTCATACTGCCGCTGCACCTCCCTCCTTATCTGTGCATACTCATTTCTGGCTCGTCGACTAATCTCTTTATTCTCTTGAGCCTTTTGCCTTCTGTACTTTTTCCATTCTCTAGAGCACTTAGTTTTTGCCTCCCTGCACCTTCGGGTAAACCAAGGGCTCGTTCTGTCCTTCCCATTATTTCTGTTACCCTTGGGAACAAACCTTTCCTCTGCCTCCTTGCATTTTGTTGTTTCAAAATCCATCATTTCGTTTACTGATTTTCCTACTAACTCCTGTTCCCACTGAGCCTCCTGCAGGAAGGTCCTCATTCCTGTGTAGTCCCCCCTTTTATAGTTTAGTTTTTCTCTTTCTACTCCTGTTACCCTCTCCACTTCTAGCTCCACGGTGTATTCAAAGCTCATAACTACGTGGTCACTGGCTCCAAGGGGCCTTTCATATGTGATGTGCTCAATGTCTGAACTACTCAGGGTGAACATGAGGTCCAGTCTTGCTGGTTCATCCTCCCCTCTCTCTCTGGTAGTATTCCTAACATGTTGGTGCATGAGATTTGCCAGCATCACATCCATCATCTTGGCTCTCCAAGTTTCGGGACCCCCATGTGGCTCCAGGTTTTCCCAATCAATCTCACTGTGATTGAAGTCGCCCATGACCAGTAACTTCGCTCTACTTGAGTGAGCCCTTCTTGATACCTCAGCTAGAGTGTCCACCATTGCTCTGTTGCACTCATCATATTCCTCTCTTGGCCTCTTGCAGTTCTGTGGTGGGTTATACATCACTGCAATGACTACCTTGTGTTCCCCTGACTGAACTGTACCTACTATATAATCCATTTCTCAAATCTCATCCATACCTTCCATTTATTGATAACCCCACTGGGTTTTTATTAGTAGTGCAACCCCTCCCCACCCTGCTTCTTCTATCCTTCCTCAGGATCTGATATCTGGGTGGGAAGATTGCATATGTTATTATCCCAATAAGTTTTGTTTCTGTAATTGCTATGATGTCTGGGGACAACTCCTTGATTCTTTCATGCCACGCCTCACATTTATTCGTTATTCCATCTGTGTTCGTGTACCAAACCTTCAACTTCTTTTCAATAACTGTGGTCTGGGGAGAGAGGTGGGTTAGGGGGGCAGGTGCCCTGGCAGGGGCCTATAGGGGGTTGATGTGGGGTGTGGGGGCAGAGGGCCTATGGGGGTTTCAGTGGGGGTGGGGGTGGTGATGAGGGGGATGGGGGAAGAGGGCCTATGGGGGGTTACCTTGGGGGAGGGGGTTGTGGTGAGGGAGATGGGGATAGAGGGTACATGGTGTGGGTTACTGTGGGTTTCTGTGGGGGTGGGGTTTGAGCTGAGGGGGATGTGCGGGTTACTGAGGGTTACTGTGGGGTGGGGTTTATGTAGAGGGGGATGCATGGGTTACTGTGGGTTTCTGTGGGGGTGGGGTTTGTGCTGAGGGGGATGGGGGCAGAGGGTACAGTGAGTGGGTTTTGGGTTAGGTCATTTGATTGCTTTGGGATTGCCATGGTTGTGTTGTTCTGTGGGTGGTACTGGAGGGGGCTGTGTTTGTTCTTCCATGTGGGCCTGATTTCTCCTGCTCTTCACCTTCCTTGCCTCCCATTCTTCCTTGCGACGTTGCACCCTCTCATTCAGTGTCATCCTTTCTTCTTGTGTTCTGTCTTGGTCGAGGTACACACTCCAGAACACCTGATTGTCCCTTAGGCATGCTTTCTCCTGCAGGATCCGGCTTCGAGCTGACTGTGTGTTGAAAATCACTTTGACTGGATGCTTTTTTCCCCTTCGAAAATTTGTCAGCTGAGTCATGTCATCCTCTCCTATTGCTTTCATGATGCTTTCAACTATTTTTTTCTCCTCCTGTTTCCTTGCTTCATGAGTTTCCCCATCTACTTCTTGGAGCCCATAGAGAAAAATGGCCCTCTCCCTTTCATCCTCCCACTGTGCTTCCATGAGCATCCTCTGATACGACTTAGTTCCTGCCATTGAGGCGTTGCTTCTTACTGTCTCTTCCCTATCTGGTGTCCCTCTGCTTATCTGTTCCTAGACATGGCAGTTGTCTGTTAGAGCCTCTGTGTATAGCTTAGCTCCTTCATTGACTTTAGTCCCGTCATTAGATCTTGCTGTTCTCCCTGCCTTTTCCCAGGCCCCCCTTGGGTCCGATGGAGTCATTGCGTACAGTTTATCTCCTTTGTTCCCTACTGTCCCCTCATTGGTGACTGATGTAGCAGCTCTTGGTGTCATGGCTGTACTGTCCTTTGGTTCTTTAGGCTGTTTCAGGCTCTTTAGTTCTTCTACTAAGCTCTGTATCTTAGCTTCAGCTGCTGTGATTTGTAATTCCCATTTCCTGCTCTCCTCAGCTCTTTTCTCTTCCATTTTCTTGCTGATCTCTTCCAGCCTCCTCCCCCACTTCTCCTCTCTTCCCGTGAGCTCTGCCTCCCAGTCCTCCCTCCCAGGTCCACCACTCGCTTATCCACCATTCCTCTGGTTCTCCGTCCAGGTTTTTGGTGTCCCATGTTTCTTTTTCACAGAAGGAAGAGTTTATGCCAAGAGTTCTGTGGAGGGGGGTGTTTGTTGTGGAAAGGGAGGGGGGTGTTTGTTGTGGGGAGAAGGGAGGAGGAGACAGGGAGGGGAAAAGGATAGTGAGCTGGAGGGGGGACAGCAGCAGGGGAAAGAGAGATGGGGGAAGACTAAGGGCGACAGGGGCAAGAGCAATGAGGGGAGGGGAGTAGAAGGAGTAGGGAGGAGGGGAAGGAAGATGAAGAGGGAGAGAAAGTGGGATAAAGAGAGACAGGGAGTGTGGTTGAGTGTGAGTTAGAGAGGGGGGAAGGGAGAGTCAGATTGTGTGGAGCATGTGAGTTGGGGAAGATCAGCCTTTAGTGTGCTTGCAGGCCTCGGAGGATAGGGGAGTGAGAGGAGGAGAAGGAAGAGGAGGTGAGGGGGAGATGGAGGAGGTATAGGAGGAGGATGATAGAGAGAGACAGAGAGTGTGTTTGAGTGTGAGGTAGAGGGTTAGAGAAAGAGGAGGAGGAGGATAGAGAGAGAGAGATAAAGAGTGTGGTTGAGTGTGAGTTAGAGAGAGAGAGGGAGAGAGAGAGGGGGGAGGGGAGTGTTAGAGTGTGTGGGGCGTGTGAGCTGGGTAGTGTGCTTGCAGGCCTAGGAGGTGAGAGGAGAGGGAGGGGAGAATGGAGGGTAGGTGGGGGAAGATGGAAGAGGAATAGGAGGAGGACTAGGAGGAGGAAGAGAGGGGAAAGAGATAGGTAGGGGAGGTTGGTAGGGAGGAAGGGGGAGAGGTGGAGGGAAGATGGAGGAGGTATAGGAGGAGGAGGAGGAGCAGGGGGTGGAATGGAAGGAAAGAGAAAGGGAGGGAGGGAATGGGAGAGGTAGGGGAGGTAGGTACGGAGGAAGGGAGGGGAGGTGGGGGAAGATGGTGGAGGTACAGGAGGAGGAGGAGCAGGGGGAGGAATGGAGGGAAAGAGAGAGGGAATGGGAGAGGTAGGGGAGGTAGGTAGGGAAGAAGGGAGGGGAGGTGGGGGGAAGATGGAGGAGGTATAGGAAGAGGATGAGGAGCAGGAGGAGGAAGGGAGGGAAAGAGAGAGGGAGGGAGGGAAAGAGAGAGGTAGGGGAGGTACAAGGAGAGTGTGAACTGTAGGTATGTGTGGGTATGTGAGACGGGTCCGTTGTGGTAGGGTGTGTGTGCGTGTGTACGTTACTATCCTGCCACCAGAGTCAAGGGAGGGGAGAGGGAGGAGGAGAGGGAGGGATAATCTCGCTGCCAGGCTTATGGGCCTATCCTAGACTCTCCACGTGCATGCTGCTATGTACCGAGAGAGCCTGTACCGGCAGTACCCTGCCTATGCCTTTGCACCTACTCGTGCATACCTGGATCTATACTTACTGAGTAAACACCTGTGCACCTACTCGTGTATACCTGGAGCTATACTTACTTAATGAGTAAACACCTGTGCAACTACACGTGTATACCTGGAGCTATACTACTGAGTAAACGCCTGTGCACCTACTCTTGCATACCTGGAGCTGTACTTACTGAGTAAACACCTGTGCACCTACTCGTGTATACCTGGAGCTGTACTTACTGAGTAAACACCTGTGCACCTGCTCTAGTTTAGAGTTTGACTTTGTATCGAGAAAAGCTGAGCTCTGTCTAATGAGTTGGATGGTTGAGAGGAAAGGTGGTTCCATTATTGTTCAATGCAATGGCGGCACGCTACCTGTGGAGGTGGAAGCCTAGTCCTGGCTATTACAGCCCTTTTTGGGTGGGGGGTGTGGCATGCAAAGCGTACGTTATACTTTATTCATTGTACACACTTCTATATAAGCTGCCTCCCAACCAGTGAACAGGGTGCTAAGGGCTTAACGATCTTTTGAGGCCTCATCGTACCGCGTCCCGCCAGTTGAGTAGCCCTGCACTAGTGCAAGTACCGCGGGCCGCCAGTTGAGTAGCCCTGCACTAGTGCAAGTACCGCGGGCCGCCAGTTGAGTAGCCCTGCACTAGTGCAAGTACCGCGGGCCGCCAGTTGAGTAGCCCTGCACTAGTGCAAGTACCGCGGGCCGCCAGTTGAGTAGCCCTGCACTAGTGCAAGTACCGCGGGCCGCCAGTTGAGTAGCCCTGCACTAGTGCAAGTACCGCGGGCCGCCAGTTGAGTAGCCCTGCACTAGTGCAAGTACCGCGGGCCGCCAGTTGAGTAGCCCTGCACTAGTGCAAGTACCAGTTGAGTAGCCCTGCACTAGTGCAAGTACCGCGGGCCGCCAGTTGAGTAGCCCTGCACTAGTGCAAGTACCGCGGGCCGCCAGTTGAGTAGCCCTGCACTAGTGCAAGTACCGCGGGCCGTCAGTTGAGTAGCCCTGCACTAGTGCAAGTACCGCGGGCCGCCAGTTGAGTAGCCCTGCACTAGTGCAAGTACCGCGGGCCGCCAGTTGAGTAGCCCTGCACTAGTGCAAGTACCGCGGGCCGCCAGTTGAGTAGCCCTGCACTAGTGCAAGTACCGCGGGCCGTCAGTTGAGTAGCCCTGCACTAGTGCAAGTACCGCGGGCCGTCAGTTGAGTAGCCCTGCACTAGTGCAAGTACCGCGGGCCGCCAGTTGAGTAGCCCTGCACTAGTGCAAGTACCGCGGGCCGCCAGTTGAGTAGCCCTGCACTAGTGCAAGTACCGCGGGCCGCCAGTTGAGTAGCCCTGCACTAGTGCAAGTACCGCGGGCCGCCAGTTGAGTAGCCCTGCACTAGTGCAAGTACCGCGGGCCGTCAGTTGAGTAGCCCTGCACTAGTGCAAGTACCGCGGGCCGCCAGTTGAGTAGCCCTGCACTAGTGCAAGTACCGCGGGCCGCCAGTTGAGTAGCCCTGCACTAGTGCAAGTACCGCGGGCCGCCAGTTGAGTAGCCCTGCACTAGTGCAAGTACCGCGGGCCGCCAGTTGAGTAGCCCTGCACTAGTGCAAGTACCGCGGGCCGCCAGTTGAGTAGCCCTGCACTAGTGCAAGTACCGCGGGCCGTCAGTTGAGTAGCCCTGCACTAGTGCAAGTACTTCAGCCGCCAGTTCAGTAGCCCTGCACTAGTGCAAGTACCGCGGGCCGCCAGTTGAGTAGCCCTGCACTAGTGCAAGTACCGCGGGCCGCCAGTTGAGTAGCCCTGCACTAGTGCAAGTACCGCGGGCCGCCAGTTGAGTAGCCCTGCACTAGTGCAAGTACCGCGGGCCGCCAGTTGAGTAGCCCTGCACTAGTGCAAGTAGCCGCAGTTGAGTAGCCCTGCACTAGTGCAAGCGCGGGACGCCAGTTGAGTAGCCCTGCACTAGTGCAAGTACCGCGGGCCGCCAGTTGAGTAGCCCTGCACTAGTGCAAGTACCGCGGGCCGCCAGTTGAGTAGCCCTGCACTAGTGCAAGTACCGCGGGTCGTCAGTTGAGTAGCCCTGCACTAGTGCAAGTACCGCGTGTCGTCAGTTGAGTAGCCCTGCACTAGTGCAAGTACCGCGGGTCGTCAGTTGAGTAGCCCTGCACTAGTGCAAGTACCGCGGGTCGTCAGTTGAGTAGCCCTGCACTAGTGCAAGTACCGCGGGCCACCAGTTGAGTAGCCCTGCACTAGTGCAAGTACCGCGGGCCGTCAGTTGAGTAGCCCTGCACTAGTGCAAGTACCGCGGGCCGTCAGTTGAGTAGCCCTGCACTAGTGCAAGTACCGCGGGCCGCCAGTTGAGTAGCCCTGCACTAGTGCAAGTACCGCGGGCCGCCAGTTGAGTAGCCCTGCACTAGTAGTACCGCGGGCCGCAGTTCAGTAGCCCTGCACTAGTGGCGCGTCAGTTGAGTAGCCCTGCACTAGTGCAAGTACCGCGGGCCGTCAGTTGAGTAGCCCTGCACTAGTGCAAGTACCGCGGGCCGTCAGTTGAGTAGGCCCTGCACTAGTGCAAGTACCGCGGGCCGTCAGTTGAGTAGCCCTGCACTAGTGCAAGTACCGCGGGCCGTCAGTTGAGTAGCCCTGCACTAGTGCAAGTACCGCGGGCCGTCAGTTGAGTAGCCCTGCACTAGTGCAAGTACCGCGGGCCGCCAGTTGAGTAGCCCTGCACTAGTGCAAGTACCGCGGGCCGCCAGTTGAGTAGCCCTGCACTAGTGCAAGTACCGCGGGCCGCCAGTTGAGTAGCCCTGCACTAGTGCAAGTACCGCGGGCCGTCAGTTGAGTAGCCCTGCACTAGTGCAAGTACCGCGGGCCGTCAGTTGAGTAGCCCTGCACTAGTGCAAGTACCGCGGGCCGCCAGTTGAGTAGCCCTGCACTAGTGCAAGTACCGCGGGCCGCCAGTTGAGTAGCCCTGCACTAGTGCAAGTACCGCGGGCCGCCAGTTGAGTAGCCCTGCACTAGTGCAAGTACCGCGGGCCGCCAGTTGAGTAGCCCTGCACTAGTGCAAGTACCGCGGGCCGCCAGTTGAGTAGCCCTGCACTAGTGCAAGTACCGCGGGCCGCAGTTGAGTAGCCCTGCACTAGTGCAAGTACCGCGGGCCGCCAGTTGAGTAGCCCTGCACTAGTGCAAGTACCGCGGGCCGCCAGTTGAGTAGCCCTGCACTAGTGCAAGTACCGCGGGCCGCCAGTTGAGTAGCCCTGCACTAGTGCAAGTACCAGTTGAGTAGCCCTGCACTAGTGCAAGTACCGCGGGCCGTCAGTTGAGTAGCCCTGCACTAGTGCAAGTACCGCGGGCCGCCAGTTGAGTAGCCCTGCACTAGTGCAAGTACCGCGGGCCGCCAGTTGAGTAGCCCTGCACTAGTGCAAGTACCGCGGGCCGCCAGTTGAGTAGCCCTGCACTAGTGCAAGTACCGCGGGCCGTCAGTTGAGTAGCCCTGCACTAGTGCAAGTACCGCGGGCCGCCAGTTGAGTAGCCCTGCACTAGTGCAAGTACCGCGGGCCGCCAGTTGAGTAGCCCTGCACTAGTGCAAGTACCGCGGGCCGCCAGTTGAGTAGCCCTGCACTAGTGCAAGTACCGCGGGCCGCCAGTTGAGTAGCCCTGCACAAGTACCGCGGGCCGCCAGTTGAGTAGCCCTGCACTAGTGCAAGTACTGCGGGCCGCCAGTTGAGTAGCCCTGCACTAGTGCAAGTACCGCGGGCCGCCAGTTGAGTAGCCCTGCACTAGTGCAAGTACCGCGGGCCGCCAGTTGAGTAGCCCTGCACTAGTGCAAGTACCGCGGGCCGCCAGTTGAGTAGCCCTGCACTAGTGCAAGTACCGCGGGCCGCCAGTTGAGTAGCCCTGCACTAGTGCAAGTACCGCGGGCCGTCAGTTGAGTAGCCCTGCACTAGTGCAAGTACCGCGGGCCGCCAGTTGAGTAGCCCTGCACTAGTGCAAGTACCGCGGGCCATCAGTTGAGTAGCCCTGCACTAGTGCAAGTACCGCGGGCCGTCAGTTGAGTAGCCCTGCACTAGTGCAAGTACCGCGGGCCGTCAGTTGAGTAGCCCTGCACTAGTGCAAGTACCGCGGGCCGCCAGTTGAGTAGCCCTGCACTAGTGCAAGTACCGCGGGCCGCCAGTTGAGTAGCCCTGCACTAGTGCAAGTACCGCGGGCCGCCAGTTGAGTAGCCCTGCACTAGTGCAAGTACCGCGGGCCGCCAGTTGAGTAGCCCTGCACTAGTGCAAGTACCGCGGGCCGCCAGTTGAGTAGCCCTGCACTAGTGCAAGTACCGCGGGCCGCCAGTTGAGTAGCCCTGCACTAGTGCAAGTACCGCGGGCCGCCAGTTGAGTAGCCCTGCACTAGTGCAAGTACCGCGGGCCGCCAGTTGAGTAGCCCTGCACTAGTGCAAGTACCGCGGGCCGTCAGTTGAGTAGCCCTGCACTAGTGCAAGTACCGCGGGCCGTCAGTTGAGTAGCCCTGCACTAGTGCAAGTACCGCGGGCCGCCAGTTGAGTAGCCCTGCACTAGTGCAAGTACCGCGGGCCGTCAGTTGAGTAGCCCTGCACTAGTGCAAGTACCGCGGGCCGCCAGTTGAGTAGCCCTGCACTAGTGCAAGTACCGCGGGTCGTCAGTTGAGTAGCCCTGCACTAGTGCAAGTACCGCGGGCCACCAGTTGAGTAGCCCTGCACTAGTGCAAGTACCGCGGGCCGCCAGTTGAGTAGCCCTGCACTAGTGCAAGTACCGCGGGCCGCCAGTTGAGTAGCCCTGCACTAGTGCAAGTACCGCGGGCCGCCAGTTGAGTAGCCCTGCACTAGTGCAAGTACCGCGGGCCGTCAGTTGAGTAGCCCTGCACTAGTGCAAGTACCGCGGGCCACCAGTTGAGTAGCCCTGCACTAGTGCAAGTACCGCGGGCCGCCAGTTGAGTAGCCCTGCACTAGTGCAAGTACCGCGGGCCGCCAGTTGAGTAGCCCTGCACTAGTGCAAGTACCGCGGGCCGCCAGTTGAGTAGCCCTGCACTAGTGCAAGTACCGCGGGCCGTCAGTTGAGTAGCCCTGCACTAGTGCAAGTACCACGGCTGGCAGTTGAGTAGCCCTGCACTAGTGCAAGTACCGCGGGCCGCCAGTTGAGTAGCCCTGCACTAGTGCAAGTACCGCGGGCCGCCAGTTGAGTAGCCCTGCACTAGTGCAAGTACCGCGGGCCGTCAGTTGAGTAGCCCTGCACTAGTGCAAGTACCACGGCTGGCAGTTGAGTAGCCCTGTACTAGTGCAAGTACCGCGGGTCGTCAGTTGAGTAGGCCCTGCACTAGTGCAAGTACCGCGGGCCATCAGTTGAGTAGCCCTGCACTAGTGCAAGTACCGCGTGCCGTCAGTTGAGCAGCCCTGCACTAGTGCAAGTACCGCGGGCCGTCAGTTGAGTAGCCCTGCACTAGTGCAAGTACCGCGGGCCGCCAGTTGAGTAGCCCTGCACTAGTGCAAGTACCGCGGGCCGCCAGTTGAGTAGCCCTGCACTAGTGCAAGTACCGCGGGCCGTCAGTTGAGTAGCCCTGCACTGCACTAGTGCAAGTACCGCGGGCCGCCAGTTGAGTAGCCCTGCACTAGTGCAGTTGAAGTACCGCGGGTCGTCAGTTGAGTAGCCCTGCACTAGTGCAAGTACCGCGGGCCGCCAGTTGAGTAGCCCTGCACTAGTGCAAGTACCGCGGGCCGCCAGTTGAGTAGCCCTGCACTAGTGCAAGTACCGCGGGCCGCCAGTTGAGTAGCCCTGCGTCAGTTGAGTACAAGTAGTGCAGTTGAGTAGCCCTGCACTAGTGCAAGTACCGCGGGCCGCCAGTTGAGTAGCCCTGCACTAGTGCAAGTACCGCGGGCCGCCAGTTGAGTAGCCCTGCACTAGTGCAAGTACCGCGGGCCGCCAGTTGAGTAGCCCTGCACTAGTGCAAGTACTGCGGGCCGTCAGTTGAGTAGCCCTGCACTAGTGCAAGTACCGCGGGCCGCCAGTTGAGTAGCCCTGCACTAGTGCAAGTACCGCGGGCCGCCAGTTGAGTAGCCCTGCACTAGTGCAAGTACCGCGGGCCGTCAGTTGAGTAGCCCTGCACTAGTGCAAGTACTGCGGGCCGCCAGTTGAGTAGCCCTGCACTAGTGCAAGTACCGCGGGCCGTCAGTTGAGTAGCCCTGCACTAGTGCAAGTACCGCGGGCCGCCAGTTGAGTAGCCCTGCACTAGTGCAAGTACCGCGGGCCGCCAGTTGAGTAGCCCTGCACTAGTGCAAGTACCGCGGGCCGCCAGTTGAGTAGCCCTGCACTAGTGCAAGTACCGCGGGCCGCCAGTTGAGTAGCCCTGCTACTAGTGCAGTTGAGTAGCCATCTACTAGTGGTAGTACCGAGGGCCGCCAGTTGAGTAGCCCTGCACTAGTGCAAGTACCGCGGGCCGTCAGTTGAGTAGCCCTGCACTAGTGCAAGTACCGCGGGCCGCCAGTTGAGTAGCCCTGCACTAGTGCAAGTACCGCGGGCCGTCAGTTGAGTAGCCCTGCACTAGTGCAAGTACCGCGGGCCGTCAGTTGAGTAGTTGAGTAGCCCTGCACTAGTGCAAGTACCGCGGGCCGCCAGTTGAGTAGCCCTGCACTAGTGCAAGTACCGCGGGCCGCCAGTTGAGTAGCCCTGCACTAGTGCAAGTACCGCGGGCCGCCAGTTGAGTAGCCCTGCACTAGTGCAAGTACCGCGGGCACCGTCAGTTGAGTAGCCCTGCACTAGTGCAAGTAGCCCTGCGGGCCGCCAGTTGACTAGCCCTGCACTAGTGCAAGTACCGCGGGCCGCCAGTTGAGTAGCCCTGCACTAGTGCAAGTACCGCGGGCCGCCAGTTGAGTAGCCCTGCACTAGTGCAAGTACCGCGGGCCGCCAGTTGAGTAGCCCTGCACTAGTGCAGGTACCGCAGTTGAGGGCACTAGTGCAGTCAGTTGAGTAGCCCTGCACTAGTGCAAGTACACGCCGCCAGTTGAGTAGCCCTGCACTAGTGCAGTACCGCGGGCCGCCAGAGTAGCCCTGCACTAGTGCAAGTACCGCGGGTCGCAGTTGAGTAGCTTTGCACTAGTGCAAGTACCGCGGGCCGTCAGTTGAGTAGCCCTGCACTAGTAGTGCCAGTTGAGTAGCCCTGCACTAGTGAAAGTACCGCGGGCCGCCAGTTGAGTAGCCCTGCACTAGTGGAAGTACCGCGGGCCGCCAGTTCAGTAGCCCTGCACTAGTGCAAGTACCGCGGGCCGCCAGTTGAGTAGCCCTGCACTAGTGCAAGTACCGCGGGCCGTCAGTTGAGTAGCCCTGCACTAGTGCAAGTACCGCGGGCCGCCAGTTGAGTAGCCCTGCACTAGTGCAAGTACCGCGAGCCGCCAGAGTAGCCCTGCACTAGTGCAAGTACCGCGGGCCGCCAGTTGAGTAGCCCTGCACTAGTGCAAGTACCGCGGGCCGCCAGTTGAGTAGCCCTGCACTAGTGCAAGTACCGCGGGCCGCCAGTTGAGTAGCCCTGCACTAGTGCAAGTACCGCGGGCCGCCAGTTGAGTAGCCCTGCACTAGTGCAAGTACCGCGGGCCGCCAGTTGAGTAGCCCTGCACTAGTGCAAGTACCGCGGGCCGCCAGTTGAGTAGCCCTGCACTAGTGCAAGTACCGCGGGCCGCCAGTTGAGTAGCCCTGCACTAGTGCAAGTACCGCGGGCCGCCAGTTGAGTAGCCCTGCACTAGTGCAAGTACCGCGGGCTGGCAGTTGAGTAGCCCTGCACTAGTGCAAGTACCGCGGGCTGACAGCTGAGTAGCCCTGGATTAGTGCAAGTACCGCGGCCTGGCAGTTGAGTAGCCCTGCACTAGTGCAAGTACCGCGGGCCGTTAGTTGAGTAGCCCTGCACTAGTGCAAGTACCGCGGGCCGCCAGTTGAGTAGCCCTGCACTAGTGCAAGTACCGCGGGCCGCCAGTTGAGTAGCCCTGCACTAGTGCAAGTACCGCGGGCCGCCAGTTGAGTAGCCCTGCACTAGTGCAAGTACCGCGGGCCGCCAGTTGAGTAGCCCTGCACTAGTGCAAGTACCGCGGGCCGCCAGTTGAGTAGCCCTGCACTAGTGCAAGTACCGCGGGCCGCCAGTTGAGTAGCCCTGCACTAGTGCAAGTACCGCGGGCCGCCAGTTGAGTAGCCCTGCACTAGTGCAAGTACCGAGGGCCGCCAGTTGAGTAGCCCTGTAGTGAGTAGCCCTGCACTAGTCTGCAGCACTGAAGCCTACTGTTGCAAGTAATCGATATCATGCACTTGATCCCGAGCTTCATCATGCAAAGTGCTGCGTCAGGTTCTCAGAGAAGTTTTGGGGACAAAAGGGGCCTTATATGTCGGAAAATACTGTATGTTCATATGTAAGTATGTATGTATGTAGGCATATATGTATGCATACATGTATGTACGCAAGTAGGAATGTATTTACGTACGTATGCATGCATAGATGTAAGTAAATATGTGTGTGTGTGTGTGTGTGTGTGTGTGTGTGTACGTGTTCACTTATCTATCTCTCTATCTATTTGAGGTCAGTGGAACAGAAATTTACTGAAGCTCCCTAACTACCCCCTTTTTCCCCCCTCTAGCGCCATTTATCTCTCTAATTACATATGATGATTCTTTATCATGAAACTGAGGAGAACGCTCACCTTGACCTCTGAACTTGTTTTCATGCTTAACCTCTGACCTGACCTCAACCCTCACCTTTACATCTTTACCCTCAAATTACATAATTTTGTCAAGTTATGATACGGGTAATTAAACCATTTTTTGAAGAAAAAAACTTTTGGTAAAATAAGTAAAACAGAGTTTGATTCTTTGAATCTCTATATTTTTTACCGTCTCGTCTAAGAAGTTACGATTAGGTAATTACACTAATTACATCAAGGGAATTACAGTAACTACACACACGTGTTAGATAGTAGTTAGAGGGAAATCTCTTACTAATAGCAAAAGAAATAAAAAACAAACTAAATATATTTTCTTAAAAAAAGAGGAGCAGAGAGAACTGGAATTACTGGGGTTTTGAAGGACCAATCACAAGAGGCGATGATTGCTCTGGCAATTATCTGTGAACTTACAGAGTGGTAGGAAGGGGCAGCAGAGGTGATGTTAGTGTCAAGGTGAGGGAGAGCAACAAGACGAGGTTGTTGTTCCCAAGACCCAGGGAAGTATACTGCAAGCACCACTAGGCCAACACCCTCTGACATGTTACTGTATTTCCAACAAATAAGTAAGAAAGTTTATTCAGGTACACAAATACAGTTACATAGGTTATCATACATAGCAGCATATGTGTAAATTACCTGTGATAACCCAAAAAAGTTAGAAAGAGTGACTTATTTCCATTGGGGTCCTTTTACCTTATTATTATAATATAAAGGTGATAATATCTTATTATTATTCTATAAGGGAGATAACATCTTATCATACTATTAAGACTACTACACGAGGGTCATTAAGACTATTTACAATACGAGAGTCATTACTAGGAATAAGGTAAAATTACACGTGTGTTAGCTAAAAAATAAAAAATCATTCCCCTCCCTTTCTGTAGCTACATTCATCAGACACCTTTTGGCACTCTTCTTGAACTGGTTCATGCTATGACTGGCTTTGACATGTGCGGGTAGTCTGTTCCATTCCTTTATTGCTGTACAATAAAAGGTGTTTGAATCCTGGCCACTGATTGTGGGTACTACAAAGTTGTGCTCTCTCCCCCTAGAACTATGATTGCTTTGGTTCCTAGTCGTGACAAAATTGGCAGCAAGATATTCTGGACACTGTGAGCAATTTTATAAACATGATTTAGCTTCAGTTGTTTTACTCTGTCTTCAACATTCAGCATATCCAACTGCTGTAATTCATCCTGGCCTACATGTTCTCTTGGTCCCAGGTCCAGGATGAATCTTATCATTTTGTTCTGGGTGATTCTTACATAATATATTGTGGTTGACAGTATCGAAGGCCTTTTGCAGGTCTAAGGTTACAATACCTATGAGGTCCCCCATTGACATTTCATTTCTCAAGTAATCCATCAGATTAATTAGGGAGGTGTCGGTTGAGTAAGATCTTCTTAAGCCTGATTGATAGCCATGGAGAATGTTGTTGTCATTAAGGTACGTAATCACTTGAGAGTACACCGCCCTTTCTAGAATTTTGGATATTATACTGAATATACTAACAGGCCTATAGTTGCTGACATCAGACCTACTATTTTTCTTGAAGATAGGAGTAACTCTGGCCTCCTTGAACCCATCTGGTACGGTATTAGTGGTGATTGATAGATTTATTATGTGAGCAATAGGGATTGACAGTTCAGAAGCACCATCTCTTAGGAACTTAACCCGGCCAGTGCTCTTAGTTGGGTTTAACCTGCTTAGTTCTTTTTGAATAAAGTCATGAGATACAAATAACTGTTCTTATCTGCAGTTATTCTTCACATCATGATGCAGTTAAACTTTTTTCTATCTCATTTATGTTTTTGTGAACTCTGCGTATTTGTAGCCCAGAATTCATAGATGAAGAAATTTTGATTTATGAAATAGTTATTGGTCTAAAATACCTAAAATATTTAAATGATAAAGCCTTTAAAATTGCCAGAAATACATTTTACCATTCTAAAAAATGATAGTTATATTTTAACCAAGAATATGCTGGTTCTCCCTTACCATGGAAACCTTGATATACCTTCCCCATTTAAGAATTTTTAAAATCAAAGTTGAATTTAAAAATCTTAATACAGTAAAAAATGTCTATCCCTCCCCCCCCGAAAAATGCTGATGGCTGTGTCTACAAAATTCCCTGTAAAAATGCAATAAAGTTTATTTCGGTCAAAGAGGAGAAAAAATCCTTGAAGATTACAACATAAATATGGCATTAAACCTGGACGAGACTCTGCATATTAATGGGAGATATTTTAACCACCCAAATGATTTTCAAAAGACTGAGAAAGTTGTATCAGGTAGGTCTATGGTTGAGAGCAATATAGATGAATCAATTTTCATATCATGAAGCATCGATATTAATGTGAATATTAGGTCAGCGTTATATAAATTAGATTCATTTATAATTAATAGAATTTTTGAGGAATTTAGGCTGTGTGTGACAGGTCCTTCATAAATGATGTTTGACACGTATCTTGACACTCCCAACAATCTAATTTGTATAATTCTAAACTATTATTTACATTAAAATCATTACTGTTTTCTATGAAGCTTGATTTGATGATATTTCTCTCAATGGTAGACCTGCTTGATGCAACTTTCTCAACCTTCTGATGATCAACTGAGCAGTTAAAATCTCTCATATGAATAAACAGCGTGAACAATATAAATATATTAGAACTGGTCTGCTGTCCAGTTTGAATGATGTATTTATGTTGTTGACATCTTAGTTCAAGACTTTTTCCAGTTTGACCATAATGAACTATTACAGGTTTTTATAGTGAATCTTGTAGACACAGTCAACAGCATTTTTTTGGGTAGATTTTAATCAGATTTTTCCAGTGAGTCGAGATTTTTAAATATAACTTCGATTTTAACATTAAGTTGAAAGATTTTATAAAGGTTTTCATGGTAAGAAAGTAGCAATATATTCGTCTTCGAATATAATTGTTTGTCCTTTTTTGAATTGTAAAATGTATTTCTAGCAATTTTTAAGGTATTATCAAATAAGTATTTTGGGTATTTTAGATCGTTTGTTATTTCATAAATCTTAATGATTATTTCATCTATGAACTCTGGGCTGAAAATACTTAAAGATCTCTAAAACACTGATGAACATACAGAAAGTTTCGCTCAGTCATAATGTGAAGAAAAATACTGTACATAAATGATATTTTTTTGGTTTTCAATTTTAATTTAAAATAATAGTTCCCCTTAATAATTAAGACATCTAAAAGAAGGCAATGAGTTATTTTGCTCAAACTAACAATAAAATTTATGGAATGAGCTGGACTATTTAATTCAATAAGGAAATAGTTTGAATTTATATTCTTAGGCATTAGACATAAAATATCATCAACATATCTCTACCACTTAGCTCTATTATCAAGGATTTTGTTAAGCAGACTTTTTTTTTTTCAAAAAAATCCATGTAAAGATTGCTAAGCACAGGTGAGAGAGGATTTCCCATTGTCATACCGAACTTCTGAGTGTAAAACTCCCCATTAAACACAAACTTTGCTTCAACAATACAGAGTTTAATAAGCTCAATGATAGTAGGAACTGGCAATGGTAAATCATAATTACTGAGATCTTTGTTACCAAAGAAGTAACATCAAAACTAACCATATTGTAATTATTTAAATCAGTAATGGTACTTAATTTATCAACTAAATAAATAATATCTTTAAAAAAAAGTTAGAAATTTTGCCGACAATTGGGCTCATCTGGGCTAGCCATTTACATAATTTAAAGGAATCTGAATTATGAGTCTGGCTGGATTACTTGGTTTGTGAGTTCATATTAATTAATCCTTACATATATGGTAAAGATGGATTGGTGCATACGAATTTTTTAATTACTTCATCTTTGCCTTTCAGTAGTCGTTTTTTTTTTTTTTTAAGTTTTTCATAAATATATGTATATATAGTAAACCATACCACGGGCGGGATTGAACCCACGGTCAGAGAGTCTCAAAACTCCAGACCGTCGCGTTAGCCACACGACCAGCTATTCTGGCTAGCTGGTCCAGTGGCTAACGCGACGGTCTGGAGTTTTGAGACTCTCTGACCGCGGGTTCAATCCCGCCCGTGGTATGGTTTGTTTGCAATCGTGTCATTACGATTTCGTGAGTCATATATATATATATTGTATATATCGTACCTAACAAGCAGAACTTGCTGAAAAGGCCGAATTCCCTTTAAAAATAGACTTTCCCAAAAACATTCTTTAATGGAAATTTAGAAAATTTTCTTTAGCTAGCAATGATATGAATATTTTTTTTTTTTGGACCAAAACTAACTTAGAAACCTAGCCTAACCTCCCGATTTTTTTGTAAAATTATGATATATATATATATATATATATATATATATATATATATATATATATATATATATATATATATATATATATATATATATATATATATATATATATAAATATATATATATATATATATATGTATATATATATATATATATATGTATATATATATATGTCGTGCCGAATAGGCAGAACTTGCGATCTTGGCTTAAATAGCAACGCTCATCTTGCCATATAGGACAAGTGAAAATTTGTGTATGCAATAATTTCGCCAAAATCATTCTGAACCTAACGAAAAAAATATATTTCACTGTGTTTGTTTAGTATTAAATTATTGTAAACAAATCTAAAATATATTTAGTTGGGTTAGGCTAAAATAAATTGTTCTTGTTATAATAAGATTAGGCAAGTTTTCTAAGATTCTTTTGGAGCAAAATTAAAAATGTTTACATTAACATTATTGAAGAAAATATATCTTTAAACGTAAAAGTGAAAATTTCAGAAAGAACTTAATTTTAAATGAGTTTTTGCTAATTGACCAGTTTTACATATTCGGCACGACATATATATATATATATATATATATATATATATATATATATATATATATATATATATATATATATATATATATATATATATATATATATATATATATATATATATATATATATTATATACGGAGGTACCACCTCTAGAACTGTCCTGGGGGACACTCATCATATATATATTTATATATTTATTAGGTTTCCTATCTGAAGATCTCAGTAATTATGGTTTACCATTGCCAGTTCCTACTATCACTGAGCTTATTAAACTTTGTATTGTTGAAGCAAAGCTTGTGTTTAATGGCGAGTTTTACACTCAGAAGTTCGGTATGACAATGGGAAATCCTCTCTCACTTGTGCTTAGCAATCTTTACATGGAACATTTTGAAAAAAAGTCTGCTTAACAAAATCCTTGATAATAGAGCTAAGTGGTAGAGATATGTTGATGATGTTTTATGTCTAAGTCCAAGGGCTGACCTCTGTGGAACCCTGCTCATCACAGGCGCCCACACTGACACCTAATCACGTACCATGACTCGCTACCTCCCTGTCAGGTATTCTCTGGTCCATTGCAGTGTCCTTCCTGTTATACATGCCTGATCCTCTAGCTTTTGAAATAATCTCTTAAGAGAAACTTTGCCAAAGGCCTTCTTGCAGTCCAAGAAAATGCAGTCTACACACCCTCTCTCTCTCTCAAGTCTTACTTCCGTTACCGTGTCATAAAACTCCAGTAGGTTTGTGACACAGGATTTAACTTCCCTGAAACTGTGCTGGTTATGATTTATGATGCTGGTTTGTAGTTTAATGCCTGATTTCTGTAATATTTTAAAAAAAATGACTACATTTTCCATCTTCCAAACCACAGGTAGTTGCCCAGTTTCAGTCTGTGTTGAAGATTGTTGTTAGTAGCACACACAGCATCTTTGCTCCCTCTCTAATGACCCATGGAGAAATGTTGTTCGGTCACTGCCTTCATGGTACCAAGTTCACATAGCAGCTTCTTCACCTCCTACTCTGTTTTGTGTATTTTGTTCAGCACTTGTTTGTGTATTCTTTTTTGATGTACCCCACTATTCCGGCTGTTTGGAGTCCTACCTGTCTCCACTATAAATACTTCTTTAAATCTCATGTTGACCTCCTCATATATTTCTCGGTCGTTTCTTGTGAACTCCCCTCCTTCCTTCCTCAGCCTGATTACCTGGTCCTTGACTGTTATGTTCTTCCTGATGTGGCTATACAACAGCTTTGGGTCAGACATAGCTTACGATGCTATGTCGTTTTCGTATTGTTGCTGGGTATCCCTTCTTATCTGTGCATATTCGTTTCGTTTTCCATTCTTTAGCGCACTTAGTTCATGCCTCCCTACACCTTTGGGTGAGCCAAGGGCTCGTTCTGGTTTTCCCATTATTTCTGTTACCCTTGGGAATAAACCTTTCCTCTGTCTCCTTGCGTTTTGTCACAGAGTCCACCATTTCTTTTACCGGTTTTCCAGTTTTCCAGCTGGTGTTGGTGACATAGTCAGCAGGATGGATAATATTATGGCAGGTAATGGGAACAAGCCCATTATCTGTCTTAGTGCTGGGGGTAATGACATTGGGAAGGGCAGGAGAGAGGAGCTGCTGGATAAGTACAGGTCAGCCATAGAAGTAGTTAGGTCTACGGGAGGGATCCCAGTCATATGTAGCATCTTGCCTAGAAAGGGAGTGGGCAATGAATGGATGTCTAGGGCAATTGGTATAAATTGCTGGCTAGACAGGTACTGCAAGGAACTTGCAATCCCATTCATTGATAACTGGGACCTATTCTTTGGCAAACATGATATGTATGCAAGGGATGGGGTTCATCTCTCTGGGGATGGAGGGGTTGCATTAGCCAATTCAATTGAGAGGGTAATTAATGACTTGTCTAGGAATTTAAACTGATTAATTATAGAGGTATGGGTGTTTGTGGGAAACAATCAGGCTGCAGCATTAGGGTTAAAAACACCAGTTATTACCGGGATACCTCAGGGATATGTTTAAAGGACAATATTCAAAATAAAGCTGCTAGTAATGGCAAATTAATTGATTAACAAACAAAGAGAAATAGTAGAGGGCAATGAGTAACTAGCTCCCTTAAGGTTTACTATACAAATAGTAGGAGTCTAAGAAATAAGATAGATGAGCTAAGATTCCGGTTTAGGCCTTCCACTGAGCGGTGTATCCGGTCTAGGACCAGCAGCTGGAGGGTCACCTTTTCACACCTAGGTGTTACTTCCGGTTTTGACCATGACCTCGCCCTCGAGACTACCTCACCCTTGCCCCCCCAGCCAATACCCCCCCCCCCCCCGCCCACGACCCACCCCCCCCCTTCGCGACCCCGCCGTCGCGCCGCGCGCCGCGCGCCCGCCCGCGCCCCGCGACCCCCCCCGCCCCGCGCCCGCGCGCCCGCGCGCCCCGCCCGCGCGCCCGCCCGCGCCCTTCGCGACCCCCGCCCGCGCCTTCTGCTGCGCCTTCTGCAGCGTCGTCCGGATCGCCCCCGCGCCTCGAATTTTTTTCCGATTTTTTTCGAATTTTTTTTTGAATTTCATTTTCTTGTGCTCTCCATCTCCTCGGATCAAGTTTTTAAGGTTCCCCCTCTCACTTTCACCCCCATCCCAAAATTTCTCGATATTACCAAGTTTTTGGATTCCCCCCTATGGGGGTTTCGAAATTCTCCAATTCCTCGGATCAAGTTTTTGGATTCCCCCCTATGGGGTTTTCGAAATTCTCCAATTCCTCGGATCAAGTTTTTTGGGTACCCCTCCTTTCACCCCCCACCCCCAAACAATTTCTCAATATCAAAGTCTCCACTTCCTCGGATCCCCCTCCCACTTTCACCCCCCAACCCAAAAAATTTCTCGATAATACAAGTTTTTGGATTCCCCCCCTCCTATGGATCAAATTTTTTGGATCCCCCTTATGGGGTTTTCGAAAGTCTCCATCTCCTCGGATCAAGGTTTTTTTTTGAGGTTCCCCCTCTCACTTTCACCCCCCATCCCCAAACAATTTCTCGAAATCAAAGTCTCCAATTCCTCGGATCCCCCTCCCACTTTCACCCCCACCCCAAATTTTCTCGATAATACAAGTTTTGGATTCCCCCCTATGGGGGTTTTCGAAATTCTCCATCTCCTCGGATCAAGATTTTTGAGGTTCACCCTCCCCCCACTTTCACCCCCCACCCCCCAATCCCAAAATTTCTCAATATTACCAAGACTCCATCTCCTCGGATCAAATTTTTTAAGGTTCCCCCTCTCACTTTCACCTCCATCCCAAAATTTCTCGATAATACAATTTTTTGGATCCCCCCTATGGGGGTTTCGAAATTCTTATGATCTCCTCGGATCAAATTTTTTTTCGAAATCAAATGTCTCCATCTCCTCGGATCAAGTTTTTTTGGATTCCCCCCTATGGGGTTTTCGAAATTCTCCATCTCCTTGGATCAAATTTTTGGATTACCCCTCTCACTTTCACTCCCACCCCAAAATTTCTCGATAATACCAAGACTCCATCTCCTTGGATCAAGGTTTTTTGGATTCCCCCCTCTGGGGGTAAGCATTCAAATGAACTCCTCCTATGGGGCATGGTGCTCTCTCTTACTACAGGTCTAAACAAGTGTGACGTCAGTATTCCTCTCATTAATGTGTTTACTCGACGGTCAGTGACGTCACGCGATGACCCCCACACACACAGGCTGAATCATGACGACCCTTTTAGTTCATTAAAGTTAATAAGGGGATATAGTACCTACATCATAGGGAAAACATTTTCATCATCAGAAAGGTTAATCCAAATAATTTCACATTTTTGTTTCGTTAATACCCACAACAATCCAACAATTTCTTTACAACACAAGTCTAGACATTTTTTTAACTATTTCATCTCAGGTCACTCCCCCACGAAGTAACCTCCTCCCCACCCTCCCGAACCCTCACACTCCAACCAACACCTCACAATTTTCACTCATAACCCCCAATTTTTCTCGTTTTAACCCTTTTAGTTCATTAAAGTTAATAAGGGGATACAGTACATCAGAAAGTCACCACAACACTTATAACCACTTTTCGATAAATTCACTAGTCACAATTTTACATATTACGAAGTTAATACGCACTTTTACTTTGAACACCTTCAAAACACTCTCTTAAATCATTTGAATACTCACAAAAATACCTTTATACATTTCCAAACAACACTGAAATACTCCAAAACATCATTCGAACACCCCCAAAATCACCTCTGAATACTCCCAGAACACCTTCATAAGTACTCTTGCACATCATTTGAACACCTTCATAAGTACTCTCATAATCATTTGTACACCTTCAAAAAACACCTTTGAATACTCACATAAACACCCTTGAACACCTTCAAAACACCTTTGAATAACCTCAAAACACCTTTGAACACCTTCAAAACACCCTTGAACACCCTTGATCACCTTCAAAAAAACAACATTTGAACACACTCAAAACACCTTTGAACACCTTTGAACATTTCCAAACAACACTGAAACACTTCCAAAAACACCATTTGAGTACTCCCAAATACACCACTGAATACTAAAACACCACTGAATACACTCAAAACACCACCAAAATCACCATGAAACACTTCCAAAAAACACAATTTGAGTACTCCCAATTACACCACTGAATACTACTAAAACACCGCTGAATTCAATCAAAACACCCTTCAACACCTTCAAAACACCTTCGAACATTTCCAAAACACTATTTGAGTACTCCCAATTACACCACTGATTACTGCTAAAACACCGCTGAATTCAATCAAAACACCCTTCAACACCTTCAAACACCCTTGAACACCTTCAAAACACCTTTGAACATTTCCAAAACACTATTTGAGTACTCCCAATTACACCACTGATTACTACTAAAACACCGCTGAATTCAATCAAAACACCCTTCAACACCTTCAAACACCCTTGAACACCTTCAAAACACTCTTGAACACCTTCAAAAACACCTTTGAACATTTCCAATCAACACTGAAACACTTCCAAAAAAACACAATTTGAGTACTCCCAATTACACCACTGAATACTACTAAAACACCGCTGAATTCAATCAAAACACCCTTCAACACCTTCAAAACACCTTTGAACACCTTCAAAACACATTTGAACACCTTCAAAACACTCTCATAATCATTTGAATACTCACATAAACACCTTCAAAACACCTTTGAACATTTCCAATCAACACTGAAACACTTCCAAAAAAACACAATTTGAGTACTCCCAATTACACCACTGAATACTACTAAAACACCGCTGAATTCAATCAAAACACCCTTCAACACCTTCAAAACACCTTTGAACACCTTTGAACACCTTCAAAAAAACAACATTTGAACACACTCAAAACACCTTTGAATAACCTCAAAACACCTTTGAACACCTTCAAAACACCCTTGAACACCCTTGATCACCTTCAAAAAAACAACATTTGAACACACTCAAAACACCTTTGAACACTTCCAAAAAAAACACAATTTGAGTACTCCCAATTACACCACTGAATACTACTAAAACACCGCTGAATTCAATCAAAACACCCTTCAACACCTTCAAACACCCTTGAACACCTTCAAAACACTCTTGAACACCTTCAAAAACACCTTTGAACATTTCCAAAACACTATTTGAGTACTCCCAATTACACCACTGATTACTACTAAAACACCGCTGAATTCAATCAAAACACCCTTCAACACCTTCAAACACCCTTGAACACACTCAAAACACCCTTCAACACCTTCAAAACACCTTTGAACACCTTCAAAACACCTTTGAACACATTCAAAACACTCTCATAATCATTTGAACACACTCAAAACACCTTTGAATAACCTCAAAACACCTTTGAACACCTTCAAAACACCCTTGAACACCCTTGATCACCTTCAAAAAAACAACATTTGAACACACTCAAAACACCTTTGAACACCTTTGAACATTTCCAAACAACACTGAAACACTTCCAAAAACACCATTTGAGTACTCCCAAATACACCACTGAATACTAAAACACCACTGAATACACTCAAAACACCACCAAAATCACCATAAACTAAGATCAACACCCACATCCCACAACACCCACAACCCACAACACCCACAATTTTTTCTCGTTTTATCTAATTTCATCAGAAAGTCACAACACCCACACCTCCCATTTTTTTTTTCTCGTTTTAACCCTTTTAGTTCATTAAAGTTAATAAGGGGACACACTACATCAGAAAAAGTCACAAAAACAACCCACTTATAACGTCTTTTCGGTATCTCTAGTTCGACAACAACACCCACATCCCACAACACACATCCCACATCCCACAGACACACACACACACACACACACACACACACACACACATCCCTAACCTAGCCTAACCTAACCTAACTTATCCTAACCTAACCTAACCTAACCTAACCTAACCTAACCTAACCTAACCTAACTTATCCTAACCTAGCCTAACCTAACCTAACCTAACCTTACCTAACTTATCCTAACCTAACCTAACCTAGCCTAACCTAACCTAACTTAACCTAACCTAACCTAACCTAACCGAACCTACCCTAACCTAACCTTACCTAACATAACCTAACCTAGCCTAACCTAACCTAACCTAACCTAACCTAACCTAACCTAACCCAACCTAACCTAACCTAACCTAGCCTAACCTAACTTAACCTAACCTAACCTAACCTAACCTACCCTAACCTAACCTAACCTAACCTATCTTAACCTTACCTAACCTAACCTAGCCGAACCTATCCTAACCTAACCTAAAATATATTGGAACACTTCCAAAATACATTAGAGTACTCCAGAATTACTTTGAACGACTCCATTTTTTTTTGGATATTTCCAAATTAGTTTTGAAAACTTTATCGTAAAATCGAACATTATTTTCTTGTTGGTAAACACACTCAATGGTAGAAATATTTACTCGATTTCCGAATAGAAACACTTTCCTCGCTCTGAGAGACTCATTGTGGGTCACCCCTTCCCCCCCAACACCACTGGGTAATGCGGTTCACACCCAAGGTAGAACATAACACCTGCGTCAACTCAGGACAGACAGACGCCATGAAATGCGGGTAACATCCAAGGTAGAAAATCATCTCTTTCCAGACCAACTGTCTATCCTAACCTAACCTAACCTAACCTAACCTAATTCCTAACCTAACCTAACCTCACCTAACCGAACCTAACCTAACTCCATCAATCACCTCTATCCTAACCTAACCTAACCTAACCTAACCCAACCTAACTCCATCAAACACCTCTATCCTAACCTAACCTAACCTATCCTAACCTAACCTAACTCCATCAAACACCTCGAATACTACCTAACTTAACCTAACCTAACCTTACCTAACCTACCGAACCTAACCTAACCTAACCTAACCTATCCTAACCTGTCCTAACCTAACCTAACCTATCCTAACCTAACCTAACCTAACCTAACCTAACTTATCCTAAGCTAACCTAACCTAACTTATCCTAACCTAACCTATCCTAACCTAACCTAACCTAAAATAACGAACCTAACCTAACTTATCCTAATCTAATCTAACCTAACCTAACTTATCCTAACCTAACCTAACTTATCCTAACCTAACCTAACCTAACCTAAAATAACCTAACCTAACTTATCCTAACCTACTCACTTTACTTTGAACACCTTCAAAACACTCTCATACATCATTTGAGACCCCCTTTTCTCAATATCTCTCATCCACAACCTTTATCATCTCACTACAGAACAACCCCAAGATTACTTCGAACACTCTCATAAAGCATTTGAGTACTCACATAAACACTTTTGAACATTTCCAAACAACACTGAAGCACTTCCAAAATATCATTTTGATTACTCCCAAATAAGATTTGACAGCTCTAATTTATCTACACTTACACATTTCATTAAATTACATCTCATCCCCCCAAACTCCTCCCTCATTCTCCAGACTTTACAACATTAGCACAAAAAAAAAACTAACTCATACACTTATGACATGAGACATTACCATATCTAACACACTGACTAACTTTGAACCAACTCTGAACACCACTGATCTTCTTCAAAAAATGCTCTGCACATCATTTGAACACCTTCAAAAAAAACACCATCAAACACCTCCGAATACTCCCAAAAAACACTACTGATTACTACCAAATCACCACTGAATACTACCAATCACCGTCAAAATCACCAGAAACTAAGTTTAACATCACCATCTAACATCCTTTTTATAGAAATCCCCTCAAATCACTATAACCAAGAACTCCCTCCCCATTTGGCGCATGAAAAAAAAAAAAAAGCATGAACACAAACCTAATACGCAAACACTTAGTACATGATCACCATCAACTGAAAACATATCTTGTACACACACATAATATAAGACAATCACCAACTACAATCACCCATGTTCACTTACCTCAAAATCACTAATATCACAGAAAACAATCATTT
This sequence comes from Cherax quadricarinatus, assembly GCF_038502225.1. Taxonomy (NCBI): domain Eukaryota; kingdom Metazoa; phylum Arthropoda; class Malacostraca; order Decapoda; family Parastacidae; genus Cherax; species Cherax quadricarinatus. Next base: position 25,644,729 of record NC_091326.1, read on the forward strand.
TTATAAACATTTCACACACACACACACACAAAAAAAAAAAATCATATTTGACAATATCTAAGCGCACTCACCTCACTACCACCAACACACGATGTCTCACCTCACAGGACCGACGAGCTCACCTCCAGTGACGTCACACTCCCATTGTGTTACTTGGTGGTTGGTAACATCACACCTAACCCCCCTTGTTTCAACCTGTTGTACCCTACATTATCTAAGAACACTATATCCAAGACGATTACCAGATTTTATGATCCCCAACACCAAGATCACAGAAAACACACATTTTTATAATTATTCACACAAAAATCACGATCACCAATTCCATATCATGTTTACCGTCATCTATCAACACTAATCACCAAGATCACCAAAAAATCTAAGATCATGCATCTCAAAACTACTATGATCACTGAAAACACTTATTTTTTAAACATTCGCACAAAAATAAGACATACACAAAAATACCACAACACTTCCACCAACATCTATAACATAACATGAGCACTATAACATATCACTATCACAAAAAAAAAAAAAAATAATACACAGACACCCACATATTATACATTTCAATTGCAAATTTAAGACATGAGACATACACACCAAATCTAAGACATTCACCTCCAACTAAGACATACACATCACCCTTAAAACTTCCTTCCTTATTCATTCCGTATATCTCCTAGAGCTGTTTTAACCCCGACGGATCCATCACGACGTAGGAGCCAGAGGAACCATCACCACTCCAACACCACCTACTACACTCTGGCTCCTACGTCGTGATGGATCCGTCGGGGTTAAAACAGCTCTAGGAGATATACGGAATGAATAAGGAAGGAAGTTTTAAGGGTGATGTGTATGTCTTAGTTGGAGGTGAATGTCTTAGATTTGGTGTGTATGTCTCATGTCTTAAATTTGCAATTGAAATGTATAATATGTGGGTGTCTGTGTATTTTTTTTTTTTTGTGATAGTGATATGTTATAGTGCTCATGTTATGTTATAGATGTTGGTGGAAGTGTTGTGGTATTTTTGTGTATGTCTTATTTTTGTGCGAATGTTTAAAAAATAAGTGTTTTCAGTGATCATAGTAGTTTTGAGATGCATGATCTTAGATTTTTTGGTGATCTTGGTGATTAGTGTTGATAGATGACGGTAAACATGATATGGAATTGGTGATCGTGATTTTTGTGTGAATAATTATAAAAATGTGTGTTTTCTGTGATCTTGGTGTTGGGGATCATAAAATCTGGTAATCGTCTTGGATATAGTGTTCTTAGATAATGTAGGGTACAACAGGTTGAAACAAGGGGGGTTAGGTGTGATGTTACCAACCACCAAGTAACACAATGGGAGTGTGACGTCACTGGAGGTGAGCTCGTCGGTCCTGTGAGGTGAGACATCGTGTGTTGGTGGTAGTGAGGTGAGTGCGCTTAGATATTGTCAAATATGATTTTTTTTTTTGTGTGTGTGTGTGTGTGAAATGTTTATAAAAATGATTGTTTTCTGTGATATTAGTGATTTTGAGGTAAGTGAACATGGGTGATTGTAGTTGGTGATTGTCTTATATTATGTGTGTGTACAAGATATGTTTTCAGTTGATGGTGATCATGTACTAAGTGTTTGCGTATTAGGTTTGTGTTCATGCTTTTTTTTTTTTTCATGCGCCAAATGGGGAGGGAGTTCTTGGTTATAGTGATTTGAGGGGATTTCTATAAAAAGGATGTTAGATGGTGATGTTAAACTTAGTTTCTGGTGATTTTGACGGTGATTGGTAGTATTCAGTGGTGATTTGGTAGTAATCAGTAGTGTTTTTTGGGAGTATTCGGAGGTGTTTGATGGTGTTTTTTTGAAGGTGTTCAAATGATGTGCAGAGCATTTTTTGAAGAAGATCAGTGGTGTTCAGAGTTGGTTCAAAGTTAGTCAGTGTGTTAGATATGGTAATGTCTCATGTCATAAGTGTATGAGTTAGTTTTTTTTTGTGCTAATGTTGTAAAGTCTGGAGAATGAGGGAGGAGTTTGGGGGGATGAGATGTAATTTAATGAAATGTGTAAGTGTAGATAAATTAGAGCTGTCAAATCTTATTTGGGAGTAATCAAAATGATATTTTGGAAGTGCTTCAGTGTTGTTTGGAAATGTTCAAAAGTGTTTATGTGAGTACTCAAATGCTTTATGAGAGTGTTCGAAGTAATCTTGGGGTTGTTCTGTAGTGAGATGATAAAGGTTGTGGATGAGAGATATTGAGAAAAGGGGGTCTCAAATGATGTATGAGAGTGTTTTGAAGGTGTTCAAAGTAAAGTGAGTAGGTTAGGATAAGTTAGGTTAGGTTATTTTAGGTTAGGTTAGGTTAGGTTAGGATAAGTTAGGTTAGGTTAGGATAAGTTAGGTTAGGTTAGATTAGATTAGGATAAGTTAGGTTAGGTTCGTTATTTTAGGTTAGGTTAGGTTAGGATAGGTTAGGTTAGGATAAGTTAGGTTAGGTTAGCTTAGGATAAGTTAGGTTAGGTTAGGTTAGGTTAGGTTAGGATAGGTTAGGTTAGGTTAGGACAGGTTAGGATAGGTTAGGTTAGGTTAGGTTAGGTTCGGTAGGTTAGGTAAGGTTAGGTTAGGTTAAGTTAGGTAGTATTCGAGGTGTTTGATGGAGTTAGGTTAGGTTAGGATAGGTTAGGTTAGGTTAGGATAGAGGTGTTTGATGGAGTTAGGTTGGGTTAGGTTAGGTTAGGTTAGGTTAGGATAGAGGTGATTGATGGAGTTAGGTTAGGTTCGGTTAGGTGAGGTTAGGTTAGGTTAGGAATTAGGTTAGGTTAGGTTAGGTTAGGTTAGGATAGACAGTTGGTCTGGAAAGAGATGATTTTCTACCTTGGATGTTACCCGCATTTCATGGCGTCTGTCTGTCCTGAGTTGACGCAGGTGTTATGTTCTACCTTGGGTGTGAACCGCATTACCCAGTGGTGTTGGGGGGGGGGGGGGGGAAGGGGTGACCCACAATGAGTCTCTCAGAGCGAGGAAAGTGTTTCTATTCGGAAATCGAGTAAATATTTCTACCATTGAGTGTGTTTACCAACAAGAAAATAATGTTCGATTTTACGATAAAGTTTTCAAAACTAATTTGGAAATATCCAAAAAAAAAATGGAGTCGTTCAAAGTAATTCTGGAGTACTCTAATGTATTTTGGAAGTGTTCCAATATATTTTAGGTTAGGTTAGGATAGGTTCGGCTAGGTTAGGTTAGGTAAGGTTAAGATAGGTTAGGTTAGGTTAGGTTAGGGTAGGTTAGGTTAGGTTAGGTTAGGTTAAGTTAGGTTAGGCTAGGTTAGGTTAGGTTAGGTTGGGTTAGGTTAAGTTAGGTTAGGTTAGGTTAGGCTAGGTTAGGTTATGTTAGGTAAGGTTAGGTTAGGGTAGGTTCGGTTAGGTTAGGTTAGGTTAGGTTAAGTTAGGTTAGGTTAGGCTAGGTTAGGTTAGGTTAGGATAAGTTAGGTAAGGTTAGGTTAGGTTAGGTTAGGCTAGGTTAGGTTAGGTTAGGTTAGGTTAGGTTAGGTTAGGTTAGGTTAGGTTAGGTTAGGATAAGTTAGGTTAGGTTAGGCTAGGTTAGGGTGTGTGTGTGTGTGTGTGTGTGTGTGTGTGTGTGTGTGTGGGATGTGGGATGTGGGTGTTGTGGGATGTGGGTGTTGTTGTCGAACTAGAGATACCGAAAAGACGTTATAAGTGGGTTGTTTTTGTGACTTTTTCTGATGTAGTGTGTCCCCTTATTAACTTTAATGAACTAAAAGGGTTAAAACGAGAAAAAAAAAAAAAAAAATGGGAGGTGTGGGTGTTGTGACTTTCTGATGAAATTAGATAAAACGAGAAAAAATTGTGGGTGTTGTGGGTTGTGGGTGTTGTGGGATGTGGGTGTTGATCTTAGTTTATGGTGATTTTGGTGGTGTTTTGAGTGTATTCAGTGGTGTTTTAGTATTCAGTGGTGTATTTGGGAGTACTCAAATGGTGTTTTTGGAAGTGTTTCAGTGTTGTTTGGAAATGTTCAAAGGTGTTCAAAGGTGTTTTGAGTGTGTTCAAATGTTGTTTTTTTGAAGGTGATCAAGGGTGTTCAAGGGTGTTTTGAAGGTGTTCAAAGGTGTTTTGAGGTTATTCAAAGGTGTTTTGAGTGTGTTCAAATGATTATGAGAGTGTTTTGAATGTGTTCAAATGTGTTTTGAAGGTGTTCAAAGGTGTTTTTGAAGGTGTTGAAGGGTGTTTTGAGTGTGTTCAAGGGTGTTTGAAGGTGTTGAAGGGTGTTTTGATTGAATTCAGCGGTGTTTTAGTAGTAATCAGTGGTGTAATTGGGAGTACTCAAATAGTGTTTTGGAAATGTTCAAAGGTGTTTTTGAAGGTGTTCAAGAGTGTTTTGAAGGTGTTCAAGGGTGTTTGAAGGTGTTGAAGGGTGTTTTGATTGAATTCAGCGGTGTTTTAGTAGTATTCAGTGGTGTAATTGGGAGTACTCAAATTGTGTTTTTTTTGGAAGTGTTCAAAGGTGTTTTGAGTGTGTTCAAATGTTGTTTTTTTGAAGGTGATCAAGGGTGTTCAAGGGTGTTTTGAAGGTGTTCAAAGGTGTTTTGAGGTTATTCAAAGGTGTTTTGAGTGTGTTCAAATGTTGTTTTTTTGAAGGTGTTCAAAGGTGTTTTGAAGGTGTTGAAGGGTGTTTTGATTGAATTCAGCGGTGTTTTAGTAGTATTCAGTGGTGTAATTGGGAGTACTCAAATTGTGTTTTTTTTGGAAGTGTTTCAGTGTTGATTGGAAATGTTCAAAGGTGTTTTGAAGGTGTTCAAAGGTGTTTTGAGGTTATTCAAAGGTGTTTTGAGTGTGTTCAAATGATTATGAGAGTGTTTTGAAGGTGTTCAAATGTGTTTTGAAGGTGTTCAAAGGTGTTTTGAAGGTGTTGAAGGGTGTTTTGATTGAATTCAGCGGTGTTTTAGTAGTATTCAGTGGTGTAATTGGGAGTACTCAAATTGTGTTTTTTTGGAAGTGTTTCAGTGTTGATTGGAAATGTTCAAAGGTGTTTTTGAAGGTATTCAAGAGTGTTTTGAAGGTGTTCAAGGGTGTTTGAAGGTGTTGAAGGGTGTTTTGATTGAATTCAGCGGTGTTTTAGTAGTAATCAGTGGTGTAATTGGGAGTACTCAAATAGTGTTTTTGGAAATGTTCAAAGGTGTTCAAAGGTGTTTTGAAGGTGTTGAAGGGTGTTTTGATTGAATTCAGCGGTGTTTTAGTAGTATTCAGTGGTGTAATTGGGAGTACTCAAATAGTGTTTTTGGAAATGTTCAAAGGTGTTCAAAGGTGTTTTGAAGGTGTTGAAGGGTGTTTTGATTGAATTCAGCGGTGTTTTAGTAGTATTCAGTGGTGTAATTGGGAGTACTCAAATTGTGTTTTTTGGAAGTGTTTCATGGTGATTTTGGTGGTGTTTTGAGTGTATTCAGTGGTGTTTTAGTATTCAGTGGTGTATTTGGGAGTACTCAAATGGTGTTTTTGGAAGTGTTTCAGTGTTGTTTGGAAATGTTCAAAGGTGTTCAAAGGTGTTTTGAGTGTGTTCAAATGTTGTTTTTTTGAAGGTGATCAAGGGTGTTCAAGGGTGTTTTGAAGGTGTTCAAAGGTGTTTTGAGGTTATTCAAAGGTGTTTTGAAGGTGTTCAAGGGTGTTTATGTGAGTATTCAAAGGTGTTTTTTGAAGGTGTACAAATGATTATGAGAGTACTTATGAAGGTGTTCAAATGATGTGCAAGAGTACTTATGAAGGTGTTCTGGGAGTATTCAGAGGTGATTTTGGGGGTGTTCGAATGATGTTTTGGAGTATTTCAGTGTTGTTTGGAAATGTATAAAGGTATTTTTGTGAGTATTCAAATGATTTAAGAGAGTGTTTTGAAGGTGTTCAAAGTAAAAGTGCGTATTAACTTCGTAATATGTAAAATTGTGACTAGTGAATTTATCGAAAAGTGGTTATAAGTGTTGTGGTGACTTTCTGATGTACTGTATCCCCTTATTAACTTTAATGAACTAAAAGGGTTAAAACGAGAAAAATTGGGGGTTATGAGTGAAAATTGTGAGGTGTTGGTTGGAGTGTGAGGGTTCGGGAGGGTGGGGAGGAGGTTACTTCGTGGGGGAGTGACCTGAGATGAAATAGTTAAAAAAATGTCTAGACTTGTGTTGTAAAGAAATTGTTGGATTGTTGTGGGTATTAACGAAACAAAAATGTGAAATTATTTGGATTAACCTGGGTTAAGAGTGAAAATGTTTTCCCTATGATGTAGGTACTATATCCCCTTATTAACTTTAATGAACTAAAAGGGTCGTCATGATTCAGCCTGTGTGTGTGGGGGTCATCGCGTGACGTCACTGACCGTCGAGTAAACACATTAATGAGAGGAATACTGACGTCACACTTGTTTAGACCTGTAGTAAGAGAGAGCACCATGCCCCATAGGAGGAGTTCATTTGAATGCTTACCCCCAGAGGGGGGAATCCAAAAAACCTTGATCCAAGGAGATGGAGTCTTGGTATTATCGAGAAATTTTGGGGTGGGAGTGAAAGTGAGAGGGGTAATCCAAAAATTTGATCCAAGGAGATGGAGACTTTGATTTCGAGAAAAACTTGATCCGAGGAGATCATAAGAATTTCGAAACCCCCATAGGGGGGAATCCAAAACTTGTATTATCGAGAAATTTTGGGGTTGGGGGGGGGGTGAAAGTGGGAGGGGGGGAACCTTAAAAATTTGATCCAAGGAGATGGAGAATTTCGAAAACCCCCATAGGGGGGAATGCAAAAACTTGTAATATTGAGAAATTTTTGGGGTTGGGGGGGGGGGGGGTGGAAGGAGGGACAATCCAAAAAAAAAAACCTTGATCCAAGGAGATGGAGAATTTCGAAACCCCCATAGGGGGGATCCAAAAAACTTGATCCGAGGAGATGGAGTCTTGGTATTATCGAGAAAAATTTGAGGGGGGGGGGGGGGTGAAAGTGGGAGGGGTAATCCAAAAATTTGATCCGAGGAGATGGAGAATTTCATAAGGGGGATCCAAAAACCCCCATAGGGGGGATCCAAAAAATTGTATTGTCGAGAAATTTTTGGGGTTGGGGGGGTGAAAGTGGGAGGGTGATCCGAGGAGATGGAGACTTTGATATTGAGAAATTGTTTGGGGATGGGGGGTGAAAGGAGGGGTACCCAAAAAACTTGATCCGAGGAATTGGAGAATTTCGAAAACCCCATAGGGGGGAATCCAAAAAACTTGATCCGAGGAGATGGAGACTTTCGAAACCCCCATAGGGGGGAATCCAAAAACTTGGTAATATCGAGAAATTTTGGGATGGGGGTGAAAGTGAGAGGGGGAACCTTAAAAACTTGATCCGAGGAGATGGAGAGCACAAGAAAATGAAATTCAAAAAAAATTCGAAAAAAATCGGAAAAAAATTCGAGGCGCGGGGGCGATCCGGACGACGCTGCAGAAGGCGCAGCAGAAGGCGCGGGCGGGGGTCGCGAAGGGCGCGGGCGGGCGCGCGGGCGGGGCGGGGCGCGGGGGGCGAAGGGCGCGGGCGGGCGGGGGTCGCGAAGGGCGCGGGCGGGCGCGCGGGCGGGCGCGCGGCGCGACGGCGGGGTCGCGAAGGGGGGGGTCGGGGGTCGGGGGCGGGGGTATTGGTCGGGGGGTCAAGGGTGAGGTAGTCTCGAGGGCGAGGTCATGGTCAAAACCGGAAGTAACACCTAGGTGTGAAAAGGTGACCCTCCAGCTGCTGGTCCTAGACCGGATACACCGCGAGGGTGAGGCTAAGGTCGCAAGGGATTCAAAGACTAACCCAAAAGGGTTTTTTCAGGTATACAGAAGTAAGATTAGGGACAAGATTGGCCCTCTTAAGAGTAACTCTGGTCAGATCACTGACAGTGATAAGGATATGTGTAAAATTCTAAATACCTACTTCCTCTCCGTTTTCACTCAGGAAAATACTAGCGATATTCCTGAAATAATAGATTATGTAGAACAGGATGGTAAACTATGTACGATTGTGGTAACTAGTGACATGGTCTTCAGAAAAAAAAGACAAACTAAAACCTAACAAATCCCCAGGTCCTGATGAACTGTTTGCAAAGGTGTTAAAGGAATGTAAAGAGGAACTTAGCATACCTTTGGCTAATCTTTTTAGCATATCACTACAAACTGGTATAGTGCCTGATAAGTGGAAAATGGCAAATGTAATACCTATTTACAAGGCAGGTGACATGTTCTTGGCTTCGAACTATAGACCAATAAGCCTTACCTTCATAGTGGGAAAATTTATGGAATCAATAATTGCTGAAGCAATTCGTAGCCATCTTGACAGGCACAGATTGATTAATGAATCTCAACACGGTTTTACAAAGGGGCGTTCCTGTCTTACGAATTTACTAACTTTTTTCACCAAGGCTTTTGAGGAGGTAGATCATGGTAATGAATATGATATTGTGTATAAGGACTTCAGTAAGGCTTTCGATAGAGTTCCACATCAGAGGCTATTGAGGAAACTTAAGGCACACGGAATAGGAGGAGAAATTTTTTCCTTGGTAGAGGCATGGCTGACAAATAGACAGCAGAGAGTTTGCATAAATGGGGAGAAATCAGAATGGGGGCACGTCACAAGCGGTGTTCCTCAGGGGTCAGTGTTGGGCCCATTGTTGTTCACAATTTACATAAACGACATAGATGAGGGAATAAATAGCGACATAAGCTAATTTGCTGATGAAACCAAAATAGGCCGTCCAATTCATTCTAATGAGGACACTAGAGCACTCCAGGATGATTTGAATAGACTAATGCAATGGTCGTAGAAGTGGCAGATGCAGTTTAATATTGACAAATGCAAAGTTCTAAATGTTGGACAGGTAAATAACCATGCCACATATAAACTAAATAATGTAGATCTTAATACTACTGATTGCGAAAAGGATTTAGGAGTTCTGGTTAGCAGTAATCTAAAACCAAGACAACACTGCATTAGTGTTCGCAATAAAGCTAACAGAATTCTTAGCTTCATATCTAGAAGTATAAATAATAGAAGTCCTCAGGTTGTTCTTCAATTCTATATATCCTTGGTTAGGCCTCATTTAGACTATGCTGCTCAGTTCTGGTCACCGTATTGCAGAGTGGATGTAAATGCTCTGGAAAACGTGGAGAGGAGGATGACAAATTTGATACCATGTATCAGAAATCTTCCCTGTGAGGATAGACTGAGAGCCCTGAATCTGCACTCTCTCGAAAGGCGTAGAATTAGGGGGGATATGATCGAGGTGTATAAATGGAAAACAGGAATAAATAAAGGGGATGTAAATAGCGTGCTGAAAATTTCCAGCCAAGACAGGACTCGCAGCAATGGTTTCAAGTTGGAAAAATTCAGATTCAGGAAGGATATAGGAAAGCACTGGTTTGGTAATAGAGTTGTGGATGAGTGGAACAAATTCCCGAGTACAGTTATTGAGGCTAAAACGTTGTGTAGTTTTAAAAATAGGTTAGATAAATACATGAGTGGGTGTGGGTGGGTGTGAGTTGGACCTGACTAGCTTGTGCTGCTGGGTCTGGTGCCGTGCTCCTTCCTTGAGTAGAGGTGGCCAGACTGGGTGGGTCATTGGTCTAATCCGGGGGGGGGGGACTTGGACCTGCTCCGCATGGGTCAGTAGGCCTGTTGCAGTGTTCCTTCTTTCTGATGTTCTTATGTTCTTATGAACCTCTTGCAGGAAATTCCTCATGCCTGTATAGTCCGCTCTTTTGTAGTTTGGCCTCTCTCATCCTACTCCTGCTTCCTTCTCCACTTGTAGCTCAACTATGTATTCGAAGCTCAGAACCACGTGATCACTAGCTCAAAGGGGCCTTTCATGTGATGTCCTCGATGTCTGAACTACACAATGTGAATACGAGGTACAGTCTTGCTGGTTCAACCTCTCCTTTCTCTCGGGTAGTATCCCAAATGTGTACCACTTCCATCATCATTATGTGTGTGTACTCATCTAATTTTACTCACCTAATTGTGGTTGCAGGGGTCGAGACTCGGCTCCTGGCCGTCTCTTCACTGACCGCTACTGGGTCCTCCCTCTCCCTGCTCTATGAGCTTCATCATACCTCGTCTTCAAACTATGTGTGCTTCCTGCGTGTGTGTGTGTGTGTGTGTGTGTGTGTGTGTGTGTGTGTGTGTGTGTGTGTGTGTGTGTGTGTGTGTGTGTGTGTGTGTGTGTGTGTGTGTGTGTGTGTGTGTGTGTGTGTATGTTTGTGTGTGTGTGTGTGTGTGTGTGTGTGTGTGTGTGTGTGTGTGTGTGTGTGGGTGTGTGTGTGTGTGTGTGTTTGGTGGATGGAGGGAAGTAGGAAGAGAGGGAGAGGGAGGGAGAGGGTCTGATCAGGGTCTGATCAACCAGGCTGTTGCTGCTGGCCGCACGCAAACTAACGTACGAATTACAGCCCGGCTGGTCAGGTACTGACTTTAGGTGCCTGTACAGTACCTTGTTGAAGACAGCCAGGGGTCTATTGGTAATCCCCCTCCTGTATGCTGGGAGTCAGGTGAACAGTCTTGGGCCCCTGACACTTCTTGTGCTGTCTCTCATTGTACTCGTGGCGCCCCTGCTTTGCATCGGGGGAATGTTGAAACTCCTGCCAAGTCTTTTGTTTCATAGGGAGTGATTTTCGTGTGCTAGTTTGGTACTAATCCCTCTAGGATTTTCTAAGTGTATATTATCATTTATCTCTCTCGCCTGCATTCCAGAGAATGCAAATCAAGGGACTTAATCGTTCTCAGTAATTTAGGTGCTTTATCTTACTTATGTGTGCCGAGAAAGTTCTTTGTTCACTCTCCAGGTCGGCAAATTCGCCTGGCTTGAAGGAGGAATTTGGTGAACAGCAGTTTTCCAGCCTAGAGAGAACAAGCAATTTGAAGATTATCATCATCGACTTGGTCTTTGAAGGTGAGATCCTCTGACATTATCACTCCCAGGTTCTTCACATTACTTTTTCGCTCTATTGTACGTTTAGGATTTGTTGTATACCCTGATACAGTTTTAATTTCCTCAAGTTTTCCATACCTGTACAGAGTACAGAGTACAGAGTACAGAATACAGAGTACAGAGGCCTGAACGACTCCTTGCTGAGATGTCGGAAAGCTATTCTTAAGTTTGCTAGTCGCCCATATGCTGCAGCACTTATTTGGTTGATGTGTGTCTCAGGAGATATATTCGATATTATACTCACCCCAAGATCAGGTTTCCTTAAGTGACTTTTGTAGTCTTTGACCCCTAGGCTGTATTCTGTCTGAGGTCTTCTTTGACCTTTCCTGATCTTCATGACTTTGCACTTGGTGGGGATGAATTTGAGAATCCGGTTGCTAGACCATGCCTATAGCCTCTCCAGATCCCTTTGTAGTCTTGCCTGGTTTTCCTCCGACTGAATTCTCCTCATTAACTTCACATCTTCTGCAAATAGGGACTCTTCTGAGTTTATTCCTTCTGTTATGTCGTTCACATATACCAGAAACAGCAACGATCCTAGAACTGACCCCTGTGGAACCCCGCTCGTCACAGGCGCCCACTCCGACACCTCGTCACGTACCATGACTCGCTGTTGCTTTCCTGTCAGGTATTCTCTGATCCATTGCAGTGCCTCCCCTGTTATACCTGCCTGGTCCTCCAGCTCTTGCACTAATTTTGCACTGATGTATGGGTGTGCGTGTGTGTGTATGAGTCTATATGTGTACTCACTTGTGTGTGAGGGTCTGTATGTGGGGGGGGTCTGTGTGTGGGGGTCTGTGTACTCACCTAATTGTACTCACCTAATTGTGGTTGCAGGGGTCGAGACTCAGCTCCTGGCCCCGCCTCTTCACTGATCGCTACTAGGTCATCTCTCTCTCTGCTTCCTGAGCTATATCATACCCCTTCTTAAAACTATGTATGGTTCCTGCCTCCACTACTTCACTTGCTAGGCTATTCCACTTCCTGACAACTCTATGACTGAAGAAATACTTCCTAACGTCCCTGTGACTCGTCTGAGTCTTCAGCTTCCAGTTGTGACCCCTTGTCCCTGTGTCCCCTCTCTGGAACATCCTATCTCTGTCCACCTTGTCTATTCCCCGCAGTATCTTGTATGTCGTTATCATGTTTCCCCTGACCCTTCTGTCCTCCAGTGTCGTCAATCCGATTCCCCTTTACCTTTCCTCGTACGACATTCCCCTGAGCTCTGGGACTAGCCTAGTTGCAAACCTTTGTACTTTCTCTAACTTCTTGACGTGCTTGACCAGGTGTGGGTTCCAGACTGGTGCTGCATACTCCAGTATGGGCCTAACATACACAGTGTACAGTGACTTGAACGATTCCGTATTAAGATATCGGAACGCTATTCTCAGGTTTGCCAGGCGCCCGTATGCTGCAGCAGTTATTTGGTTGATGTGTGCCTCCGGTGATGTGCTCGGTGTTATGGTCACCCCAAGGTCTTTCTCCCTGAGTGAGGTCTGTAGTCTTTGTCCACCTAGCCTATACTCTGTTTATGGTCTTCTTTGCCCCTCCCCAATCTTCATGACTTTGCATTTGGCTGGATTGAATTCGAGAAGCCAGTTACTGGACCACATGTCCAGCCTGTCTAGGTCTCTTTCCAGTCCTGCCTCATCCTCATCCGATTTAATTCTTCTCATCAACTTCACATCATCTGCGAACAGGGACACTTCAGAGTCTATTCCTTCCATCATGTCGTTCACATATATCAAAAATAGCACTGGTCCTAGAACTGACCGCTGTGGGACCCCGCTCGTCACAGGCGCCCACTGTGATACCTCTCAGCCATGCTTTCTCCTGCAGGATCATGGTTCGGGTTGATTCTGTCTTGAAAATTACTTTGAGAGGCCGATTCCTTTTCTTTGTGAACTACCCGATTCTCCGAAAATTTGCCACCTGGGTCATGTCCCCCTCGCCTATCACCTTCATGATGTCTTCAATCGCTTTTTTCCCCTCCTGCTTTCTTTCATCATAAGTTTCCCCTTTAGCTTCATCTAGCTCATAGACAAACACGGATCTCTCCCTTTCCACCTCCTACTGTGACTCCCATTGCATCCTCTGATGTGTTTTAGTTTCTTCCCATGGAGTGTCCTTCCTTCAGTCCCTTCCCTAGTTATGGTCCCTATGCTTCTTGGTTTGTCCTTCCTGCTCACCTGTTCCTGACCCCCACAGGTATCTGGTATGGTCCCTGCACATGTCCTAGTTCCTTCAATGTCTTCCAACCTCTCATTCTGTCCTAGTGTGCTCCCTGTCTTTGTTTTGGCCCCATGTGGGTTTGACAGGACCTCTGCATACAGTTTAGTTTCCATGCTCCCTTCAGACCTGTTGTCTGTGTCTGATGTAGCCATTGCCAATGCTACTTCTGTAATATCTTTGTCTCTATGCTGTTTCAGATGTCTCAGCTCCTCTTCTAATCTCTCTATCTTGATTTCTGCTGCTGTGGCCTGTTGCTTCCATCTTCTGCATTCTGCTGCTAACCTCTCTTCCATCTTCCTTTCCAGCTCATGTAGTCCCCTTCCCCAGTCTTCCTCCCTTTTTTTGAGCTCTGCCTCCCATTCCTCCCTCCCAGATTCGTCCTTGGAGCCCCTTGTCTTCATCCTGGTTCTAGGTTCCCCCGTTGCTCCACAGAAGGGGGGACGGGTGGTTAGGGGGAGGGGAATAGATGGTTAGGAGGAGAGGGGATGGATGGTTATGGGGGAGGGGGAGGATGGTTATTAGATGGGCAGAGATAGTTGGGGGAGGGGGTTTGATGGTTTGGGGGAGGGGTAGGTGGCTAGGGTTAGGTGGTTAGGGAAGGGGGAGAAGTGGTTAGGGGAGGGGGGAGTACGTGTTTGAAAGAGGGGATGGATGGTTATGGGGGAGGGGGAGGATGGTTATTGGAGGGAGGGAGGTAGTTGGGGGGTTAGATGGTTTGGGGAGGGGTTAGGTGGTTTGGAGGAGGGGTAGGTGGTTAGGGAAGGGGGAGAGGTGGTTAGGGGAGGGGGGGTACATGTTTGTGTCAAGTGGTGGTGGTGGTGTGTGTGTGTGTGTGTGTGTGTGTGTGTGTGTGTGTGTACTCAGTTGAGGTTGCAGGGGTCGATTCCTAGCTCCTGGTCCTAGCTCCTGGTGTGTGTGTGTGTGTGTGTGTGTGTGTGTGTGTGTGTGTGTGTGTGTGCTCGGTACTCGTGTTACACAGGGCGCAGTGCTCCTCTGACCTGACCTGACCTGAGCTGACCTGGCTGTGAAAAGCTAATCTTGGGTGTGGTTTACAGGCCCCCAAACCTTGATAGGGAGTACAGTATACTTGTATGGGACGAAATTTGTAAATCATCTACATACGAAAATGTTGCGCTAATGGGAGATTTTAACTTTAGTCAAATTGACTGGAGCAATTTGACAGGAAATTTAGAGTCAAGTGACTTTCTTGATACGATTCAGGATTGTCTTTTAAAACAGTTTGTGACAGAACCATCTAGAGGAAATAACCTGCTTGACTTGGTTCATGCTAATTAATAGTCTTGAGGTTAATGATGAGCTTGGGGAAAGTGATTACAAATCAGTCAGTTTTAATAAATCATGGAATTACCCTAATAATGGTAATCAAGTCTCTGTCCCTGACTTCCACTTGGATGATTTCATAGGACTGAGAAATTACTTGGGTGGGCTGAATTGGAATGACCTGACTATGGGTCAGGTAGGTGATGTTGGATGCTATATGACATTTTCCAGAGCATAGTTCTAGCTGCTCAGACAACTTATATTCCAAATAAGGATATCAGATCGAGCAAAAAGAATCCTAAATGGATGAACAATAGATTGAAACATCTCATTGGTCAAAAGAAAGGCATATATGGGCGAATCAAAAGAGGAGAGTGGCAGTTAAAATATCAATATATACATTTCAAGAAAGAAATAAAGAAAGGGAATAAGAAAAGCAAAAAGAGATTATGAGGTTAAAGTTGCAAGAGAATCGAAGACTACCCCAAAAGAATTCTTTCAGGTATACAGAAGTAAGATTAGGGACAAGATAGGCCCACTCAAGTCACTAGGGTCAGCTCACCGACAGTGATAAGGAAATGTGTAGAATTTTTAACACTTATTTCCTCTCAGTTTTTATGCAGGAAGATACTAGGGATATTCCAGAAATAATAAATTATGTAGAACAGGATGATAATAAACTGTGCACGATTAGGGTCACAAGTAACATGGTCCTTAGACAAACAGATAAATTAAAACCTAACAAATCTCCAGACCCTGATGAAGTGCACACAAGGGTTCTAAAGTAATGTAAAGAGGAACTTAGCGAACCTTTGGCTAATCTTTTCAACATATCACTACAAACTGGCATGGTGCCAGATAAGTGGAAAATGGCAAGTGTGATACCTATTTTCAAAGCAGGTGACAGGTCCTTAGCTTCGAACTATAGACCAATAAGCTTAACCTCCATAGTGGGAAAATTTATGGAATCAATAATTGCCGAAGCAATTCATAGCCATCTTGAAAAGCATAAATAGATCAAAGAAACTCACCATGGTTTTACAAAAGGGCATTCATGCCTTATGAATTTATTATTTTTTTTCACTAATGTATTTGAGGAAGTAGACCATGGTAATGAATATGATATTGTGTATATGGACTTCAGTAAGGCTTTTGATACAGTCAGACATCAGAGACTATTGAGGGAAATTAGGGCACACAGAATAGGAAGAGAATGTTTTCCTGGATAGAGGCATGATTGACAAATTGACAGCAGAGAGTTTGCATAGATCGGGAGAAATCAGAATGGGGGCACATCACAAGCGGTGCTCCACAGGGGTCAGTGTTGGGCCCGTTGTTGTTCACGATCTACATAAATGATATAGAAGGAATAAATAGCGACATCAGCAAGTTTGCCGATGACACCAAAATAGGCCGTCGAATTCGTTCTGACGAGGACATTAGAGCTCTCCAGCAAGATTTGAATAGACCGATGAAGTGGTCGGAGAAGTGGCAGATGCAGTTTAATATAGACAAATGCAAAGTTCTAAACATTGGACAGGAAAATAACCATGCCACAAATGAACTAAATAATGTAGATCTTAATATTACCGATTGTGAAAAAGATTTGGGAGTTCTAGTTAGCAGTAATCTTAAACCAAGACAACAGTGCATTAGTGTTCGCAATAAAGTGGACAGAATCCTTGGCTTTATATGAAGAAGCATAAATAATAGGAGTCCTCAGGTTGTTCTTCAACTCTATATATCCTTGGTTAGGCCTCATTTAGACTATGCTGCTCAGTTCTGGTCACCGTATTACAAAATGGATATAAATGCTCTGGAAAACGTACAAAGGAGGATGACAAAATTGATCCCATGTATCAGAAATCTTCCCTATGAGGATAGACTGAGGGCCTGAATCTGCACTCTCTAGAAAGGTGTAGAATTAGGGGAGATATTATTGAGATGTATAAATGGAAAACAGGAATAAAGAAGATGTAAATAGCGTGCTGAAAGTTTCCAGCCAAGACAGGACTCACAGCAATGGTTTCAAGTTGAAAAAATTCAGATTTAGGAAGGATATAGGAAAGCACTGATTTGGTAATAGAGTTGTGGATGAGTGGAACAAACTCTCCAGTACAGTTATTGAGGCTAAAATGTTGCGCAGCTTTAAAAATTGGTTAGATAAATACAAGAGTGGACTGCAGGTGGGTGTGGGTTGGACCAGACTAGCTTGTGCTATATTACGACCCAGGTAATCATGGCCTGTATCCAGGGTGTAAAAAGGGAGCTCGAAGCAAAATAAACACAGCAGAAAACTCTGAATTATATTATCCTTCACCAAGTATAAACAGAAGTACGTACACTATATACACTATGTACAGCAAATGGAACTGGTTTTTCCTCTCAAACATCCAACTCATTAGATAGAGCTCAGCTTTTCTCGTGACATAAAGCCAAACTCTAAACTTAGAGCGAGTCAGCAGACAGTAGGGCTAACATAGGTCCAAGATACCTGCGGACAGTAGCAGAATATCCCCTCACTAAAAAAAAAACCCACGTCATTAAATATTCATTATATACAAAAGGGGGAAAAAAAGGGCTAGTGATTTTTACCCAAAGTCCCTAACACATCCTAACCTAATAAATTAAATATGGGACAAAGAGTCAGCCAGTGTATTTTCATTGCCGATGATGTGACAGATTTTTATGTTATAAGGCTGCAGACGGAGACTCCATCTCATGAGTCTTGTGTTGTGGTTCATCATGTGTTGAATGTAGACCAGAGGATTGTGGTCACTATAGACTGTGACCACCTGAGAGGTCTGGCCTACATATACTTCTTTTTCAGTTGTGGAGTAGGCCCTCTAGTGCAGCTGATACTTGGAGGAGAAATAAGCCACAGGCTGCAATCCAACGTCCCCAGGTTGCAGAAGTACTGCCTCCACCCCAGACTCACAGGCATCAACCTGTAACAAGAAAGGTTTGGAGAAATCAGGTGACAGGAGAATGGGTGCAGTACAAAAAATGAGTTTGGCTTCATTAAAAGAGTCTTGACACTCTAAGGTTCAATTAAAGGGGACTTTGTGACTGGTGAGGTTAGAGGGGCTGCAATATTTGCAAATTTTTTACAGAATCTTCAATAAAATCCTACCATACCTAGGAAACTTTGGAGGGATTTCCTATCCTGAGGTCTGGATAATTTTTAATGGCAAGAAGTTTAGCAAATTTAGGGGCCACCTTGCCACTATCTTCTTCATGGCCCAAAGAATGACTTGGATAAATTAACACTTAAGTGGAAACCCTGAAAGGTCTCAAAAACAGTTATAAGCCTAAACATGTGTTAGTCCCAAGTATCTGACACTATAACTATGTCATCTAGATAAGCTGCTGTGCCTTCAAGTCCTTTAATAGGCTGATGGATCAGTTTCTGGAATGATGAGGGTTACTGTATGAAGGGGGTTACTGTATATTGATAATGACCTCATGGAATTACGAAGGCTGAAATTTCTTTCGCCTTATCTATCAAAGGTACCTGATAATAACCTTTAAGGAGGTCTAATTGAAAGACAAAAGTAGCCTTACCCACGAAGTCGGTAACGTCATCTAAACATGGCAGAGAGTAAGCATCTTGAATGATGACCTCATTCACCTTACGGTAGTCTGTACACGTACGAAACCCTCCATCAGCTTTCTTAACAAGGATGCACGGTGAAGCCCATAGACTAGATGACTCCTCCACTAACCCATGCTCTAATAGAAGTCTACCTTCTGCAGAAGTAGCCCTTTTTTCAAGATTAGCTCTGTAGGGGGAGAGTTTAATAGGTTTAGAGTTTATAGCATCTACATCATGATATCCTAGTGTACATTTTTTCGGAACATTCGAAAAGATATCAGGGTAAAATTGTAGGAGCGCAGTTAAACTTGTTAACTGATTCTTAGCCCCACCATTAAAGACTGGGGTCCTTGAGGAGGACTGAATTGGGAAGTTTTACATTAATCTCAGATATAGAGTGCAAAGAGTCAGGGTCATCCACGGAGGAAAAGGATAGAGGCATTTTTGGGACTTTATCTGGTGTATAAAATGCTTTAATTTGATTAATGTGGTAGGTTTTAGTTTTTGAGGTCTTGTTAAGGGGAGATACCATATAATTTACTTAAAATTTGCATAGGTCCCGTAAATCTAGCTTTTAAGGTGTGACCAGGTATAGGTTCCAGTACCAACACCTTGTCTCCTGGATGGAAGGAGCGAAACTTTGAGTTTTTGGTCATACCTCTGTTTCATCGTGTTTTGAGCTGCCTTTAAATCAGCCTTAGCCAACTGACATGCCACTTGCAACCTTAAAGAAGGGTTGTAGAGTGTTGAGCAGGCGTCTTCTCCCATCCATCCTTTCTTGAGCACCCGAAGAGGACCTCGTACACTGTGCCCAAAGATCAGCTGAAAAGGACTATACCCTGTAGACTCTTGCACAGTTTCCCTTATTGAAAACAGCAACAAAAATAGTGATTCATTCCAGTCTGTAGGAAAATGCATACCATAAGTTCTCATCATGATTTTTAATGTCTGATAGAATCTTTCCAAGGCGCCTTGGAACTGAGGATGATAGGCAGTGGATAAGTTGTGGATTATCCCTAACCTAGTTAATGGTTCCCTAAAAGCCTTGGCAGTGAAGTTAGTACCTTGATCACTTTGAATAGATTTAGAAATGCCAAAGCAAGAAATAAACTTAATTAAAGCTTTAAGAATTGCTTTAGTATTGATACTGCGCATGGGGATTGCTTTAAAAGGACACAAGTGCAACTAATGTGACATTATTGTGGCAACGTTTCGCTCTCCAGGAGCTTTATCAAGCCACAGCATCTTTCACATTAAATCCATCAGAAACACCTACAGTCAAATATCCAGTGTAATATTTACTCTGCACATATATTTTATGTAAAGGGACAGAAAACACTGCTCCTCCAAAAGCTTCTAAAAGAACAGAGGATTGTAATGAGGTATATTCAGAAAGAGGAAGTACTCCCTCTCTTATAAGTGAGATATGTGCTCCAGTATCCCTAAAGGTTCTGACTTCAGTTTTCTTTGAATTTTCCTGAAGGGATGTTGGACAATTACTATAGTATAGGGCCGTCTCCTTAGCGACATCATAAATTTTCCATAATGGTTGGGGTTTATTCGAGCAGTTAGGCCAGATGTGGCCTGATTTATTACACTGGAAGCATACTACCTTGTTTTTGACCTTAGTTCCTTGCTGATGTTGTGGCTGGCACCACTCTCAGTACTGATATCGTGGCTCACCAGCTTGACCATGAGTTGAGTGATGTGGCTCACCAGGTTGACCATGAGTTGAGTGATGTGGCTCACCAGGTGACTTAGTTGGCAGAAATCGTCGTTCTCTTTCATCCTGGCACTTCATCCTCCACTCAAGAGTTGTTCTTTTACAAACTCTGCTTATGTCAGGCTGTTAAAAAGAGAGATGAGACCACTCGGACAAGGAGCGGTTAATTTCAAAAGTATCAGCCAACCTGGCTGCCTCCAATGCAGCAGCCAAAGAGTGGTCTTGAAGGAAGACTCGAACCTCTGGTCCAACAGACTCCATTAGGTTATCCACCAATATTGATTGCACTAAATCGTCGAAGTTAGCAACACCACTTGCTCGGTACCACTTGGTAATGACTTTGGTTTGCTGTCTCACGAAATCAACATATGACTGCCCCAGCTGTCGTCTGCCTAGCTTGAATTCTTTTCTGTACTTGGCAGGAATACCTTGATAAGCACCAAGAACCGTGGCTTTCACCACATGATAATTACCAAAGTCAGTGTCATTTAACACTGATGTAAACTCCTGTGCCTTACCAAACAACGCTGTATGCACCAATGACGCCCAATGCCGTTCAGGCCACCTTAAAGCTCAAGCTTGGTTTTTGAATGCTTCAAAAAACTGTTCAGTCTCGGCTTCAATAAAACGAGGAATGAGCTGTACTGCTTTTTGCAAACTAAAGTCATTTACAGCTTGTGTAAACTGCCTCCTCTTCTCTCTATCAAGCTCTTCCTTAGCATATGCTCACTGTTCCTTGGTCTGCTCAAGATTGATTTTTGCTAACTCAAGGGCCAGTAAAGCTGACTCACCTCCAGACATCCCCGACGATTCAGACTGCTGGTTTTCCTCAGGAGTTGTGTCTCTCCCATTTGTCTGCAAAAACCTCAACGGGGATGTACACTTAGCTCCTGTAGAGGGAGAAACAGGGGTCTGGTGCACCATCTCCTCTGCTTGAAGCTTATATGGTTACGAAGCTGCGGAGCAGTAAGAGCGCTTCAATACTCATTTCCAATGGAGCGAGCAATTCGCCAACAACGCTGTAGAGAAAACTTGGGCAGGTTTAGTAGAGTGAATTCAGATACTAACCATCTGACTCATCTAGGTAGCATTAATCCTAACATAACACTATTTGCAATACATGCTCAAGCTGTACGACTGCAGAATATTCACACGATAGCAAGGCTGACATGCAACAAAGCTGAATGTAGAATATGTGCATACAATAGAAAGGCTGACCACAATAGAAAGGCTGACCACAATAGAAAGGCTGACCATAGCGAAGCGAATGGAAAGTTGACACAAAATTCGTGAAGCGCTGGCAAAGCTGACGCAATGCCAGAGAGCAAGCTATCTGAATGATAAAGATTAATTCCTGCTCCAGCTTCAACTCTAGGCTCAGCTCCTGCTCTAAGTCCAGCTCCAGCTCCCGGACAGGCAACCCATATTACCACCCAGGATACAGGCCTTGATTACCTGGGTCGTAATATTCTACTAGGTCAGATGTTGTGCTCCTTCCTTAAGTGAATGTGACCTGACCTATCTAGGTTAGGGCGTTGGCTTAAGCCGGTAGGAGACTTGTACTTGCCTCGCATGGGCCAGTAGGCCTGTTGCAGTGTTCGTTCATTCTTATGTTCTTATGTACCCCCAGCAACCCCCCTTAATTAATAGCTTGTGCCTTCTATGCTAATCCCTCTTGCAGATAGGTGTCCTAATAGACACCTATCTGCCGCCCTGATTTCTGTTTTAAATTACCAAATACTATTCTTTATTGAGTACTTATTAGTATAGTCCATTTCATACTAAGAGAATGACCGTTCGCAAAACAGCTGGCGGCGCCTGGAAACTCACACCCGACTCCCGAAAACCAGGCATAGTTGAATACTTGCATGTTGTGATGTTCTGGCGTAGTAACTTCCACCTCTCTCTCTCTCTCTCTCTCTCTCTCTCTCTCTCTATATATATATATATATATATATATATATATATATATATATATATATATATATATATATATATATATATATATATATATATATATATATATATATATATATATGTCGTGCCGAATATGTAAAACTGGTCAATTAGCAAGAACTCATTTAAAATTAAGTCCTTTCTGAAATTTTCTTTTATACATTTAAAGATGTATATTTTTCATTAATGTTAATGTAAAAATGTTTAATTTTGCATCAAAAGCATCTTAGAAAACTTTCCTAACCTTATTATAACAAGATCAATTTATTTTAGCCTAACCCAACTAAATATATTTTGCCTTTGCTGCCTGACCACGGTAGAGTGTGGTTGTGCTCTGCACCCCTCTGCTGTTTGTAGGCGAGCTCCCTTGTCAGTTACCTGGCTGCAGCGGTGTGAAGTGGTGCTGTCACGCCTCTGTTAACAATATAGGTGCACTGTGAGTGTCAAGATGGCGGTTAGTCTGAGACGCCGGATAAATACTGTAGGCATTGAGCTACTTAGAGGAACGATAACGCCTAGTTCTGCGCAAGTCTTATTGCCAAAGATCATCCGGGAGACATATGACATACAAGATAGTGACTTGTATGGTGTACCATTAAGTGGAGGCCAAAGAATTTTCGTCAAACTGCTATCGGCAACGGTTTATAAATCGTTAGTCACCAGGTTTCAGGACGTAAGTCTTAGCGCCACACCAGCTGTCAGTGTAAGAATGATATATGTTTCATGGTATTATACGTGGATCAAGTTATGCAACGTTCCCTTTGAGGCGGACGAGGCGGATATAAGGAAAGTTTTTGAGACGTATGGGATGGTGCATTATGCTCAACATGGTACGTGGGCGGCAGGCGCCTATGCTGGTTTTCCAGAGGGTTCTTTCAACCTCAAAATGACTTTGAGGCACCCAATACCGTCCTATGTGTATCTACAAGAATTCAGGACGCAGGTAATGGTAATGTACCCAGGACAACGACGTACGTGCCGCCTATGTGGTGAGTATGATCACATAGCGGCGACCTGTGACAAGCGAAGACGTGTGCCTGGACCTGTGGTGGACGTCGCAGCCCCTGCTTCAAAGGTGGCAGGTGAGGAACAAACATCGGATGGAGGGCGTGGTGTTTTGTGGAGCGAGATAGTGGATCGGGCACACAGGACTGGCAGTGAGTTGGAGTCCCTCTCCCAGCTGCCTGATCAGGTATTGTCTCCTGTGGATAAGGAGGAGCAGCAATTACAGGAGAAGGTTCTTGAGATTGAGGAGGAATTGGTCGAGGTGTTGAAGACTTTGTCACCGACTGAGAGGGACGTTACATCTGAGTGTGGTGTCATCGGAGAGTCGTCGCTTCCAGAAAGTCGGAGACATGATATTTTGGGACGTGATGGTGGTTTGGAGTCGTCCGTTGAATCATTAAACCATTCTCAGGTGGAGGTGGAGGTTCATCGAGAGGCAACATCTGACCAAGACATGTGTAACATGACTGTCACGAGAAAGAGGGCAGCTACATCAGATTCTGATGACGTCCTAACACCTGCACAAAGGCCTGGGAAACAGACTGAGGTGAAGTGTGAAGGTAGTGGTGTAGGTGGTGGTAGCCATGATAGGAGGCACCGGAAGAAGGGGGGGGGGGAAGAGAGCACTCTGAAGGTGTCAAACTTAAATTCAAGCTCTGGAGTTGTCAAGAGTGATGAGAGGAAGCAGGGGTGGAAACTTTAATAGGCCTTAGGTGTATGTCTGTAAAAGTTAATGGGTTATGTAGCGGTATGAAGAGAGATTTGTTTCGTAATTTCCTGAATAAATCTAGAGTGGATGTTGTGTTCCTGCAGGAGCACAATTTTAAAGAGGGTAGGGTGTTGGAGGTGGCAGGATTTCGAGTAGTTACCCTGCCATCTCCCCGTCTAAAAGGTGGTGTGGGAATTTTAATAAGGGAGACGAGCCCGTTTGTTTTGCAGAGAAACAAGGGAGGAGGGGGAGGGAGGGTGTTGCGTGTGGATGGGTAAGCGTGTGTCTTTTGTGAGTGTGTATGCACCGGCAGAAAATAACATATAGGTAAAGAATGATTTTGTGTGTGAGGATCTTGTGTTTTTCTTAAGTGCACTGCCAGAGGTGGCAATAGTTGGTGGGGACTGGAATAGTGTAATCAGGGTGGCTGATGTAGACCCAAAAGGGGCTGGATATATGTCTGTGGCTCTTAGGGATTTATTAAGGGATGTTAGGTTACGTGATGCCTTTGGGGGGGCGGTGTGGGAGACTGAATATACGTTTGTTAGGAGTGGATATGCTGCGAGACTAGATAGAGCGTACCTTTCTCAGGGAGTGGATGTGAAATCTTTCAGTGCTGTTGAGGCTACAATGTCAGATCATAGGACAGTGGTGGTGGAGGTTGGGTGGGGGACGCTCGCGGACATATATAGAAGTTATTGGAAATTAAATATAAGTGTGTTAGGTGATGAGGTGGGGTTGGAGGGGTTTTCAATTCTATAGAGGGAGCTTAGTGCGGAAGAACAGGGAGTGGATGACATTGTGACATGGTGGGATAGTGTTGCAAAGGAAAGGATTAGAAAGTTTTATGTGAGAGAAGGAAAACGTATTAATAATTTAAAATATGGACTGGCTAACTATTTAGAGGATAGGTTAAGAGGTTGCTATGGGCGGGGGGGGGAATAATTTTCCTATGGATGAAATAGCTGAAATAAAGGGGAGGTTGAGGGTGTTGCAAAATGAAAGGTTTCAAGCTGTAAGGGTGCAGGCAGGGGTGGAAGAAGTGCTTTGGGGCGACAAGCCGTCAGCGTGTGTTTTGCGGCATCAAAAGCAAAGGCAGGCGGTGACAGCTATCCCATGTTTAGAGGTAACGGAGATGGTTGGGAATTATAGAGCACGCAACGAGATATGAACCACGAAGGGGATGTGTGTGTATACGGAGGCTTGGTACGAGAAGTACTGGAACAGTGGGGGGGTGGGTGACGTGGCGTTGGACAAGGTGTGTGAGTATGTGACTTGTAATTTAGGAAATAGTGATACAAAGGCTTTATAAGGTGGGACTATTACGGCAGAGGAAATAGAGAATGCGTTAAGGGGAATGAGGAAGGGGAAAGCACCGGGTATTGACGGTCTCCTGGTAGAATTTTATTTACAACGTTGGACGTTAATAAGGGGATTTATAGTTTTGTTATTTAACTGTATGAAGGAGAAGGGTAAGTTGGGAGAGTAGCAGGTAACAGCAGTTGTAGTGTTGGTCCCGAAGGTCAAGGGGCAGCCCACCCTTCGGGAGTACCGAGCCATATTACTGATGTGTGCAGACCATAAGGTGTTTGCAAAAATTTTAGGTAATAGGTTCAAATGTGTTGTGGGAAGGGTGGTGTCAAAATCTCAGTTTGGGTTGCTGGGAAGGTCGATGATTGAAGGACATGGGATACTGAGAAGTTTTGTGGAAGCTAAGGGTGGGGGTGGAGGGGCGGCTTTGTTGGCTCTAGATTGGCAGGGAGCATACGATAGAGTGGAAAGGGGAGCTTTGCAGGTAATACTTAGGAGACAAGGTTTTGGGGAGGAAATAGTCGAGTGGGTAAATACGTTGTACAAGGGGGCGAAAATGAGGATACAGATTAATGGGTGTATGGGGAGGGAAATTGCAATGGGTAGAGGCCTTAGACAGGGATGCCCCATGTCCCAAATATTGTTTGCGTGTTTCCAGGACCCCTTTTATAGAATGGCTGATCGTAGCTTATGTACTCCAGGTGAGGGAAGTGTGGGGGGGTGGGAGGGCCTGGCCGGGTTTAATTGGATATGTTGATGACACCACTGTTCTCATTCGTGAAGGGATGTCAATGGGAGTGTTGGACTAGGTTGTGCAATTATTTGGAAGTGCCACAGGTATGCAGGTAAATAGTGCGAAGTCAAGGTGCATGGGGTTGGGTTCTTGGGTGGGGGTGTGGGGGGGGAGATGTAATGTTGTTAAAGAATGGGCGGTGTCTTTAAAGATTTGTGGTATTATTTATAAGGATGACATGGTTGCGGCGCGGGAGGAAAACTCGGATAGGTTATTGGAAAGGATCGTGAGGCATCTAGGTGTTCTGAGACCCCAGCACCTAACTCTTATACAGCGAGTGATAGTCGTAAACATTTTATTGTATAGTAAGGTTTGGCATGTTGCAGCTGTGTTCCCAATTACAGGGACAGCGATTGCGGGGATTCTAAGATGGGTGTACAAATTTTTGTGGGGTTCACGTTGTGATTGGTTAAGGAGGGAAGTTGTAATGTTACCTGTAAGTCAGGGTGGGTTGGGGTTGATGGATTTGAGACGGAGGGCTAAATGTGTGTTTATTAAATGGGAAGTGTTGCATGAGGGTGTGAACGCGGGGCAGTTGGGAAGGATACACGACAGGCTGGGTATGTGGTATCGAGGAATGGAGTTGAGGGAATGCGAAATCGTTATGAGGGCTGTGATGTTGGTTAGGGAACTTAGAAAGGTTCGTATAAGGGTTTTGTGTAGGTTACTTGAAGGCAGGTGCGTTGTCCCAGTTGAGGGTTTGTTCCCCATGTATGCATGGAAGAGTATTTGGTTTAGATTTAGTAAAATGAAGTTAAACCCTCGGGCGCGTGAGGTGATGTTTCGTTTTCTGCATGGGATCCTTCCGTCTGGTGAGATACTACGAAACAGACAGGTTGTAGAGGGTGGGGGTGTGGTATCTGTGGAGGGGATGAGACAGCGTTCCATGTAGTTTACTTTTGTGAAGGGCTAGAGGTTAGGTGTTGGTTAAGTAGGTTTGTACAGAGGGCGGGTGGCCGTGGGGTGTCGGTTTTGCGTGCTTTAAGTCTAGATATGGGTGGGTTAGACGAGGGTGTCATAAGAGCTTTAGATTATATCATGGTAGATTATATATATATATGTCGTGGGTGATGAGGGGGAGAGGGGATAGTGTGGAGAGAAGGAAGGTTCTTGCGGTAACGTTCTATTGTACGATGTGTCGTACAATAGGATGTGGGATCAGGCTTTTTCAGAGGGGTATAGAATGCTAACGTTAGGGATTCTCGTAAATCTGTGATTGATAATGAGTGAGTGAAGGGGTTTTCATAGGTTGGAGGGAGTCAGGGGGTCACAGCGGGCTCGCCTCCTTGGGGGGGTCGTGAGAGTGTTGTGAATGTGGGTTTGGAATGGTTTCCTGGTTTTCATTGAGACTTTATGGCATCCAAGTGTGGATGTAGAACTCAAGGTCTCGTTATGATAGATATAACACTTTTCAGAATGTAGGTATAATATAGTAGATTTTTTTATGTATGATTTTGATGTGTGACACGATTCTTGAGCAATAAGTTCTTTGCCACATGAAGTGTGTTTTAGTTTGTAATTATGTTACGTGCTGGGTTTTGGCATGATGAGATATACTTATATAATGTTTTGCTTTGTGCATACAGTGCATCTGATTAATGTGATTTTGTGAAAGTTTTTGTGTGTTTGTATATATATATATATATATATATATATATATATATATATATATATATATATATATATATATATATATATATATATATATATATATATATATATATATATATATATATATATATATATATATATATATATATATATATATATATCTTTCTATTGTATTGAGCGTTTGTCATGGGTCAGACGTTATGTAATACTTTATATATGTATGATTCGATTCTTTTTATGGTCTGTACCCTGATACCGGTTTGGTGTCAATGCTAAGTTCTTGATGTTAAGTTTTAGTCTGTATGGTATACAGACATATCTAGACAGTTTAGTGACGTAGTCCATTTGTGTCTGAGATTTTGTATATGGGTTTATTGTTCTAAGCTGTATTCTTTTTCTGTTTATTCGTATGTTGGTATATGTAAAGCTGTATTGTTAGGGATACGTATGTAGATGTTCTGGTAAGATTATGATGTTAGGTTTTGGTGTTTTGATTAATGCGAAGGATGGGATTTAACTGATATAACTTCTCTGTATATTTTATGTTCAAGTGTATTGAGCCTTTGTCAGAGGTCATGTTATATGTACAATTTATATATATGCAAGGTTTTGCATCAATGAATGTGTATATATGTCAGTTCACGACCCTGTGACAGTATTTTTTTTTTTTTTTGTAGCTATGTTCTTGCCGTAAGTTGTTGTTGTATGTTTGGCAGCAATATCTTGCGAGCATATAGGTGCAATCCGTTTGTCAGTTAATTTGATTGAGATCCATACTGTTTCTTTATTTTTATGTTAAACTGTATTGGTTTTAAATAAAATATAAAAAAAAATATATTTTAGATTTGTTTACAGTAATTTAATACTAAACAAACACAGTGAAATATGAGACACTTATGCAGCATATGGGAATCTTTTTTCAGGAAACGTTTCCCCACACAGTGGCTTCATCAGTCCAATACAAAGAGGAAGGCGTAAGGAGAGGAGGAGTATGAGGTAATCAGTCCCTCAGCCTGAAGTCGATGTGTTCAGTCCATCAATCTTGTAGAATGTACATTCTACAAGATTGGTGGACTGAACACATCGACTTCAGGCTGAGGGACTGAATGTACATTCTACAAGATTGGTGGACTGAACACATCGACTTCAGGCTGAGGGACTGATTACCTCATACTCCTCCTCTCCTTACGCCTTCCTCTTTGTATTGGACTGATGAAGCCACTGTGTGGCGAAACGTTTCCTGAAAAAAGATTCCCATATGCTGCATAAGTGTCTCAATCTTCAACTTGTCGGTTTTTCAAACCATTCATCACAGTGAAATATATTTTTTTCGTTAGGTTCAGAATGATTTTGGCGAAATTATTGCATATACAAATTTTCACTTGTCCTATATGGCAAGATGAACGTTGCTATTTAAGCCAAGATCGCAAGTTCTGCAAGTTCTGCCTATTCGGCACGACATATATATATATATATATATATATATATATATATATATATATATATATATATATATATATATATATATATATATATATATATATATATATATATATATATATATATATATATATATATATATATATATATATATATATATATATAAGTAGTCAAAAAAGCCACTGAGCGAGGAACTTCCGGTTTGGGCCTTCCACGGAGCGAGGAACTTCCGGTTTGGGCCTTCTACAGAGCGAGGACTTCCGGTTTAGGCCTTCCACTGAGCGAGGTATCCGGTCTAGGACCAGCAGCTGGAGGGTCACCTTTTCACACCTAGGTGTTACTTCCGGTTTTGACCTTGACCTCGCCCTCGAGACTACCTCACCCTTGACCCCCCCCAACCAATACCCCCACCCACGACCCCCCATCGCGACCCGCCTACGCGACCCCGCCGGCGCGCCGCGCGCCCGCCCGCGCGCCCGCCCGCGCCCTTCGCGACCCCCAGCCGCGCGCCCGCCCGCGCGCCCCGCCCGCGCCCTTCGCGACCCCCGCCCGCACCTTCTGCTGCGCCTTCTGCAGCGTCATCCGGATCGCCCCCGCGCCTCGAATTTTTTTTCTTATGATTTTGGATCAAGGTTTTTGGATTTATTTTCGAATTTTTTTTGAATTTCATTTTCTTGTGCTCTCCATCTCCTCGGATCAAGTTTTTAAGGTTCCCCCTCTCACTTTCACCCCCATCCCAAAATTTCTCGATATTACCAAGTTTTTGGATTCCCCCCTATGGGGGTTTCAAAGTCTCCATCTCCTCAGATCAAATTTTTAAGGTTCCCCCTCCCACTTTCACCCCCCAATCCCAAAAATTTCTCGATAATACAAGTTTTTGGATTCCCCCCCTATGGGGGTTTTGAATTTCTTATGATCACCTTGGATCAAATTTTTGGATTACCCCTCCCACTTTCACCCACCCCCCCACCTCAAATTTTTCTCGATAATACCATGACTCCATCTCCTCGAATCAAGTTTTTTGGATTCCCCCCTATTGGGTTTTCGAAATTCTCCATCTCCTTGGATCAAGGTTTTTTTGGGTACCCCTCCTTTCACCCCCCATCGCCAAAAATTTCTCAATATTACAAGTTTTTGCATTCCCCCCTATGGGGGTTTTCGAAATTCTCCATCTCCTTGGATCAAATTTTTGGATTACCCCTCCCACTTTCACCCCCCCCCACCCCGAACCCCAAAATTTCTCGATAATACAAGTTTTGGATTCCCCCCTATGGGGGTTTCGAAATTCTTATGATCTCCTCGGATCCCCCCTCCCACTTTCACCCCCACCCCAAAATTTCTCGAAATCAAAAGTCTCCATCTCCTCGGATCAAATTTTTGGATTACCCCTCTCACTTTCACTCCCACCCCAAAATTTCTCGATAATACCAAGACTCCATCTCCTTGGATCAAGGTTTTTTGGATTCCCCCCTCTGGGGGTAAGCATTCAAATGAACTCCTCCTATGGGGCATGGTGCTCTCTCTTACTACAGGTCTAAACAAGTGTGACGTCATTATTCCTCTCATTAATGTGTTTACTCGACGGTCAGTGACGTCACGCGATGACCCAGCACACAGGCTGAATCTTGTCTACCCTTTTAGTTAATAAGGGGACATAGTACATCAGAAAGGCACATTTTTTCGTTAATACCCACAATTTCTTTACAACACAAGTCTAGACATTTTTTAACTATTTCATCTCAGGTCACTCCCCACGAAGTAACCTCCCCCCCCCCACCCTCCCAAACCCTCACACTCCAACCAACACCTCACAATTTTCACTCATAACCCCAAATTTTTCTCGTTTTAACCCTTTTAGTTCATTAAAGTTAATAAGGGGACACATGCATCAGAAAGTCACCACATCGCTTACATCCACTTTCGTTAAATTCACTACTCACAATTTTACATATTACGAAGTTAAATACGCACTTTTACTTTGAACATCTTCAAAACACTCTCATAAATCATTTGAATACTCACAAAAAATACCTTTATACATTTCCAAACAACACTGAAATACTCCAAAAAACATCATTCGAACACCCCCAAATCACCTCTGAATACTCCCAGAACACCTTCATAAGTACTCTTGCACATCATTTGAACACCTTCATAAGTACTCTCATAATCATTTGTACACCTTCAAAAAACACCTTTGAATACTCACATAAACACCCTTGAACACCTTCAAAACACCTTCAAAGCACTCTCATAATCATTTGAACACACTCAAAACACCTTTGAATAACCTCAAAACACCTTTGAACACCTTCAAAACACCCTTGAACACCTTCAAAACACCCTTGAACACCTTCAAAAACAACATTTGAACACACTCAAAACACCTTTGAACATTTCCAAAACACTATTTGAGTACTCCCAAATAAGATTTGACATCTCTAATTTATCTGCACTTACACATTTCATTAAATTACAACTCATCCCTCAGTCTCCAGACTAGGCATTTTCTCGTTTTTACCCTTTTAGTTAATTAAAGTTATTAAGGGGACACAATACATCAGAAAAAAAAAGTCACAAAAACTAACTCAAACACTTTACTTTGAACACCCCCAAAAACACTCTCATAATCATTTGTACACCTTCAAAAAACACCTTTGAATACTCACATAAACACCCTTGAACACAACTTCAAAACAAACACCATTGAACTTCCAAACAACACTGAATAACATTTGAGTACTCAAACACCACTGAATACTACTTGAACACCTTCTTTGAAAAACACCCTTGTACTCCCAATTAACACTGATTACCTTGATCACCTTCAAACAAAACAACATTTGAACACACATTCAAAACACCTTTGAACACCTTTGAACATTTCCAAACAACACTTGAAACACTTCCAAAAACACCTATTTGAGTACTCCCAATTACACCACTGAATACTACTAAAACACCGCTGAATTCAATCAAAACCCTTCACCCTTCAACACCTTCAAAACAAAACCTATTTGAGAACACCTTTGAATTCAATCAAAACACCCTTCAACACCTTCAAAATGAACACACTCAAAACACCCTTCAACACCTTCAAAACACCTTTGAACACCTTCAAAACACCTTTGAACACATTCAAAACACTCTCATAATCATTTGAACACACTCAAAACACCTTTGAATAACCTCAAAACACCTTTGAACACCTTCAAAACACCCTTGAACACCCTTGATCACCTTCAAAAAAACAACATTTGAACACACTCAAAACACCTTTGAACACCTTTGAACATTTCCAAACATCACTGAAACACTTCCAAAAACACCATTTGAGTACTCCCAAATACACCACTGAATACTAAAACACCACTGAATACACTCAAAACACCACCAAAATCACCATAAACTAAAACACCGCTGAATTCAATCAAAACACCCTTCAACACCTTCAAAACACCTTTGAACACACTCAAAACACCTTTGAATAACCTCAAAACACCTTTGAACACCTTCAAAACACTCTCATAATCATTTGAACACACTCAAAACACCTTTGAATAACCTCAAAACACCTTTGATCACCTTCAAAACACCCTTGAACACCCTTGATCACCTTCAAAAAAACAACATTTGAACACACTCAAAACACCTTTGAACACCTTTGAACATTTCCAAACAACACTGAAACACTTCCAAAAACACCATTTGAGTACTCCCAAATACACCACTGAATACTAAAACACCACTGAATACACTCAAAACACCACCATAATCACCATAAACTAAGATCAACACCCACATCCCACAACACCCACAACCCACAACACCCACAATTTTTTCTCGTTTTATCTAATTTCATCAGAAAGTCACAACACCCACACCTCCCATTTTTTTCTCGTTTTAACTAATTTCATCAGAAAAAGTCACAAAAACAACCCACTTATAACGTCTTTTCGGTATCTCTAGTTCGACAACAACACCCACATCCCACAACACCCACATCCCACATCCCACACACACACACAGACACACACACACACACACATCCCTAACCTAGCCTAACCTAACCTAACTTATCCTAACCTAACCTAACCTAACCTAACCTAACCTAACCTAACCTAACTTATCCTAACCTAGCCTAACCTAACCTAACCTAACCTTACCTAACTTATCCTAACCTAACCTAACCTACCCTAACCTAACCTAACTTAACCTAACCTAACCTAACCTAACCGAACCTACCCTAACCTAACCTTACCTAACATAACCTAACCTAGCCTAACCTAACCTAACCTAACTTAACCTAACCCAACCTAACCTAACCTAACCTAACCTAACCCAACCTAACCTAACCTAACCTAGCCTAACCTAACTTAACCTAACCTAACCTAACCTAACCTAACCTAACCTAACCTAACCTACCCTAACCTAACCTAACCTAACCTATCTTAACCTAACCTAACCTAACCTAGCCGAACCTATCCTAACCTAACCTAAAATATATTGGAACACTTCCAAAATACATTAGAGTACTCCAGAATTACTTTGAACGACTCCATTTTTTGGATATTTCCAAATTAGTTTTGAAAACTTTATCGTAAAATCGAACATTATTTTCTTGTTGGTAAACACACTCAATGGTGGTAGGTAAGACACATAGGCAACAGTTAGGCAACTTTATTCCGAAACGTTTCGCCTACACAGTAGGCTTCTTCAGTCGAATACAGAAAGTAGGCAGGAACAGTAGAGAAGACGATGTAATCAGTCCATCACCCTTAAAGTCGTAGAATTTGAGGTTGTCAGTCCCTCGGCCTGAGAATAGTTCCAGTCGTGAACTATTCGAAGATCAAGGTTGACAGCGGAGACTTCTTTAAATACCGTCGAAGGGAGAGGTGCGGATAGTAGTAGTGAGAATGCAGCCACTGAAAGGTATCAGGTCCCTCTCAGATCCAACAATTCTCACTTGAAAGTTTGTCCAAGGTGTTTTCTGTATCAAGATGCCAAGTGTTGCAGTGTCTCGACAAGATGAACATCAAAAATGGTATATACATGTAATTGACAGGTTGGTAGGTAAGACACATAGGCAACAGTTAGCAATCCTCTATTCCGGAAATCGTTTGGCCTACACAGTAGGCTTCTTTCAGTCGAATACAGTGGCGTAGCAGGAACAGTAGAGAAGACGATGTAATCAGTCCACCCTTAAAGTCGTAGAATTTGAGGCTGCCGTCTCCTCGGCCTGAGAGAAGTTCAGTTCCACTTGGCATCTTGATACAGAAAAACACCTTGGACAAACTTTTCATGAGAATTGTTGGATCTGAGAGGACCTGACCTTTCAGTGGCCATTCTCAATTACTACTACTACTCCGCACCTCTTCCGACAGTATTTAAGTCTCCGCACTGTCGTTTGATCTTCAGATAGTTCCTGACTATGGAACTGAACTTCTCCAGCCGAGTGGACTGACAACCTCAAATTTCTACGACTTTACGGGTGATGGACCGATTACATCGTCTTCTCTACTGTTCCGCCTACTTTCGTAAGTCGGATCGAAGAAGCCTACTGTGTAGGCGAAACGTTTCGGAATAAAGCTGCCTAACTGTTGCCCATATGGCCTTACTCCCCACCAACCTGTCGGTGATTGTGTATACCATATTTTGATGTTCATCTTGTCAGACACTGCAACACTTGGCATCTTGATACAGAAACACCTTGGACAAACTTTTCAAGGAGAATTGTTGGATCTGAGAGGACTGACCTTCAGTACATATTCTCACTACTACTACTGCTTCCGCACTCTCCTCCGACAGTATTTGCCCGCACTGTCGCTTGATCTTCAGATAGTTCCTGGACTATGGAACTGAACTTTCCAGGCCGAGGGACTGACAACCCCAAAATTCTACGACTTTTTTAAGGGTGATGGACTGATTATCGTCTTCTACTGTTCCTGCCTCTACTTTCTGTATTCCGGATTGAAGAAGCCTACTGTGTAGGCGAAACGTTTCGAACAAAAGCCGCTCAACTGCCGCCTGCGTGTTCACCCACCAACCTGTCGGTATTGCATACCATTTTGAGAAAACGAAGATCATTGGTAACATTACCTGATTTCCGAATAGAAACACTTCTCGCTCTGAGAGACTCCATTGTGGGTCACCTCTTCCCCAACACCACTGGGCAATGCGGTTCACCCAAGGTAGATTTAAGATAATCATGAACACCTGCGCCAACCCAGGTTGCAGACAGACGCCATGAAATGCGGTAACATCCAAGGTAGAAAATCATCTCTTCCAGACCAACTGTCTATCCTAACCCAACCTAACCTAACCCAACCTATAATTCCCAACTAACTCCAACCTCACCCCAATCCCAACCTAACTCTTAACTCCAGCATCAATCACCTCTATCCTAACCCAACCTAACCCAACTCCAACCCAACCTAACTCATCAAACACCTCTATCCCCAACCTAACCTAACCCATCTAACTCCAACCTAACTCCACTCAAACACCTCGAATACTACCTAACTTAACCTAACCTAACCTCAAATTAACATACCGAAATCTAACCCAACCTAACCCAACCTATCCTAACCTGTCCTAACCCAACCTAACCCCATCAATCACCCCATCCTAACCTGTCCCAACTCTTAACCTAACCCAACCTAACTCCATCAAATGTCTCTAGTCCTAACCTAAATTCCAACCTATCCTAACCTCCAACCTAACTCCATCAAACACCCCGAATACTACCCAACTTTTAACCCAACCTGAATCTACTCTAACATACCTGAACCTAACCTAACCTAACCTCCAACCTTATCCTAACCTTGAACCTAACCCAACCTGGGAACCTATCCTAATCCCAACCTAACCTCCAACCTAACCCACCCCATCTCGCTAACCTAACTCTAATCCTAACCTAACCTAATCCTTAATCCTATCCTAACCCAACCTTAACTCAATCCCAAAATAACGAACCTAACCTAATCCTATCCTAATCTAATTCAATCCTAACCTAACTCATCCTATCTTAACCAAAATTTAACTTATCCTAACCTAACTAACCTAATCCCAACCTAAAATAACCTAACCTAACTTATCCTAACTTACTCCACTTTTACTTTTGAACACCCCAAACACTCTCATACATCATTTGAGACCACCTTTTCTCAACATCTCTCATCCACAACCTTTATCATCTCACTACAGAATGAACCTCCCAAGATTACTTCTGAACACTCTCATAAAGCATTTGAGTACTCACATAAACACTTTGAACATTTCCAACAACACTGAAGCACTTCCAAAATATCATTTGATTACTCCTAAATAAGATTTGACAGCTCTTAATTTATCTACACTTACACATTTCCCATTAAATTACATCTCATCCCCCCAAACCTCCTCATTCTCCAAGTGACTTTACAACATTAGCACAAAAAGAAACTAACTCATACACTTATGACATGAGACATTACCATATCTAATACACTGACTAACTTTAAAACCAACTCTCTGAACACCACTGATCTTTCTTCAAAAAATGCCTGCACATCATTTAACACCTTCAAAAAAACACCATCAAACACCTCCAATACTCCTAAAAACATTCTTCACTGATTACTACCAAATCGTACCACTGAATACTACCAATCACCGTCAAAATCACCAGATACTTCAAGTTTAACATCACCATCTAACATCCTTTATAGAAACTTCAAATCACTATAACCAAGAACTCCTCCCATTTGACGCATAAAAAAAGTATGAACACAAACCTAACACGCAAACACTTAGCACATGATCACCATCAACTGAAAACATATCTTGTACACACACATAATATAAGACAATCACCAACCATAATCACCCATGTTCACTTAATTCAAAATCACTAATAACACAGAAAACAATCATTTTTATAAACATTTCTACACACACAAAAAAAAAAAAAAAAAAAAAAATCATATTTGACAATATCTACAAGACTCACCTCACTACCACCAACACACGATGTCTCACCTCCAGTGACGTCACACCCCATTGTGTTACTTGGTGGTTGGAAACATCACACCTAACTCCCTTGTTTCCAACAACTCTGCTGTACCCGTTACTATCTAAGAACACTATATGCAAGACGATTACCAGGATTTTATGATCCCAAACAACAAGATCACAGAAATACACATTTTTAATTATTCACACAAAAAATCACGATCACCAATTCCATATCATGTTTACCATCATTCATCAACACTAATCACCAAGATCACTGCACCTAAGATCATGCATCCTTAAAACTACTATGATCACTGAAAACACTTATTTTTAAACATCCGCACAAAAATAAGACATACACAAATATCACACAAATATCTCCACAACATCTATAACATGGGTCAGCACTATAACATATCACTATCAAGCAAAAAAAAATAATACACAGACACCTACATATTATACATTTCAATTGTAATTTAAGATATGAGACATACACACCAAATCTAAGACATTCACCCCTCCAACTAAGATATACACATCAAATTTCTAAAACTTCTTCCTATTCATCCTGTATATCTCCTAGAGCTGTTTAATCCCCGACGGATCCATCACGACGTAGGAGGGTTTCAGAGTGTAGTAGGTGGTGTTGGAGCAGTGATGGTTCCTAGTATTCAGTGGTGATTTGGTAGTAATCAGTAGTGTTTTTGGGAGTATTCGAGGTGTTTGAGGTGTTTTTGAAGGTGTTCAAATGATGCGCAGAGCATTTTTTGAAGAAGATCAGTGGTGTTCGAGTTGGTTTGTGTTAGTCAGTGTTAGATATGGTAATGTCTCATGTCATAAAGTGTATGAGTTATTTTTTGTTAATGTTGTAAAGTCTGGAGAATGAGGAGGAGTTTGGGGGGGATGAGATGTAATTTAATGAAATGTAAAGGTAGATAAATTGTGTTTGCCAAATCTATTTGGGAGTAATCAAAATGATATTTGGAAGTGTTTCCAGTGTTGCTTGGAAATGTTCAAAAGTGTTTATGTGAGTACTCAAATGCTTGTGAGAGTGTCTGAAGTAATCTGGGGTTGTCTCTAGAGTGAGATACAAAGGTTGTGTAATGAGAGATATTATAGGCAATCCCAAAATGATGTATGAGAGTGTTTTAAAGGTGTCTTAAAGTAAAGGAGTAGGTTAGGATAAGTTAGGTTAGGTTATTTTAGGTTAGGTTAGGTTAGGGTTAGGTTAGGAAGAAGTTAGCTTAGGTTAGACAAGTTAGGGGTTAGGTTAGGTTAGGATTAGATTATGATAAGTTAGTTAGGTCTGTTATTTTAGGTTAGTTAGTTAGTTAGAAGGGTTAAATAGGTTAGTTAGGGATAAGCAGGTTAGTTAGCTTGAGGATAAGTTAGAAGTTAGAAGAAGTAGAAGTTAGGCTAGGAGAAGTTAGGTTAGGTTAGACAGGTTAGGACAGGTTAGAAGAAGAAGTAGGTCTGGTATGTTAGGCAAGAAGAAGGCTTAGGTGTGCATTCGGAGGTGTTTGATGGAGAGAAGTTAGGTTAGAGAAGAAGGAAGAGATAGAGGTGCCGATGGAGTTAGGTTAAGAAGAAGTTAGGTTAGGCTAGGATAGAGGCATTTACTTGCTTAGGTTAGGTTAGGACATGTTGTGATAGTGTTTAGGTTAGGTTAGGCTGTGGTCTTGCATGTTAGGGTAGGGTTAGGTTAGGTTGGTTAGGGGTAGTATCTGAGGTGTTTGATGAGTTAGTTAGGTTAGGACAGGTTGTGTTGTAGGTTAGACAGAGGTCGATGGAGTTAGGCTGGGTTAGGGTTAGGTTAGTTAGGTTAGATAGAGGTGACTGATGGAGCTAGGCTAGGGCCCGGCTAGTGATATGTAGGCTAGGTTAGGAATTCAAGAAGAGGTTAGTTGTGCTAGACAGACAGTTGGTCTGAAAGAGATGATTTTCTACCTGGATGTTACTCAGATTTCATGGTTATATGTCTGTCTGAACGGAGTTGGCAGGTGTTCATGATTATCTTAAATCTACCCTTGGGTGGGGAACCGCATTACCCAGTGGTGCTGGGGGGGAAGGGGGTGACCCACAATGTGAGTCTCTCAGAGCGAGGAAAGTGTTTCATTCGGAAATCGAGCAAATATTTCTACCATTGAGTGTGTTTCTACCATCAAGAAAATAATGTCTGATTTTACGATAAAGTTTTCAAAACTAATGGAAAATATCCAAAAAATGGAGTCGTTCGGTTAGGTTAGGTTAGGTTAGGTTAAGTTAGGTTAGGTTAGGCTAGGTTAGGTTAGGTTAGGATAAGTTAGGTAAGGTTAGGTTAGGTTAGGTTAGGCTAGGTTAGGATAAGTTAGGTTAGGTTAGGTTAGGTTAGGTTAGGTTAGGTTAGGTTAGGATAAGTTAGGTTAGGTTAGGCTAGGTTAGGGATGTGTGTGTGTGTGTGTGTCTGTGTGTGTGTGTGGGATGTGGGATGTGGGTGTTGTGGGATGTGGGTGTTGTTGTCGAACTAGAGATACCGAAAAGACGTTATAAGTGGGTTGATTTTGTGACTTTTTCTGATGAAATTAGTTAAAACGAGAAAAAAATGGGAGGTGTGGGTGTTGTGACTTTCTGATGAAATTAGATAAAACGAGAAAAAATTGTGGGTGTTGTGGGTTGTGGGTGTTGTGGGATGTGGGTGTTGATCTTAGTTTATGGTGATTATGGTGGTGTTTTGAGTGTATTCAGTGGTGTTTTAGTATTCAGTGGTGTATTTGGGAGTACTCAAATGGTGTTTTTGGAAGTGTTTCAGTGTTGTTTGGAAATGTTCAAAGGTGTTCAAAGGTGTTTTGAGTGTGTTCAAATGTTGTTTTTTTGAAGGTGATCAAGGGTGTTCAAGGGTGTTTTGAAGGTGATCAAAGGTGTTTTGAGGTTATTCAAAGGTGTTTTGAGTGTGTTCAAATGATTATGAGAATGTTTTGAAGGTGTTCAAAGGTGTTTTGAGGTTATTCAAAGGTGTTTTGAGTGTGTTCAAAGGTGTTTTGAAGGTGTTGAAGGGTGTTTTGATTGAATTCAGCGGTGTTTTAGTTTATGGTGATTTTGGTGGTGTTTTGAGTGTATTCAGTGGTGTTTTAGTATTCAGTGGTGTATTTGGGAGTACTCAAATGGTGTTTTTGGAAGTGTTTCAGTGATGATTGGAAATGTTCAAAGGTGTTCAAAGGTGTTTTGAGTGTGTTCAAATGTTGTTTTTTTTGAAGGTGATCAAGGGTGTTCAAGGGTGTTTTGAAGGTGTTCAAAGGTGTTTTGAGGTTATTCAAAGGTGTTTTGAGTGTGTTCAAATGATTATGAGAGTGTTTTGAATGTGTTCAAAGGTGTTTTGAAGGTGTTCAAAGGTGTTTTGAAGGTGTTGAAGGGTGTTTTGAGTGTGTTCAAGGGTGTTTGAAGGTGTTGAAGGGTGTTTTGATTGAATTCAGCGGTGTTTTAGTAGTAATCAGTGGTGTAATTGGGATTACTCAAATAGTGTTTTGGAAATGTTCAAAGGTGTTCAAAGGTGTTTTGAAGGTGTTGAAGGGTGTTTTGATTGAATTCAGCGGTGTTTTAGTAGTATTCAGTGGTGTAATTGGGAGTACTCAAATAGTGTTTTGGAAATGTTCAAAGGTGTTTTTGAAGGTGTTCAAGAGTGTTTTGAAGGTGTTCAAGGGTGTTTGAAGGTGTTGAAGGGTGTTTTGATTGAATTCAGCGGTGTTTTAGTAGTAATCAGTGGTGTAATTGGGAGTACTCAAATAGTGTTTTTGGAAATGTTCAAAGGTGTTCAAAGGTGTTTTGAAGGTGTTGAAGGGTGTTTTGATTGAATTCAGCGGTGTTTTAGTAGTATTCAGTGGTGTAATTGGGAGTACTCAAATGGTGTTTTTGGAAGTGTTTCAGTGTTGTTTGGAAATGTTCAAAGGTGTTCAAAGGTGTTTTGAGTGTGTTCAAATGTTGTTTTTTTGAAGGTGATCAAGGGTGTTTTGAAGGTGTTCAAAGGTGTTTTGAGGTTATTCAAAGGTGTTTTGAAGGTGTTCAAGGGTGTTTATGTGAGTATTCAAAGGTGTTTTTTGAAGGTGTACAAATGATTATGAGAGTACTTATGAAGGTGTTCAAATGATGTGCAAGAGTACTTATGAAGGTGTTCTGGGAGTATTCAGAGGTGATTTGGGGGTGTTCGAATGATGTTTTTTGGAGTATTTCAGTGTTGTTTGGAAATGTATAAAGGTATTTTTTGTGAGTATTCAAATGATTTATGAGAGTGTTTTGAAGATGTTCAAAGTAAAAGTGCGTATTTAACTTCGTAATATGTAAAATTGTGAGTAGTGAATTTAACGAAAGTGGATGTAAGCGATGTGGTGACTTTCTGATGCATGTGTCCCCTTATTAACTTTAATGAACTAAAAGGGTTAAAACGAGAAAAATTTGGGGTTATGAGTGAAAATTGTGAGGTGTTGGTTGGAGTGTGAGGGTGGGGGGGGGGGAGGTTACTTCGTGGGGAGTGACCTGAGATGAAATAGTTAAAAAATGTCTAGACTTGTGTTGTAAAGAAATTGTGGGTATTAACGAAAAAAATGTGCCTTTCTGATGTACTATGTCCCCTTATTAACTAAAAGGGTAGACAAGATTCAGCCTGTGTGCTGGGTCATCGCGTGACGTCACTGACCGTCGAGTAAACACATTAATGAGAGGAATAATGACGTCACACTTGTTTAGACCTGTAGTAAGAGAGAGCACCATGCCCCATAGGAGGAGTTCATTTGAATGCTTACCCCCAGAGGGGGGAATCCAAAAAACCTTGATCCAAGGAGATGGAGTCTTGGTATTATCGAGAAATTTTGGGGTGGGAGTGAAAGTGAGAGGGGTAATCCAAAAATTTGATCCGAGGAGATGGAGACTTTTGATTTCGAGAAATTTTGGGGTGGGGGTGAAAGTGGGAGGGGGGATCCGAGGAGATCATAAGAATTTCGAAACCCCCATAGGGGGGAATCCAAAACTTGTATTATCGAGAAATTTTGGGGTTCGGAGTGGGGGGGGTGAAAGTGGGAGGGGTAATCCAAAAATTTGATCCAAGGAGATGGAGAATTTCGAAAACCCCCATAGGGGGGAATGCAAAAACTTGTAATATTGAGAAATTTTTGGGGATGGGGGGTGAAAGGAGGGGTACCCAAAAAAACCTTGATCCAAGGAGATGGAGAATTTCGAAAACCCAATAGGGGGGAATCCAAAAAACTTGATTCGAGGAGATGGAGTCATGGTATTATCGAGAAAAATTTGAGGTGGGGGGTGGGTGAAAGTGGGAGGGGTAATCCAAAAATTTGACCCAAGGTGATCATAAGAAATTCAAAACCCCCATAGGGGGAGAATCCAAAAACTTGTATTATCGAGAAATTTTTGGGATTGAGGGGTGAAAGTGGGAGGGGGAACCTTAAAAATTTGATCTGAGGAGATGGAGACTTTCGAAACCCCCATAGGGGGGAATCCAAAAACTTGGTAATATCGAGAAATTTTGGGATGGGGGTGAAAGTGAGAGGGGGAACCTTAAAAACTTGATCCGAGGAGATGGAGAGCACAAGAAAATGAAATTCAAAAAAAATTCGAAAAAAATCGGAAAAAAATTCGAGGCGCGGGGGCGATCCGGATGACGCTGCAGAAGGCGCAGCAGAAGGCGCGGGCGGGGGTCGCGAAGGGCGCGGGCGGGGCGCGCGGGCGGGCGCGCGGGCGGGCGCGCGGCGCGACGGCGGGGTCGCGAAGGAGGGTCGCGAAGGGGGGTCGTGGGTGGGGGTATTGGTTGGGGGGGTCAAGGGTGAGGTAGTCTCGAGGGCGAGGTCAAGGTCAAAACCGGAAGTAACACCTAGGTGTGAAAAGGTGACCCTCCAGCTGCTGGTCCTAGACCGGATACCTCGCTCAGTGGAAGGCCTAAACCGGAAGTCCTCGCTCTGTAGAAGGCCCAAACCGGAAGTTCCTCGCTCCGTGGAAGGCCCAAACCGGAAGTTCCTCGCTCAGTGGAAAAAATGACTACTTATATATATATATATATATATATATATATATATATATATATATATATATATATATATATATATATATATATATACATATATATATATATATATATATATATATATATATATATATATATATATATATATATATATATATATATATATATATATATATATATATATATATATATATGTGGCATGCAAAGAGTACGTAACCTTTATTCGGCGCATGTACACACCCTCATTTACAGGCTATCTCCCCCAAACAGCGAACCAGGTGACTGAGGGTTGACGATGGGATCCCGTCGTTCAACCAGTACCCAGGTTCCAGCCAATGAGAAGATGGTTTTGGCCATCGCAGAGGTTATGTGGGTACCACTCTCCTGTCTGCCCTTGTCATTTCCATTCTAGAGCTGGTTTAAGCACGGTCTGCTCTCTAGTGGCTTCTATTCTGCCTTGCTTACCGTGGGGTGCACTAATACCTATTGCTGTACATTGTGTATATAGTGTACATACTTCTGTTCTAAATTGGTGAAGGATAATGTAAGTCAAAAGTTTTCTGCTGTGTTTATTTTGCTCCCTTTACACCCAGGATAACAGGCCATTTGGACTCCTGGGTTGTAATAATAATAATATATATATATATATATATATATATATATATATATATATATATATATATATATATATATATATATATATATATATATATATATATATATATATATATATATATATGCAATAAGGTCACAGTAAACAGGTGATTTCAGAATATGCAAAACAACCACTGTGAAAGAATAGAGAAATTCCAAGCGCTTTCGTGACTACTCACATTATCAAGGAACTATGAAAGTAAAGCATCCAAGGAAGCTATATAAGGGGTCTGGCCCCGCTCCATAAAGGTGGCAGCAAAGCATTAGCTAAGAACTATAGACCAATAGCTCTGACGTCCCACATCATAAAAATCTTTGAAAGACTGCTAAGAAGCAAGATTGCAAATCACCTGGATTCCCAAAATCTGCACAATCCAGGGCAACATGGGTTCAGGGCAGGTCGCTCCTGCCTCTCACAACTACTGGATCACTATGACATGGCCTTGGATGCACTGGAAGAAAATCAGAATGCAGATGTAATATACACAGACTTTGCAAAAAGCATTTGACAAATGCGATCATGGCGTAATAGCCCACAAAATACGTGCTAAAGGAATAACTGGGAAAGTGGGGAGATGGATCTTCAACTTCCTAACAAATCGAACACAAAGAGTAGTGGTCAACAGAGTTAAATCGGAGGCTGCCATAGTGAAGAGCTCTGTTCCACAAGGCACAGTACTCGCCCCCATCTTATTCCTTATCCTCATATCAGACATAAACAGAGATATACACCACAGCACCGTATCATCCTTTGCGGATGATACTAGGATCTGCATGAGGCTGTCATCTGCTGAGGACGCGGTTAACCTCCAAGAAGATATAAACAAAGTTTTCCAGTGGGCAACGGTAAACAATATGATGTTCAATGAGGACAAATTCCAACTACTCCGTTATGGAAAACTGGAGGAGATAATAACTAGAACAGAGTATACTACTGACTCCGGCCATACAATAGAGCGGAAAAATAATGTAAGGGACCTGGGAGTAGTAATGTCTGAGGATCTCACTTTCAAGGATCACAACAGTGCCACGATCGCACGTGCAAAGAAAATGATAGGATGGATAATGAGAACTTTCAAAACGAGAGATGCCAAGCCCATGATGATCCTTTTCAAATCACTTGTTCTCTCTAGGCTGGAATACTGCTGTACATTAACATCTCCATACAAAGCAGGTGAAATCGCAGATCTAGAGAGTGTACAGAGATCCTTTACTGCACGTATAAGTTCTGTCAAGCACCTTAACTACTGGGAACGCTTGAAAGCACTTGACTTGTACTCGTTGGAACGCAGGAGGGAGAGATATATCATAATCTACACTTGGAAAATCTTGGAAGGAATGGTCCCAAATCTGCACACAGAAATCACTCCCTAC
Source organism: Cherax quadricarinatus (assembly GCF_038502225.1). Taxonomy (NCBI): domain Eukaryota; kingdom Metazoa; phylum Arthropoda; class Malacostraca; order Decapoda; family Parastacidae; genus Cherax; species Cherax quadricarinatus. The sequence goes on from NC_091326.1 coordinate 25,689,393, forward strand.
GAAAGTAAAAGACTGGGCAGGCGATGCAAAATGCCGCCAATAAAAAGTAGGGGCGCCATTGGTACACTAAGAGAAAACACCATAAGTGTCCGGGGCCCAAAACTGTTCAACAGCCTCCCATCAAGCATTAGGGGAATTGCCAATAAACCCCTGGCTGCCTTCAAGAGAGAGCTGGACAGATACCTAAAGTCAGTGCCGGATCAGCCGGGCTGTGGCTCGTACGTCGGACTGCGTGCGGCCAGCAGTAACAGCCTAGTTGATCAGGCCCTGATCCATCGGGAGGCCTGGTCGTGGACCGGGCCGCGGGGGCGTTGATCCCCGGAATAACCTCCAGGTAATCCAGGTAACACCTCACTATCAGATCCCACAACAGTTAAACACCTGACACGCGCCGGCCCAACTGGACAGGTCCTTGGGCCGGCGCATGTCAGGTGTTTAACTGTTGTGGGATCTGATGGTGAGGTGTTGGCCAGACCCCTTATATACCTTCCTTGGATGCTTTACTTTCATAGTTCCTTGATAATGTGAGTATT
>NC_091326.1:25692425-25739925 GCF_038502225.1 Cherax quadricarinatus
GCACCGCCTGTATCACGCTAGGCCTGCCGTCACTGCACCGCCTGTATCACGCCAGGCCTGCCGTCACTGCACCGCCGGTATCACGCCAGGCCTGCCGTCACTGCACCGCCTGTATCACGCCAGGCCTGCCGTCACTGCACCGCCTGTATCACGCCAGGCCTGCCGTCACTGCACCGCCTGTATCACGCCAGGCCTGCCGTCACTGCATCGCCTGTATCACGCCAGGCCTGCCGTCACTGCACCGCCTGTATCACGCAAGGCCTGCCGTCACTGCTCCGCCTGTATCACGCCAGGCCTGCCGTCACTGCATCGCCTGTATCACGCCAGGCCTGCCGTCACTGCACCGCCTGTATCACGCTAGGCCTGCCGTCACTGCACCGCCTGTATCACGCCAGGCCTGCCGGCACTGCACCGCCGGTATCACGCCAGGCCTGCCGTCACTGCACCGCCTGTATCACGCCAGGCCTGCCGTCACTGCATCGCCTGTATCACGCCAGGCCTGCCGTCACTGCACCGCCTGTATCACGCCAGGCCTGCCGTCACTGCACCGCCTGTATCACGCCAGGCCTGCCGTCACTGCACCGCCTGTATCACGCCAGGCCTGCCGTCACTGCACCGCCTGTATCACGCCAGACCTGCCGTCACTGCACCGCCTGTATCACGCCAGGCCTGCCGTCACTGCCTTGACACCAATATCACCTTCAAGTTCACTTATGAAACTGCAGCTCTCACCACACTTATCTGACACAGGGCAACTCGTAAATCACTTCAGGGATTGTTTACTGACCCTGACACACCTGGGTTGTCCACAAAACACTTAAATCCACAGAGCACTATTGTTGTGTGGCTCGCGCGCAGCTTCTTCACCTCCTCCTTGGTTATATGTATCTCAACCAGCACTTGTTGGTGTACCTCCCTGTTCTGATTTCCTGGAGTCCTACTGGTTTCCACTGTAAATAAACCCACTGTAAATAAATTACACTGTAAATAAATTACACTGTAAATAAATTTCATGTTGAGCTCCTCAAATACCTCTTGGTTGTTTCTTGTGAACTCCCCACCATCCTTCCTCAGCCTGATTACCTGGTCCTTGACTGTTCTTTTCCTCCTGATGTGGCTATACAACAGCTTCGAGTCAGACTTGACTTTCGATGCTGGTCATTTTCGTATTGTCGCTGAGCCTCCCTTCTGATCTGTGAATATTCGTTTCTAGCTCCTCGGCTGATCTCTTTATTTTCCTGAGTCCTTTGTCTTCTGTACCTTTTCCATTCTTAAAAGGTATGTGTGTGTGTGTGTGTGTGTTTGTGTGTGTGTGTGTGTGTGTTTGTGTGTGTGTGTGTGTGTGTGTGTGTGTGTGTGTGTGTGTGTGTGTGTGTGTGTGTGTTTGTGTGTGTGTGTGTGTGTGTGTGTGTGTGTGTGTGTGTGTGTGTTTGTGTGTGTGTGTGTGTTTTGTGTGTGTGTGTGTGTGTGTGTGTGTGTGTGTGTGTGTGTGTGTGTGTGTTTGTGTGTGTGTGTGTGTGTGTGTGTGTGTGTGTGTGTGTGTGTGTGTGTGTGTGTGTGTGTGTTTGTGTGTGTGTGTGTGTTTGTGTGTGTGTGTGTGTGTGTGTGTGTGTGTGTGTGTGTGTTTGTGTGTGTGTGTGTGTGTGTGTGTGTGTGTGTGTTTGTGTGTGTGTTTGTGTGTGTGTGTGTGTTTGTGTGTGTGTGTGTGTTTGTGTGTGTGTGTGTGTGTGTGTGTGTGTGTGTGTGTGTGTGTGTGTGTGTGTGTGTGTGTGTGTGTGTGTGTTTGTGTGTGTGTGTGTGTTTGTGTGTGTGTGTGTGTGTGTGTGTGTGTGTGTGTGTGTGTGTGTGTGTGTGTGTGTGTGTGTGTGTGTGTGTTTGTGTGTGTGTGTGTTTGTGTGTGTGTGTGTGTGTGTGTGTGTGTGTGTGTGTGTGTGTGTGTGTGTGTGTGTGTGTGTGTGTGTGTGTGTGTGTGTGTGTTTGTGTGTGTGTGTGTGTGTTGTGTGTGTGTGTGTGTGTGTGTGTGTGTGTGTGTGTGTGTGTGTGTGTGTGTTTGTGTGTGTGTGTGTGTTTGTGTGTGTGTTTGTGTGTGTGTGTGTGTGTGTGTGTGTGTGTGTGTGTGTGTGTGTGTGTGTGTGTGTGTGTGTGTGTTTGTGTGTGTGTGTGTGTGTGTGTGTGTGTGTGTGTGTGTGTGTGTGTGTGTGTGTTTGTGTGTGTGTGTGTGTGTGTACTCACCTAGTTGTACTCACCTAGTTGAGGTTGCGGGGGTCGAGTCCGAGCTCCTGGCCCCGCCTCTTCACTGATCACTACTAGGTCACTCTCCCTGAGCCGTGAGCTTTATCATACCTCTGCTTAAAGCTATGTATGGATCCTGCCTCCACTACATCGCTTCCCAAACTATTCCACTTACTGACTACTCTGTGGCTGAAGAAATACTTCCTAACATCCCTGTGATTCATCTGTGTCTTTAGCTTCCAACTGTGTCCCCTTGTTACTGTGTCCAATCTCTGGAACATCCTGTCTTTGTCCACCTTGTCAATTCCTCTCAGTATTTTGTATGTTGTTATCATGTCCCCCCTATCTCTCCTGTCCTCCAGTGTCGTCAGGTTGATTTCCCTTAACCTCTCCTCGTAGGACATACCTCTTAGCTCTGGGACTAGTCTTGTTGCAAACCTTTGCACTTTCTCTAGTTTCTTTACGTGCTTGGCTAGGTGTGGGTTCCAAACTGGTGCCGCATACTCCAATATGGGCCTAACGTATACGGTGTACAGGGTCCTGAACGATTCCTTATTAAGATGTCGGAATGCTGTTCTGAGGTTTGCTAGGCGCCCATATGCTGCAGCAGTTATTTGGTTGATGTGCGCTTCAGGAGATGTGCCTGGTGTTATACTCACCCCAAGATCTTTTTCCTTGAGTGAGGTTTGTAGTCTCTGACCCCCTAGACTGTACTCCGTCTGCGGCCTTCTTTGCCCTTCCCCAATCTTCATGACTTTGCACTTGGTGGGATTGAACTCCAGGAGCCAATTGCTGGACCAGTTCTGCAGCCTGTCCAGATCCCTTTGTAGTTCTGCCTGGTCTTCGATCGAGTGTATTCTTCTCATCAACTTCACGTCATCTGCAAACAGGGACACCTCAGAGTCTATTCCTTCCGTCATGTCGTTCACAAATACCAGAAACAGCACTGGTCCTAGGACTGACCCCTGCGGGACCCCGCTGGTCACAGGTGCCCACTCTGACACCTCGCCACGTACCATGACTCGCTGCTGTCTTCCTGACAAGTATTCCCTGATCCATTGTAGTGCCTTCCCTGTTATCCCTGCTTGGTCCTCCAGTTTTTGCACCAATCTCTTGTGTGGAACTGTGTCAAACGCCTTCTTGCAGTCCAAGAAAATGCAATCCACCCACCCCTCTCTCTCTTGTCTTACTGCTGTCACCATGTCATAGAACTCCAGTAGGTTTGTGACACAGGATTTCCCGTCCCTGAAACCATGCTGGCTGCTGTTGATGAGATCATTCCTTTCTAGGTGTGTGTGTGTGTGTGTGTGTGTGTGTTTGTGTGTGTGTGTGTGTTTGTGTGTGTGTGTGTGTGTGTGTGTGTGTGTGTGTGTGTGTGTGTGTGTGTGTGTGTGTGTTTGTGTGTGTGTGTGTGTTTGTGTGTGTGTGTGTGTGTGTGTGTGTGTGTGTGTGTGTGTGTGTGTGTGTTTGTGTGTGTGTGTGTGTGTGTGTGTGTGTGTGTGTGTGTTTGTGTGTGTGTGTGTGTGTGTGTGTGTGTGTGTGTGTGTGTGTGTGTGTGTGTGTTTGTGTGTGTACTCACCTATTTGTTTTTTGTACTCACCTATTTGTGGTTGCAGGGGTCGAGTCATAGCTCCTGGCCCCGCCTCTTCACTGATTGCTACTAGGTCCTCTCTCTCCCTGCTACATGAGCTTTATCATACCTCGCCTTAAAACTATGTATGGTTCCCGCCTCCACTACTTCACTTTCTAGACTATTCCATGACTTGACTACTCTATGACTGAAGAAATACTTCCTAACATCCCTTCGATTCATCTGAGTCTTCAACTTCCAATTGTGACCTCTTGTGTCTGTGTCCCATCTCTGGAACATCCTGTCTTTGTCCACCTTGTCTATTCCGCGCAGTATTTTATATGTCGTTATCATGTCTCCCCTGACCCTCCTGGTCTCCAGTGTCGTCAGGCCGATTTCCCTCAACCTTTCTTCGTAGGACAATCCCCGTAGCTCTGGGACTAGTCTTGTTGCAAACCTTTGCACTTTCTCTAATTTCTTGACGTGCTTGACTAGGTGTGGATTCCAAACTGGTGCTGCATACTCCAGTATGGGCCTGACGTAAATGGTATACAGGGTCTTGAACGACTCCTTACTGAGGTATCGGAACGCTATCCGTAGGTTTGCCAGGCGCCCGTATGCTGCAGCAGTTATCTGATTTATGTGCGCCTCAGGAGATATGCTCGGTGTTATACTCACCCCCAGATCTTTTTCCTTGAGTGAGGTTTGCAGTCTTTGGCCATCTAAACTATATTGTGTCTGCGGTCTTCTTTGCCCTTCCCCAATCTTCATGACTTTGCATTTGGCAGGGTGTGTGTGTGTGTGTGTGTGTGTGTGTGTGTGTGTTTGTGTGTGTGTGTGTGTTTGTGTGTGTGTTTGTGTGTGTGTGTGTGTGTGTGTGTGTGTGTGTGTGTGTGTGTGTGTGTTTGTGCAGTACTTAACAGGATGAACTTGCTTAATAAGACGAACTTCCTTAGAAGGTAGGCTTTTCAAAAATAATTTTTTTGCAAATTGATAGATATATTTTCGAGTGACAATTACTTAAAAAAAATTTGGATGCATCTTAACTTAGCCTCATTACTGAGCAGCACAAGATAACCTCGGTTCTGAGCTAGACAAGATAACCTTTTGTTCGGAATTCTAACCCCGGAGGGTTAGGCATCCAGAATAACCCAGAAAAGTCAGTGCGTCATCGAGGGACCGTCTTATTTCCACTGGGGTTCTCAATCTTGTCCCCCAAGATGCGACCTACACCAGTCGATTAACACCCATATACCTACTTGCTTGCTAGGTGAACGGGACAACAGATGTAAGGAAACACATTCGGTGTTACCAGCCTTTCCGGGGATCGAACCATAGACAGTGTGTGAAGCGAAAGCATTGCCTACCAGGCCACGGGCCACAAGACAAGCCTCAGTTCAGGGTAAGACAAGGCGACCTCAGTACAGAGCAGGACAAGACAGTCTCAGTACAGAGCAGGACAAGACAGTCTCAGTACAGAGCAGGACAAGGCAGTCTCAGTACAGAGCAGGACAAGGCAGTCTCAGTACAGAGCAGGACAAGACAGTCTCAGTACGGAGCAGGACAAGGAAGCGTTAGTACAGAGCAGGAAAGGCAATCTCAGTAAGGAGTAGGACAAGACGGTCTCAGTACGGAGCAGGACAAGGAAGCGTTAGTACAGAGCAGGACAAGGCAATCTCAGTAAGGAATAGGACAAGACGGTCTCAGTACAGAGCAGGACAAGGCAGTCTCAGTACAAAGCAGGACAAGGCAGTCTCAGTACGGAGCAGGATAAGGAAGCCTCAGTACGGAGCAGGACAAGGAAGCCTCAGTACGGAGCAGGACAAGGCAGCCTCAGTACGGAGCAGGACAAGGCAGCTTCAAGATGGTGCTTGATAAGAGAGCCTCAGTACGCAGAATGACGAAGCAGCATTCAGCGAGGCAATCTTACGTTCAAATAACATTCATCTTTGCTATTCTTCTCCAGATTTTTTCGTGTTTGTATCGTACAACCCTTCCTTCACCAGCCTGGTGTTCCATACTATATATAAAAACATTTCGTGGCCAGGGTGGGTCCTGACTACACTACTAATGTCTCTCGCTGAATGCTTTTATGCTCCTAATAATTCTTCCTGCCTCGATAATGTTTTCCGCTGAATGTTTTCAAGCTAGGAATAATTCTTCTTTCTTCGACAGTGTTTTCTGCTGTATGAAAACAATTTTTTTGCATTTTTTTCTCGTTGGGTTAAATGTAGAAAAAATAAGCAGATGTGAAGCTGATGATGCTGCAGGGAAATGTTAGGACGGCTGACTGATAGACAGATAGGAACAAATAATAGACAGAGATTGACAAATATGTAAACAAACCGCCAAACAGATAGACAAATAAATAGAACAAGAAGACAGAGAGACGGGCAAACAGATAGATATTCATTAATACAGAGATAGACAGGCAGATAGAGAGTCAAATAAGTGGACAGTGACTGACAGACAAACAGACATACAAACAAGAAGACCGATTGATATATGCGAATATATAAATATATATAGGTAAAACTTGCGATTTTGGCTTAATTAGCAACGCTCTTTTTGCCGAATAAGGCAAGCGAAAAGTTGTGTATGCAATAATTTCGCAAAAATCATTCTGATCCTAACGAAAAATATATATTTCATTGTGTTTGTTTATTAAATTATTGTAAACTTATCTAAAATATGTTTAGTTGCATTAGGCTAAATTAAATTGCGCTTGTTATAATAAGGTTAGGTAAGCTTTCTAAGGTTCTTTTGATGCAAAATTATTAGTTCTTGCATTAACATAAATGAAAAAATATATCTTTAAACGAATGAGGGAAATCTTTAGAGAGGAATTAATTTTAAATGAACTCTTGCAATTTGACCAATTTTAGCTATTCGGAACGACATTCATATATGTAGTAAATATTAAGAACACAGGTAAGAATGACCTGTGACCTGGACCTGTGACCTGGTCATAATGCGTCGGGAGTAAAACAAACTCAGTAGATAGACTCTAACTTGTATTTTCTTCACCAAATATGTACAAATATTTACACTTATGTGCACTACATACAAAGATTGAAATAGTCAGTGTAGCACACGATGACAGAATGGCAGAAGCAAAAGCCAGAGAGAGAGCACCGTACTCAGCCAGCTAGTAGGCAAGTCAGGCAAATGCTGACCGCAAGTGAACCACATCGCCTCAGCATTTGGCGGGCTTGCCTGTGATTGGACAATGAACTAAGGTACTGATTTAGCGACAGGTACCCTAAAATTCATTAAACCCTTAGCACCTGGTTCGCTGGATGGGAGGCAGCTATATGGGAGTGTGCACATACGTTGAACAAATTATAACATACTCTTTCGAGAGTGCAACGGACAAGTGAACTAGCATCAGGAACACTCACAGCAATAGGCATTCCTGAGCTTCCCTAGCACTCTGGCTTTAAGCCCAAAGCTGGGGTGTGGCTTCTAAAGGATCCTGTAGCACTTGCTGCCTTTGCACCTCCTGACATCGTCTGCTGCTATGCAGCTGCTACACTCTTTGAACCCAGTGTGGGCGGGGTTTGTGGCAGCCCATGGTGCCCAGCTTCTCCCTCCCAGCCCTGTGGAGGCGGAGAATGGGCCTAGACCTGGGGACAACTGGTCCCAGAAGACGAGGAGGTACTTGTACCTCCTCCCATGGCTGACATTGGTCTGAGACACTCTTGCGAAAGGGAGCCTAGGCCAGGCCACCTCTTGGAAAAGGCCCTGACCAGGCGATTATACCGGCGAATATAGAACAGCAACATACTCTTTGCATGCTACAGTAATGAAACCACGAAACAAGTGTAATAAAACACTTACCAAACTGCGGTCAGCCGGGATTAGATCCTGCTATACATTCTCCCACCTCAAGAGGCAGAACAGTCTTCACATAGATTTAACCACTTAACCAGCGATCCTACAAGAACCATGCACCCAGCAGAGCTAGGTGTTGTTCATGGTCCGAGGACACCCGTGGTAGTGGTAAGCTCAAGGCTAATTTCAACCATATCCCACATGAATACCATTTCAGGGGATAGATCCCCTTGTTTTTCCAGATTGCCAAAAGACTTAGACAGGTCAATATAATCAATGTCCCCCACATCTAGGCGCGAAGCTTAACCCATATCCGAGTGCTGTCTGTTGGTCACGAGTAAGTTCAACACTCGACAAGTTAACAGTGAACTTCGGGTTAGCATGTTGGTACCAACCACTTTGTGCCATGAAGCTGTTCAATTTTCTAGCATGTGAACCTTCGGTTTTCCGGTTCATTATTTTCGGCCCCCTGTATATGTAATCTAATAAATGATCTTACCACTTGAGTTAGACCATTTTGAAGAACTTTGGCCTTTTATACAGAAAGGTCAGACAGAGAGTGTGCCTTCCTCTAGCTGGTGTTGGTGACATAGTCAGCAGGCTGGATAATATTATGGCAGGTAATGTCTTAGTGCTGGGGGTAATGACATTGGGAAGGGCAGGAGAGAGGAGCTGCTGGATAAGTACAGGTCAGCCATAGAAGTAGTTAGGTCTAAGGGAGGGATCCCAGTCATATGTAGCATCTTGCCTAGAAAGGGAGTGGGCAATGAATGGATGTCTAGGGCAATTGGTATAAATTGCTGGCTAGACAGGTACTGCAAGGAACTTGCAATCCCATTCATTGATAACTGGGACCTATTCTTTGGGACTGAAAAATTACCTGGGTGGGCTAAATTGGGATGTCCTGACTACGGGTCAGGTAAGTGATCTTGGTTGCCAATATGACGTTTTTCAGAGCATAGTTCTAGCTGCCCAGACAACTTTTGTTCCGAGTAGGGAAATTAGATCTAACAAAAATAATCCCAAATGGATGAACAATAGATTAAAACATCTCATTGGTCAAAAGAGAGACATATATAGGCGTATCAAAAGAGAGGATGGGCAGTTAAGAAATCAATATATTCAATTAAAGAGAGAATTGAAGAAAGGAATAAGAAAAGCAAAAACGGATTATGAGGCTAAGATCGCAAGGGATTCAAAGACTAACCCAAAAGGGTTCTTTCAGGTATACAGAAGTAAGATTAGGGACAAGATTGGCCCACTTAAGAGTAACTCTGGTCAGATCACTGACAGTGATAAGGATATGTGTGAAATTCTCAATACCTTCTTCCTCTCAGTTTTCACCCAGGAAAATACTAGCGATATTCCTGAAATAATAGATTATGTAGAACAGGATGATAATAAACTATGCACGATTGCAGTAACTAGTGACATGGTCCTCAGACACATAGAGAAACTAAAACCTAACAAATCCCCAGGTTCTGATGAACTGTTTGCAAGGGTGTTAAAGGAATGTAAAGAGAAACTTAGCATACCTTTGGCTAATCTTTTTAACATATCACTACAAACTGGCATAGTGCCTGATAAGTAGAAAATGGCAACTGTAATACCTATTTACAAGGTAGGTGACAGGTCCTTGGCTTCGAACTATAGACCAATAAGCCTTACCTCCATAGTGGGAAAATTTATGGAATCAATAATTGCTGAAGCAATTCGTAGCCATCTTGATAGGCACAGATTGATTAATGATTCTCAACACGGTTTTACAAAGGGGCGTTCCTGTCTTACGAATTTAATAACTTTTTTCACTAAGGTGTTTGAAGAGGTAGATCATGGTAATGAATATGATAGTGTGTATATGGACTTCAGTAAGGCTTTTGACAGGGTCCCACATCAGAGGCTATTGAGGAAACTTAAGGCACACGGAATAGGATGAGATATTTTTTCCTGGGTAGAGGCATGGCTGACAAATAGACAGCAGAGAGATTGCATAAATGGGGAGAAATCAGAATGGGGGCACGTCACAAGCGGTGTTCCTCAGGGGTAAGTGCTGCTCCCGTTGTTGTTCACAGTTTACATAAACGACATAGATGAGGGAATAAAGAGCGACATAAGCAAATTTGCTGATGACACCAAAATAGGCCGTCCAATTCATTCTAATGAGGACACTAGAGCACTCCAGGATGATTTGAATAGACTGATACAATGGACGGAGAAGTGGCAGATGCAGTTTAATATTGACAAATGCAAAGTTCTAAATGTTGGACAGGTAAATAACCATGCCACACATAAACTAAATAATGTAGATCCTAATACTACTGATTGCAAAAAGGATTTAGGAGTTCTGGTTAGCAGTAATCTAAAACCAAGACAACAGTGCATTAGTGTTCGCAATAAAGCTAACAGAATTCTTGGCTTCATATCTAGAAGTATAAATAATAGAAGTCCTCAGGTTGTTCTTCAACTCTATATATCCTTGGTTAGGCCTTATTTAGACTATGCTGCTCAGTTCTGGTCACCGTATTACAGAATGGATATAAATGCTCTGGAAAACGTACAGAGGAGGATGACAAAGATTATACCATGTATCAGAAATCTTCCCTATGAGGATAGACTGAGGGCCCTGAATCTGCACTCTCTCGAAAGGCGTAGAATTAGAGGGGATATGATCGAGGTGTATAAATGGAAAACAGGAATAAATAAAGGGAATGTATATAGCGTGCTGAAAGTTTCCAGCCAGGACAGGACTCGGAGCAATGGTTTCAAGTTGGAAAAATTCAGATTCAGGAAGGATATAGGAAAGCACCGGTTTGGCAATAGAGTTGTGGATGAGTGGAACAAACTCCCGAGTACAATTATTCAGGCTAAAACGTTGTGTAGTTTTAAAAATAGGTTAGATAAATACATGAGTGGGTGTGGGTGGGTGTGAGTTGGACCTGGCTAGCTTGTGCTGCTGGGTCTGGTGCCGTGCTCCTTCCTTGAGTGGAGGTGGCCAGACTGGGTGGGTCATTGGGCTAATCAGGGGGGAGACTTGGACCTGCTCCGCATGGGTCAGTAGACCTGTTGCAGTGTTCCTTCTTTCTTATGTTCTTCTTGTAATTAACATTTTTCTTTCACGTCTTAACATATCAAAATTCTTAGTAATTAATAACCTGTGGAGTTGATTAAACAGAGTTTAGACAGATTAACCAACCTGTTCTGTAGAAGGTGTTCAGGTAATACCTGTTAACTGAGGCACTTTCGTAGTAACACTGAATTTAATGACGTTTAATAGGCTTTAAGAGAAAACAACAAAGGAATAGGAAGTGAAAATTCAAGAGAATTGGGATAAAAGTTGGCAAGTGGTATTTATATTATGCAAAAATTTATGAATCAAGTGATGCAAGACGCAAAACAACGACGAGGGGGGGAGGGGAGTGAACAACAGCTCCAGACCTTTCATGTTGCAATCAACATATCATTAGGAGCTTCCACGTTGCAAACCTCTTGATATGAAGATATCATAATAGAAATATTCTATACGGACTGCCCAAGAATCAAATATAATTTTCGGCCACATTAGAGTCTGTAATAACATGACTAATTGTCGTTGTTCCTTTTCCCACTTGGCATGGACACAACATTGTAGAATCGGTTACCATAAAATATGATAACCATTCATTATATAATAATAGTGGCAGCTTATTCAAATTAGATTCGTTTATAGTGGAAGCTATGATCTATAGCCAAAAACAGGATTCATATATGAATGGGACTAATTTGATTAAATGTAGCACAGAGAAATTTGGGCTGTTTCTGGTGGTCCAACCAGCATCCGTCTCAGCATCTTGTGAGATAAACTATGGCCGTCTTCCTTTTGGATATACTACAGATGTATACCCCTTTAATTGAGTTCTTTTAAAATGAGTCGGCATTGGACTCATTTCCTAATTTATGGAAAAATACCCGGATAATTGCCAGGTATCTATATTTAAAAAGCTAAGCCTTACCCATCATATCGAAGTTGACGAATTTTTGATAATTGTCATGGTACTGATGTTACGCTCATCGAGTTACCACTACAATATCAATGCTAGTGAGCTGCCAGTCTTATATTGCCTTAACAAAAATTTCATCTTTCCAGCATCAGACACTGGGTGTTGGTTGGTGTGTCTGGGTCACTTATCTCTGAAAGAAAGCAGGTCTGAGCTTGCTACCATCTGCAGCTCATAAGACTGCCATCCCCACGAGCCCCTTTGAGGCGGGGTAGATGGCAGACCAGAGGCCTAGCTTCTTCCTACGAGCCCCGTGAGGGCGGAGAATGTGGCTAGGCCTGGGGACACTTGGTCCCAAAGATGAGGAGGTACTTGTACCTCCTCCCATGGGAGACTTAGGTCTCGAGACACTCCCCAGATAGGGAGCCAAGGCCGGGTCACCACTACTTGGAAAAGACCCGGGCCGGGAGAATACCGGCGAATAAAAAAAAAAAAAACTTATCTCTCTACTGCTTACTTCATCGCAAATTCTAGCATAAACACTCCCCCTGAAAGCGTTTCCTTAGACTTAATCCTCTTTTCTGCAACATTGCAAGCCCCTGATTATGTACTGATTGCACACGAAACGCCTAGAGATATCATTCAACTCCCTCCGTGATCGTTTTGCATCTAGTATCACTTGTTTCGCGTTTTTTACACACACACACACACACACACACACACACATACACACACACACACACACACACACACACACACACACACACACACACACACACACACACACACACACACACACACACACACACACACACACACACACATATATAAATACAATGTCGAACCCACAGTACTTCAGTACGCTACCCTCGTGGTGAGGCGATAGGCGTTACAAGATAACAACGTATAAAATACATGCAAGGAATTGATAAGGTGAATAGGGGCAGACTGTTTCAGAGATAGGACACTGAAACAAGTGGATACAAACTGGAAGGTGAAAACTCAGATGAGTCACAGGGGTGTCAGGAAATATTTCTTCAGCCTTAGATTTCTCAGGAAGTGGAACAATCAGGAGAGTGAATTAGTAAACGCAGGATCCATACATAGTTTTAAGAAGAGGTACGATGAGGCTCTTGAAACAGGGAGAGAGTGGACCTAGTAGCAAGCAGCGAAGAGGCAGGGCCAGGAGGTGTAGCTCGACTTCTGCAACCACATGTATGTTAGTACATACACTAGAAATATGTTAGGAGCAGGAAACCCGGGGGTCAGAGGTGCTATCTAGATGTGATTATAAATGGTTTAAAGAGAAAATTGGAGAGGAATGGAAAAGAAAATTCAATTCCCTACAGGAAGAAAGTCACGGGATGTGCAATATAGCAAGAGAGGAGCTTGTGTAGCATTTTATTTTGGCTGAATAAAGGCCTCATTGGGTTCTAAGGATGAGAATACAATGATCAAATGCAAGTTTTTAGAATCTGGAGGATCTCCATGACTATGTATAGTCAAACTATTGTTCTTGATACGCACCTGACACCTCTCATTATACTGATGTACACACCAACACCAGCCATATTTACCTTACTCCAGCTAGATGAGTACATAATCGGGGGCCAAAGGTTACAAATCTCTCTCAAAGAAAAGGATCTTAGAGTAAGCATCATTCTGAGCACATCTCCTGAGGCTCACATCAATTAAGCAACTGCTGGAGCATATGGGGGCGTGTCAAAGGCACAGTGTACGTCACGCCCATATTCGAGTACGCAACACCAGGATGGAACCCACACTTGGTCAAGCATATTATGAATTTAGAGAAAGCGCAAAAGTTCGACACAAAGTTAGTCCCGGAGCTAAGGGGAATATCCTATGAGGAGAGTTTAAGAGAACTCAACCTGATGACACTGAATGACAGGTAGGATAGGGAGGATATGATAACGATGTATAAAATACTGATATGAATTGCCAAAGTGAACAGTGCCGAAATGTTTCAAAGATGGGACACGCACACACTTCTCGGTGTATATTCACAGAGATACACACACATTTCACTCTATACAACTTTCCAGTCATGAAAGAAAAACTCAAAATAATGTTCCATTGAATTAGAAATAACATCATCACATGCTGTCACCGTCACTGTTCCCGTAAACAAGTTCTGTCTACCACACTGTCTCCTCCTCCCTATCACATTGAGTGTTACAGGCATCGCTGTTCTGTAAGTCAAACTTCCAATGTGATTGTGAACGTTCCCTCTTGATGCTTTGGTCTGCGACCTCAAGCAAATGAGTTTTGATAAAACACATTATGTGTTTTTTTTATGTGGCTTAAATAGCAACGCTCATCTTGCCATATAAGACAAGTGAAAATTTGTGTTGCAATAATTTCTCCAAAATCATTCTGAACCTAACAAAAAAATACATTTCACTCTGTTTGTTTAGCATTAAATTATTGTAAACAAATCTATAATATATTTAGTTGGGTTAGGCTAAAATAAATTGCTCTTGTTATAATAAGGTTAGGTAAGTTTTCTAAGATTCTTTTGGTGCAAAATTAAATTTTTTTACATTAACATTAATGAAAAAATATATCTTTAAATGCATAAGAGAAAATTTCAGAGAGGACTTAATTTAAAATGAGTTCTTGCTAAATGACCAGTTTTACTTATTCGGCACGACATATATATATATATATATATATATATATATATATATATATATATATATATATATATATATATATATATATATATATATATATATATATATATATATATATATATATATATATATATATATATATATATATATATATATATATATATATATATATATATATATATATATATATGTATATATATATATATATATATATATATATATATATATATATATATATATATATATATATATATATATATATATATATATATATATATATATATATATATATATATATATATATGCCGACCTATATATGGTTGCAAGGGGGGATTAACAGCTGCTGGACCTGCCTCTCCATGGCCGCTACCAGGTTTCAAAAGCCTTATCATACCACTTTATAAAAATTTGTGTGAATTCTGCCTCTGCCACTTCACTCCAGTTCCTTCCACTACATGACAACTGTAAGACTAAAGAAATACTTCCTAACATCCATATGACTCATCCGAGGTTTTAGCTTCCAGCTGTGCCTTCATGTTCCTCTTTCCCATCTCTCAATCATTCTGTCCCTATTCACCTTGTCACGTCCTCTCAGTATTTTGTATGTTGTTATCATATCCCTCCTTGTTTTGACCTCCAGTATCATCAAGTTGAGTTCCTTTAACATTCTCCCTAGCTCCGGGACTAGTCTCAGTGTGAAGCTCTGAACCTTCTCTAATTTCTTGGCATGCTTGACCAAGTATCAGTTCCATACTGGTGCTGCGTACTCTAACATGAGCCTGATGTACACGGTGTAGTGTCGTAAATGGAAAGCTATTGCTAGATTTGCCAGGCGCCTATATGCTGCAACAGTTATTTGGTTGATGTGCGCCACAGGTGATATGTTCATTATGATACACACCCCAAGGTCTTTTGAGTGAGGTTTTCAGCCTTTACCCCCTGAGTCTGTACTCCATCTGCAGACCTCTTTGCACTTCCACAACTTAACTTTGCACTTGGTGGGGTTAAACTTCAGTAGCCACTTGTCACACTTAGTTCGCAGCCTGTCCAGATTTATTAGTAAGTTTTTCTGGTCCATGTTTGCTTGTATACTTCTCATTAGTTTCACATCGTCAACGAGACCGGACACCTCTGACTCTGTCCCTTCCGTTATATCATTCACATACACAACATACAACACCGGCCTTGTTACTGATGTGAAGCCCCACTCATCGCAGCACCAATCTCGACACATCTTCAAAGAGAATCATTCATTGTTTCCTTCCTGACAGGTATGCCTTGATCTATTTCAGTGCTTTCCCTGTTAATCGTGCCTACTCCTCTAGCTTTTCTACCACTCTGTCAAAAGCCGTCATATATTCCAAGGAGATGCAATCTACCCATTCCTTTCCCTTTTGCCTTATTCCTGTTGCCTTTTCGTAAAACTCTAGAAAAAGTCTAGATCATTTGTAATCCAAGATTCACCATCTGTAAAGCCGTGTTGGGTTTCAAGTATGACTGCATAAATGACAGCTGTAACTAATGCTGACAGGTCATGGCATAGTTCGTACATGGTGTCCTCATCACGCAGACAGCTAGCACATGGTGTTATCATCATGCAGACAGCTAGCACATGGTGTCCTCATCATGCAGACAGCTAGCACATGGTGTTCTCATCAAGCAGACAGCTAGCACATGGTGTCATCATCACGCAGACAGCTAGCACATGGTGTCCTCATCACGCAGACAGCTAGCACATGGTGTCCTCATCACGCAGACAGCTAGCACATGGTGTCCTCATCACGCAGACAGCTAGCACATGGAGTCATCATCACGCAGACAGCAAGCACATGGTGTCCTCATCACGCAGACAGCTAGCACATGGTGTCCTCATCACGCAGACAGCTAGCACATGGTGTCCTCATCACGCAGACAGCTAGCACATGGAGTCATCATCACGCAGACAGCAAGCACATGGTGTCCTCATCACGCAGACAGCTAGCGCATGGTGTCCTCATCACGCAGACAGCTAGCACATGGTGTCCTCATCACGCAGACAGCTAGCACATGTTGTCCTCATCACGCAGACAGCTAGCACATGGTGTCCTCATCACGCAGACAGCTAGCACATGGTGTCCTCATCACGCAGACAGCTAGCACATGGTGTCTTCATCACGCAGACAGCTAGCACATGGTGTCCTCATCACGCAGACAGCTAGCACATGGTGTTCTCATCATGCAGACAGCTAGCACATGGTGTTCTCATCAAGCAGACAGCTAGCACATGGTGTCCTCATCACGCAGACAGCTAGCACATGGTGTCCTCATCATGCAGACAGCTAGCACATGGTGTTCTCATCATGCAGACAGCTAGCACATGGTGTTCTCATCAAGCAGACAGCTAGCACATGGTGTCCTCATCACGCAGACAGCTAGCACATGGTGTCCTCATCACGCAGACAGCTAGCACATGGAGTCATCATCACGCAGACAGCAAGCACATGGTGTCCTCATCACGCAGACAGCTAGCACATGGTGTCCTCATCACGCAGACAGCTAGCACATGGTGTCCTCATCACGCAGACAGCTAGCACATGGAGTCATCATCACGCAGACAGCAAGCACATGGTGTCCTCATCACGCAGACAGCTAGCGCATGGTGTCCTCATCACGCAGACAGCTAGCACATGGTGTCCTCATCACGCAGACAGCTAGCACATGTTGTCCTCATCACGCAGACAGCTAGCACATGGTGTCCTCATCACGCAGACAGCTAGCACATGGTGTCCTCATCACGCAGACAGCTAGCACATGGTGTCTTCATCACGCAGACAGCTAGCACATGGTGTCCTCATCACGCAGACAGCTAGCACATGGTGTTCTCATCATGCAGACAGCTAGCACATGGTGTTCTCATCAAGCAGACAGCTAGCACATGGTGTCCTCATCACGCAGACAGCTAGCACATGGTGTCCTCATCATGCAGACAGCTAGCACATGGTGTTCTCATCATGCAGACAGCTAGCACATGGTGTTCTCATCAAGCAGACAGCTAGCACATGGTGTCCTCATCACGCAGACAGCTAGCACATGGTATCCTCATCACGCAGACAGCTAGCACATGGAGTCATCATCACGCAGACAGCTAGCACATGGTGTCCTCATCACGCAGACAGCTAGCACATGGTGTCCTCATCACGCAGACAGCTAGCACATGGTGTCCTCATCATGCAGACAGCTAGCACATGTTGTCCTCATCACGCAGACAGCTAGCACATGGAGTCATCATCACGCAGACAGCTAGCACATGGTGTCCTCATCACGCAGACAGCTAGCACATGGTGTCCTCATCACGCAGACAGCCAACACATGGTGTCCTCATCACGCAGACAGCTAGCACATGGTGTCATCATCACGCAGACAGCTAGCACATGGTGTCCTCATCACGCAGACAGCTAGCACATGGTGTCCTCATCACGCAGACAGCTAGCACATGGAGTCATCATCACGCAGACAGCTAGCACATGGTGTCCTCATCACGCAGACAGCTAGCACATGGTGTCCTCATCACGCAGACAGCTAGCACATGGTGTCCTCATCACGCAGACAGCTAGCACATGGTGTCTTCATCACGCAGACAGCCAACACATGGTGTCCTCATCACGCAGACAGCTAGCACATGGTGTCCTCATCATGCAGACAGCTAGCACATGGTGTTCTCATCAAGCAGACAGCTAGCACATGGTGTCATCATCACGCAGACAGCTAGCACATGGTGTCCTTATCACGCAGACAGCCAGCACATGGTGTCATCATCACGCAGACAGCAAGCACATGGTGTCCTCATCACGCAGACAGCTAGCACATGGTGTCATCATCACGCAGACAGCTAGCACATGTTGTCATCATCACGCAGACAGCTAGCACATGTTGTCCTCATCACGCAGACAGCTAGCACATGGAGTCATCATCACGCAGACAGCTAGCACATGGTGTCCTCATCACGCAGACAGCTAGCACATGGTGTCCTCATCACGCAGACAGCTAGCACATGTTGTCATCATCACGCAGACAGCTAGCACATGGTGTCCTTATCACGCAGACAGCCAGCACATGTTGTCATCATCACGCAGACAGCTAGCACATGGTGTCCTCATCACGCAGACAGCTAGCACATGGTGTCCTCATCACGCAGACAGCTAGCACATGGTGTCCTCATCACGCAGACAGCTAGCACATGGTGTCCTCATCACGCAGACAGCTAGCACATGGTGTCCTCATCACGCAGACAGCTAGCACATGGAGTCATCATCACGCAGACAGCAAGCACATGGTGTCCTCATCACGCAGACAGCTAGCGCATGGTGTCCTCATCACGCAGACAGCTAGCACATGTTGTCCTCATCACGCAGACAGCTAGCACATGGTGTCCTCATCACGCAGACAGCTAGCACATGGTGTCTTCATCACGCAGACAGCCAACACATGGTGTCCTCATCACGCAGACAGCTAGCACATGGTGTCCGCATCATGCAGACAGCTAGCACATGGTGTTCTCATCAAGCAGACAGCTAGCACATGGTGTCATCATCACGCAGACAGCTAGCACATGGTGTCCTTATCACGCAGACAGCCAGCACATGGTGTCATCATCACGCAGACAGCAA
The DNA here is from genome assembly GCF_038502225.1 of Cherax quadricarinatus. Classification (NCBI taxonomy): domain Eukaryota; kingdom Metazoa; phylum Arthropoda; class Malacostraca; order Decapoda; family Parastacidae; genus Cherax; species Cherax quadricarinatus. The sequence goes on from NC_091326.1 coordinate 25,711,336, forward strand.
GCACATGGTGTCCTCATCACGCAGACAGCTAGCACATTGTGTCATCATCCCGCAGACAGCTAGCACATGTTGTCATCATCACGCAGACAGCTAGCACATGGTGTCATCATCACGCAGACATCACATGGTGTCCTCATCACGCAGACAGCTAGCACATTGTGTCATCATCCCGCAGACAGCTAGCACATGTTGTCATCATCACGCAGACAGCAAGCACATGGTGTCCTCATCACGCAGACAGCTAGCACATGGTGTCATCATCACGCAGACAGCACATGGTGTCCTCATCACGCAGACAGCTAGCACATTGTGTCATCATCCCGCAGGCAGCTAGCACATGTTGTCATCATCACGCAGACAGCTAGCACATGGTGTCCTCATCACGCAGACAGCTAGCACATGGTGTCATCATCACGCAGACAGCCAACACATGGTGTCCTCATCACGCAGACAGCTAGCACATGGTGTCCTCATCATGCAGACAGTTAGCACATGGTGTTCTCATCAAGCAGACAGCTAGCACATGGTGTCATCATCACGCAGACAGCTAGCACATGGTGTCCTTATCACGCAGACAGCCAGCACATGGTGTCATCATCACGCAGACAGCAAGCACATGGTGTCCTCATCACGCAGACAGCTAGCACATTGTGTCATCATCCCGCAGACAGCTAGCTCATGGTGTCATCATCACGCAGACAGCTAGCACATGGTGTCATCACGCAGACAGCTAGCACATGGTGTCCTCATCACGCAGACAGCTAGCGCATGGTGTCCTCATCACGTAGACAGCTAGCACATGGTGTCGTCATCACGCAGACAGCCAGCACATGGAGTCCTCATCACGCAGACAGCTAGCTCATGGTGTCATCATCACGCAGACAGCTAGCACATGGTGTCATCATCACGCAGACAGCTAGCACATGGTGTCCTCATCACGCAGACAGCCAGCACATGGTGTCCTCATAAAGCAGACAGCAAGCACATGGTGTCATCATCACGCAGACAGCTAGCACATGGTGTTATCACGCAGACAGCTAGCGCATGGTGTCCTCATCACGCAGACAGTTAGCACATGGTGCCATCATCACGCAGACAGCTAGCACATGGTGTCATCATCACGCAGACAGCTAGCACATGGTGTCCTCATCACGCAGACAGCGTGTTAGGTGGTCACTGGTGTTGATGTCAGTGGTTACTAGTGTTGATGTCGGGTGGTCACTGGTGCTGATATCAGGTGGTCACTGGTGTTGATGACAGTGGTCACTGGTGTTGATGTCAGGTGGTCACTGGTGCTGATGTCAGGTGGTCACTGACGTTGATGACAGTGGTCACTGGTGTTGATGTCAGGTGGTCCCTGGTGCTGATGTCAGGTGGTCACTGGTGTTGATATCAGTGGTCACTGGTGTTGATGTCGGGTGGTCACTGGTGCTGATGTCAGGTGGTCACTGGTGTTGATGACAGTGGTCACTGGTGTTGATATCGGTTGGTCACCAGTGTTGATGTCAGGTGGTCGCTAGTGTTGCTGTCAGTGGTCACTAGTGTTGATGTCGGGTGGTCACTGGTGTTTATGTCAGGTGGTCACTGGTGTTGATGTCTGGATTCACTGGTGTTGATGTCGGGTGGTCACTGGTGTTGATATCGGGTGGTCACTGGTGTTGATATCGGTTGGTCACCAGTGTTGATGTCAGGTGGTCGCTAGTGTTGCTGTCAGTGGTCACTAGTGTTGATGTCGGGTGGTCACTGGTGTTTATGTCAGGTGGTCACTGGTGTTGATGTCTGGATTCACTGGTGTTGATGTCGGGTGGTCACTGGTGTTGATATCGGGTGGTCACTGGTGTTGATGTCTGGTGGTCATTGGTGTTGAAGTCGGGTGGTCACTGGTGCTGATGTCAGTGGTCACTGGTGTTGATGTCGGGTGGTCACTGGTGCTGATGTCATGTGGTCACTGGCGTTAATGACAGTGGTCACTGATGTTGATGTCTGGTGGTCACTGGTGCTGATGTCAGGTGGTCACTTGTGTTGATGTCAGTGGTCACTGGTGTTGATATTGGGTGGTCACTGGTGTTGATGTCAGGTGGTCACTAGTGTTGCTGTCAGTGGTCACTAGTGTTGATGTCGGGTAGTCACTGGTGTTGATATCAGGTGGTCACTGGTGTTGATGTCGGTTGGTCACTGGTGTTGATGTCAAGTGGTCACTGGTGTTGATGTCGGGTGGTCACTGGTGTTGATGTCAGTGGTCATTGGTGCTGATGTCAGGTGGTCACTGGTGGTGATGTCAGTGATCACTGGTGTTGATGTCAGGTGGCCACTGGTGTTGCTGTCAGTGGTCACTAGTGTTGATGTCGGGTGATCACGGTTTTGATGTCCGGTGGTCACTGGTGTTGATGTCAGGTGGTCACAGGTGTTGATGACCCTTAAGTGACGTGTCTGACCTCACTAGGTCAAGGCGAGTGAACATTAAAATGGTATAAAATACCGACAGGTTGTTAGGTAAGACTTATATGCAACAGTTAGGTATCTTTATTTCGTTTCGCCTACACAGTAGGCTTCTTCAGTCGAGTACAGAAAAGTTGATAGAAGCAGAAGAGACTTGAAGACGATGTAATCAGTCCATCACCCTTGAGGTTTTGAGGTGGTCAGTCCCTCAGTCTGGAGAAGAATATTGTTCCATAGTCTGAAACAATATGGAGTTGAAGTGACAGGATGGAGCCTTATATAGCGCCAGGAGGTGAGATGTAGGCCACTAGTAGAGGTAGGAATGTAGTCGTTGGGAGGTCACGTCCCTCTCAGATCCAGCCATTCTCAATAGTAGAAGTTGTTCAAGTTGATTTCAGGTCTGTACCAAGATACCCTTGTGTTGCAATGTCTGACAGAGTGAACATTAAAATGGTATAAAATACCGAGAGGTTGTTAGGTAAGACACACACTAGGTCAAGGCATTGGCTTAAGCCAGTGGTGAGAATTGGAACTGCTTTGCATAGACCAGTAGGCCTGTTGCTGTGTTCCTTCTTTCTTATGTTCTTATGAGGGCAAATATTCTATTAGTGGGATGGATCTGTGAAGGACCTGCCTAGTATGGGCCAACAGGCCTGCTGCAGTGTTCCTCCTTTCTTATGTACTTATGTTCTTATGATGTCGGGTGGTCACTGGTGTTGATGTCGGGTGGTCACTGGTGTTGATGTCTTCTTCTTCTTATGACCAGAGCTTTGGTAAGATGGGTAAGGAAGAAGGATGGGTAAGGATAGAAATATTGGAAAAGGGTGGGAGGTGGGGAGAGAGGTAGGATATAAAAGGTAAGTGGCCCAACCACTTTGGTGTAATTTAAAAAGTGTATGTGGAATAATAAAATATTCTTGAAGGGGTATAATACTAACCCATCAGAGTCACATAGATATAACACATATATAAGTACATGACTCTGAATTGGTAGTAAATATACAAGTTGCAATTGCATTTTTTTTTGCGATTGCACAACGGATATTTAAACGAAAATGAAGGCAATAATTTTCTGGCCAGTTTATAAAGAATTACTTGTCACATTAGCTTCTTATAAGGTGGTGTCCCGCCATAGTAAATGTAGCATAATTTTAACAGTAGAATATTATACAAGATGTCTCCCTAATTGGGGGCGATGATTTTCTCAGTAAACAGAAGGGTTCTGGTGTTACCCAATCATCTTCATCTGCAGGGAGGTTGCTCAAGGTCATTGGTCGATGGTAATCTTCTTTATAGATAAAACGACGGACCCTCTGTGGGAGAGTCATTCTTTGAGTCTTGTGAGGAGAAGTATTGATGATATAATCAGTGGTATTTTCAACTTGGAGAGGACGTTCTCTATCTGGCATGTAGAATTCTTGCATTGCATAGAGTTGTTTCTTTTTTCAGGGTGTCAAGGCGTACATTTAAGGCAGTAATATCTTGTTGTACATGTAAATCTGCCATTTTAACTCTGTCTCTCCTCCTGGTGCCCGTAATGAAGCGGAGAGCTCTTTTCTGGACCATTTGCAACCGTAGCATGTTGGTCTTTGTTGTTAATGACATTGGGACACATGGGAATTCGAGTATAGGTCTTATTATCATTTTATACAGATTTTTTGACATGTGGAGGAGCTTGATTAAATCTAAAGAGACTGTTAAGACCGGCTTTGGCTATGTTGATCTTTTTATTTACATGAGATGTTGAGTGGAGCAGCCTGTCTATTTCATATCCCAAGATCTTGTTAGGGTTTCTAATGGCTACAGGTGTACCTCTGATGGAGATACCCCCTTTATCTTCGATGGTTGATGCAAAACATCCTATCGTGCTAACAAGGACTTTGTCAGGGTTAGTCGTAATTCCCCATTTCTTTTCCCAATTAGATATTCACTTTTTCTATGACTCTCTCATACTTGTATTTTCCTGTTACCGGAGTTAATGAGACGACATGGATAACATCATCTGCAAATTGCGTTATAATTGTATCATTAAACTTTGGTTGAGGAAGGTCAGTCACATAAATGTTGAATAGAATTGGTATAAAAGGCTCTGTCGACCTGCCGTGAAAGGTGGGAATGATTTTTCTTTGAGTTAAGAAGTTATATATTAATCTGAGAAAGGTCCAGTTATGGTCTGGTAGGTCAATGAGTTTGTATATAAGGCCATCATGCCATAAGCTATCAAAAGCTTTATGAACATCTCTGGTGGCAATTAGGGCAAGATTGCCCTGATGTTTTAGACTTGCTACAGTATCGAAAATAATGTTTATTGCATGATTGGTACCTCTATGTGTTCTAAAGCCAAATTGTTTTTCAGTAAAAAAGTGATTAAACTCCATATAGTAGTTCAGTCTGTTGGAAATGATCTTCTCAAGAACTTTTCCAGTGACTTCAAGTAAAGATATAGGTCTATAGTTCCCAGGTTGATGGATGTCTTTATTGGGCTTAGCAAGAAAGATCATCCTAGCAGTCTTAAAAACAACTGGAAAATGTCCTGAGGCCAAGATGGCATTAAAGATATTAACCAAAGACTGTTTACAATTTCTGGGTAGGAACTTTATTTATTGTTATTCCAGAGAGGCCAGGGGCTCTATTTCTCATTCTTCCAATAACCTGACTTATCTCTAGTAATGTAATAGGTCTAGTAAGCGGGTGGGTATCTTCAAGAGTTGAAGTATCGATGGAAGGTAGTGGTTGTAGATCATCCAAGTTCTCATCTCTCCATTCATTTACCAACTGATAATGATTATTGTTAAATCGACGACTGTTATTGTGGGAGAGAATTTTCTCCCATACATCACCCATCAAATTAGCCTGGTCCTGTGGATCATCAAGTTTAATCTCAACATTTTCATCATCATCATCAGTGAAGGTATGAATTAGGCAGTTAGGAGCCTTGTGCTTTGCCCCTAAATGTTGTCGGATCTTACTCCAAAATTTTTCTGGCTTACGTTTGTACTGATTAGCTTGGAGAACTAGCAGTTTCCATAAGTCCCGTTTGTGATGACTAATCATGTTAATTAATTCTTGCCTCAATCTGTGCAATGTAGCTACTGGTGGTTGTCGCGTTTGAAGATGCCTTCGACATTCTGTTTGATAATTTCTCAAAGCGTCTCTAATTTCCCTCGTAGGTTTATATTGTTGGTAGATCTTTGTGGAAGCTAATTGACAGGTTGCATTAGTAGCATCAATTATTCGATTGTGAAGGGACCTGATCGCGTCGTCAATTGCAGTGGAAGGTAGATTTTCCAACGACACAATTTCATCGTCACCCAGAAATGCCCTGAAGGGGTCAAATCCTAGGGTGTTGAGGTTGGGTTTAGGAGGTACAGGTATTCTAAATGGAGAAGTTTCTAGTTGTATTAAAACAGGGATATGGTCAGATCCTACATTTCCACCAGGAGAGATACGACAGTGAAAGATGTCACAGTCTCTGTTTGTCAGGACTATATCTGGTGTCCCTGGATGAGGTCCAATATACGATTTAAAGAATGGGCCTTGAAATGACAAGTTTCTAGCTGTCATGATATTAAATAGTTGTTTTCCTTTTAAGTCACCCAGTGGAATACCAGCTCCACAGTTGAAGAGGGCAGGGTGATGAGCATTAAAATCTCCCGCTAGAATTGTTGGAATATTTCTGCTTAATATTCTATGTAGAGGAATTGACTCTATATATTGTTGTCTCGGGGGAAAATATCCAGTTCCTATCGCTAGTTGTCCATGAGACGTTGTTATTTCTATTGCAAGAATGTTATCTTCATCAACATGAATATTTTTAAATGCATAGCCTAATTTAACTAAGATGGCTGCACCACTAAAGGGACCTCTCGATTTCTCCACAGTAGAGTAACCACGTAATTTAATATGTTGATCAACTCTCGCAGCTGTCTCATTCAAGAGTATAACATCGGGATTGTAATTATGTAGTTCAACTTGAAGGAGGCAACGGTTATTAAAGAAATGTTGAACATTAAGTTGGAAAATTGTAATTCCCATTATTTCTTGCACTTCGCACGTGTATTGCGGTCTGAACGTCTGCAAGTAATGTCATGTTTGGTATCCACACTCTCCCTGCTGGACACGTCAAGGGGAGGAGGGAAGTTCTGAGTAGTTGCTTGTGTATTAAAAGTGCCACCATCTTCACTAGAATTGGTAATATTAACAGAATCATTAGAGTCATTAGAGTCATCTTCAGAAAACTGAGGTGTGATATACTCAGTTTCAGGAAGCAGAGGCTCGTGAGAGTTAATGGGAGACTGTGGAGCCTCCAAGGGAAAATTTGGTAGGCCAGGTGAATTACCCTGGGAAAGTTCCTGTTCAACAGGATCAGCTGCAATAGCGGAAGAGTAAGCACCAATCTCTGGGGCATTGTTAGGGTCAGGTATTGACTCATCGGGTTGAGGGGAGTTGACAACCTGGGTATGCGAGGTGGGTGATCCCTGGACAAGGGATGACTTAGATTTATTTGTAGAAGTAGAGTAGGGTACATCTTGTTATGAGAAGGCTGGGCCATAATAACCTTGATGTCAGGTGGTTACTGGTGTTGATATCGGGTAGTCACTGGTGTTGATATCACTGGTCACTAGTGTTGATGTCAGGTGGTCACTGGTTTGATGACGGATGGTCACTGGTGTTGATGTTAGGTGGTTACTGGTGTTGATGTCGGGTGGTCACTGGTGTTAATGTCAGTGGTCACTGGTGCTGATGTCAGGTGGCCACTGGTGCTGATGTCAGGTGGCCACTGGTGTTGATGTCAGTGGTCACTAGTGTTCATGTCAGGTGATCACTGGTGTTGATGTCGGGTGGTCACTGGTGTTGACATCAGTGGTCACTGGTGTTGATGTCGGGTAGTCACTGGTGTTGATGTCGGGTGGTCACTGGTATTGGTGTCGGTTGGTCACTGATGTTGATGTTAGGTGGTCACTGGTGTTGATGTCGGGTTTCACTGGTGTTGATGTCAGGTGGTCACTAGTGTTGATGTCGGGTGATCACTGGTGTTGATGTCAAGTGGTCACTGGTGATGATGTCGGGTGATCACTGGTGTTGATGTCAAGTGGTCACTGGTGATGATGTCGGGTGATCACTGGTGTTGATGTTAGGTTGTCACTGGTGTTGATGTCAGGTGGTCACTGGTGTTGATGTCGGGTGGTCACTGGTGTTGATGTCAGGTGATCACTGGTGTTGATATCGGGTGGCCACTGGTGTTGATGTCGTGTGGTCACTGGTGTTGATGTCGGGTGGTCACTGGTGTTGATGTCGGGTGGTCACCTGTAGACGTGACTGATGTGACTCCTGAAGAAAACAGATGACCCAAACAAGTGTAGAAACTGATAGAATGGAAGTACTTGGTTATTGGGAAGAATCTCCCTAACCGGTAGAGTGGCCATTCACCATGATGAAATACTGGTGTAGAACCACTAGAGAACTGCTGTAGGACGGTCTACAGGTGTCACTTTATCAGCCACAATGGAAGGTGTAGGAACTCTTAATAATGGAGTCATTTACGAACGATGATGAAGTTCCTTTTACTTGTGATGTTAATGTCTCGGATACAAGCATAGATCTTGGTGCCCGCCTTGTCTCGCCTGTGTCGGACGAGTCGTGCCAGCAATCAAGGCTAAAAAGAAAGATAATACAATCCTGACAAGGAGTCATTCACATGATAGGCATAAGATCTTTAAAAGAAACGGTGAGGACAAAGACGCTTACCTTGCAATAAGTAAGTCAAAACAGGTCCGGTTGAATCAAATAACAGAAGATATCAGAAACAAGGGTGAAGTTCTTGTTTAATCTAAATTAACCACACCCAACAAAATAAATTACTAAACAGGGGTGGGTTAGATACTTACAGACTCGATGGGAGCCGAAAGTCAAGTGATGATTATCTGGTCGGAGGGTTCCACGTCAGCTCCCACTGGGTGAAAAAAGTTAGGAGGGAGTAGCAGTAAAAATGCACACACCTTCCAGAACACGCATTCCGCTAATCAAGGTACCACCACCATCATTCATACTTCCACTCCTATCTATTTTCCATCACAGTGACCCAAAAGTGGAGAGACACTTTCATTATCACTCACTCCATTATTGTACTGCCAGAGGCGCACCTACACTACGGTTCAAAATCTGCAACATATCTCCATCCCAACTTCAGAGTGCAGGCATTGTACTTCCCACCTTTAGGATTCAAGTTTGGCTAGCCAGTTTCCCTGAATCCTTTCATGTTACATCAAGTCATAAAAACCATTTGATCCACCCGCTCCTATGTAACATGCTCACACACGCTTACTGGAAGTCTAAGCCCCTCACACACAAAACCTCGTTTATTCCCCCCTCTCCCTCCAACCTTTCGTAGGACGAACCCTACCCCACCTTCCTGCCAATAAAGATTTTTACGCCCTCCAAGACATTCTGTTTTGTTCCATCCTCCCTACATGTCGAAACCACCTCAGTAATCCTTCCTCTGCCTACTGGATAATACTTTTAGGAATTCTGTACCTCCTCCTAATATTCACTCCACACATTGTTCTCAGACACGATATCTCCACTGCCTCCAGCCTTCTCCTTGTTGCAACATTTGCCACCCATGCTTCACACCCATATAAAAGCATTGGTATAACTATACTCTGATGCATTCCCTTCTTTGCCTCCATGGATAAAGTTTTTTGTTTCCCCAGACTCTGCGCCCGCCGTGCCTCGTTGTGCTCCGTGTTTTTTCGTGTTTTCACGATCTCTCTTACGTGCTAGAACTTTAATTTGTTCCAGCGATCTTATACGATACATCCCTCTAGCGCTTGGAACCAATCTTGGGGAGAAAACAGTATATACTGAGTCATAAAGAAGGATTAGTGTACAATTCCTAGCAGAGTATACTCCCAGAGGGGAAACATAGGCCTAGTGTGCCGTGTGCAAAATAATAATAATAGAACTTTTCTTAGTCAGAGGAAAGAAAGTCTCCATGATAATATTGTGTATACATAGTGTTATAGTGTATACTACAGTGGCACCCTAGTATACACAGTGTTATAGTGTATACTACAGTGGCACCCTAGTATACACAGTGTTATAGTGTATACTACAGTGGCACCCTAGTATACACAGTGTTATAGTGTATACTACAGTGGCACCCTAGTATACACAGTGTTATAGTGTATACTACAGTGGCACCCTAGTATACACAGTGTTATAGTGTATACTACAGTGGCACCCTAGTATACATAGTGTTATAGTGTATACTACAGTGGCACCCTAGTATACATAGTGTTATAGTGTATACTACAGTGGCACCCTAGTATACATAGTGTTATAGTGTATACTACAGTGGCACCCTAGTATACATAGTGTTATAGTGTATACTACAGTGACACCCTAGTATATAGATAATAAATGCTAAAGTGTCATTTAAAACAGGTGTAATTGAAACTGAAGTGATAGGCCTAAAGAGGCAGGTGCCAGAAGTCGCCAGAAACTTACCACACAGGTCAGCTGTTTTAATAATCTTCCTGGCCTGCTAGTGTGCCTCGATATAATCTAGTGATACCAGTGAATAGGAAAATACAGTGTGGTAGTAGCAACTAACCAGTAATATAATGGTACTTAGTGGAGTGGAGTGACTTTATTAGTTTTTTCTCCATTCTTGAAATACCAGAAGTATACAGTGAAATTCACATAACCTGTAGTTACCAGCGGCTGCAATATACACAACAAAAAGCAAATATTACTCCAGAAAAAGCGTCTTTCCTCCAATAATTTCACCAGTCAACTATAGTGATAATATAGCATTTGTTGTGGTGGAGACGGAAAAAACCTAGAAAAGCTAGATACAGTGATCGATAATCCTTCAGGCTGTAAATAAAGGTCTCGACCGTTCGTCATTGTAGGAGCTGCCAGCAATCACCGGTTCTTCAACACGCAAGTTATGCTTTTGTAACAATCTAATCACATATTACTAGGTTAAATAATTTCCAGTAGTTCCTTCATGTGTTAGCCCAAATCACCGACCAGATATGTTTTAAATAAGTGACCCACTGATCAGATCCGACTGGTCTGAACCCTTGACTGGTCTGAACCCTTGACCGGTTTCAAACGGATTCATTGGACAATAAAGCAGACTGTCAACAGACGGGGTTTTAGGCGCCCTTATCAAACACAAACAATAAACATAAAACAGGAACGTACACCGGTAAGCTGTCCTAATATACAAGTACAGTTAGAAATAGAAATACAAATAGCCAGATCTTTACTTTAAGGAGGTTATTAGTAGAATATTCAAGGGGTTACTAGTAGAACTATAGTAAATCAACCATTCAAATCACATTATGAAGCTCTGTGTAGTCTGCAGTAAATCAAACAAACGGGCTTCCACATGGATTACTTGCCATTTTTGTGAAAATTGGTGTCACGCCCCTTGTGCAGATATCCAAGAACTAGCTACAAGCAGTATTAAATCAGGGAAGTGTTTTTGGGTATGTCCAAATGAGATCAATCTGTTGACTAAAATCACATTGGTATTATTAAAAGAGGACAACATCAAAGCTGCTTTCATAGAAAACCTGGAAGCATTCTATAACAGATGGGAAAATAAAAAGTCTGGGCAGGATGGTATCGCCCTTGGTGCTGGCCATGTAGTCAGAAACTGTAAGGCTGGAGGTGCTGTCCTGGGAGACAGTAATGGTGAAGCTGGAGGTGCTGTCCTGGGAGACAGTAATGGTGAAGCTGGAGGTGCTGTCCAGGTAGTCAGTAAATGTACGCATGAGGGAATGCATATAAATGACCTCGAGGGAGACAGGAGCTGTAGTGGGGAAACAAGTGTAGTCAAGGACAAGATAAAACCAATATTACAAACTAGTAATACCACAGGAGATAGCAAACAAGGGGACTCCACTAGCAATAGTGAGGATATATTACCAGAAACAACTGGTGAGAGCCCCATTGTTATTACTAGTGAGGATAGGAATGAGACAGGAAAACATGCACCAACAGGGAATACAGTCACAGAAACCCAAGGCAAACAGAAACCAAGCCTGTGCACATACTATGCACTTGGTATCTGCAGGCATGGGAAATCTGGAAAAACAGCTGGGACGTACAACTTAGACCACCCTAGAAAATGCCGTGCCCATATGACAACAGGAAAATGCAAACTCACTTCCTGTAAGCTTTTTCACCCTGAAATGTGTCCCTCTTCAGTACAGGAAAGACTGTGCTATAACTTAAGCTGCCAGGCACACCATCTAAAGGGGACAAAAAGATACGAAACATCCAGGCCATGGGAAAACCTGGGTAGCCACAGTCACTCAAGAGGGAGAGGTTTTTTAGTGGCAGGAAGGAAAAAAAAAACTAGCAGGAAATGGCGGAATTCGTACACCAAATCCAGTCATTTCTGGAGTGAAACCACAGTCGATGGCCTCCATTCCAAACCAACAGATACAGATACTAGTGCCAGAAAAAAAGTCCCCCCCAGTACCACCAATACCACAAGTCCGATGACATTCTTCTTTGCAAATATACAGGGTCAAAAGCCAGCAACGAACAACAAAATACCTTTCATCCGTGGACTGCTTGCAGAGGCAAATGCAATGTTCGCGGCTTTCACTGAGACCCACATAAAGGATCACTTGGACAACGAAATATGGATCTCAGGTTACAAACTATACAGATGTGACAGAGTGAACAGGCAAAAAGGGGGGGGGGGATGACCTGTATATCGCAGAGTCACTTGTTTGCACAGAACTGCTTAATGCCTCAAATGATGTAGTGGAAGTTTTAGCAGTAAAGATCGAGAACCAAAACCTAGTCATTGTGGCAATCTACAAGCCTCTGGATGCAACGTCCCACCAATTCCAGGAACAGCTGTCAAAAATTGACCACTCTCTGGAAAATTTGCCAGCTCCTGCCCCCAACATCTTGCTCCTGGGGGATTTCAACCTGAGACACCTAAAATGGAGGAATATAGCAAATAATGTTGTTGCAGTGATAACACCAGGAGGCAGCTCTGACGAGAACTCACACACACACGAGCTTTTAAATCTCTGCACAAAATTCAACTTAAACCAGCAAATAATAGAGCCTACTAGACTGGAGAATACACTAGACCTCATCTTCACTAACAATGATGATCTGATACGAAATGTCACCATATCAAAAACAATATACTCAGATCACAACATAATCGAGGTTCAGACATGTATGCGTGGAGCCCCAGACCGACATAATGAGACTAGTCACGAGGGAGCATTCACCAAATTCAACTTCAATAACAAGAACATAAAGTGGGACCAAGTAAACCAAGTCCTAAACGATATAAGCTGGGAAGATAGACTAAGCAACACAGGCCCCAACTTATGCCTAGAACAGATTAACTAGGTGGCACTCGATGTATGCTCAAGGCTTATTCCTTTAAGAAACAGGAGGAGTAGATGTAAAATAGAAAGAGACAGGTGCTCCCTTTACAGGCGACGGAAAAGAATAACAGAGCGGCTAAAAGAGGCCAATATATCTGAAATGCGTAGGGAGTCACTGGTCAGAGAAATAGCAAAGATCGAACTTAAGCTAAAGGAATCTTATAGGAGTCAGGAATCACGGGAAGAACTTAAAGCCATAAATGAAATCGAAAAAAACCCAAAGTATTTCTTTTCTTATGCCAAATCAAAGTCGAGAACTACATCCAGTATTGGGCCCCTACTTAAACAAGATGGGTCCTACACAGATGACAACAAGGAAATGAGTGAGCTACTCAAGTCCCAATATGACTCAGTTTTTAGCAAGCCGCTAACAAGACTGAGAGTTGAAGTTCAAAATGAATTTTTTAGAGAGAGCCACAGAATTTGGTTAACACAAGCCTATCTGATATTATCCTGACGCCAAATGACTTCGAACAGGCGATAAATGACATGCCCATGCACTCTGCTCCAGGGCCAGACTCATGGAACTCCGTGTTCATCAAGAACTGCAAGAAGCCCCTATCACGAGCTTTTACCATCCTATGGAAAGGGAGCATGAACACGGGGGTCGTCCCACAGTTACTAAAATCAACAGACATAGCCCCACTCCACAAAGGGGGCAGTAAAGCAATAGCAAAGAACTACGGACCGATAGCACTAACATCCCATATCATAAAAATCTTTGAAAGGGTCCTAAGAAGCAAGATCGCCACCCATCTAGATACCTATCAATTACACAACCCAGGGCAACATGGGTTTAGAGCAGGTCGCTCCTGTCTGTCTCAGCTACTGGATCACTACGACAAGGTCCTAGATGCACTAGAAGACGAAAAGAATGCAGATGTAATATTTACAGACTTTGCAAAAGCCTTCGACAAGTGTGACCATGGCGTAATAGCGCACAAAATGCGTGCTAAAGGAATAACAGGAAAAACTGGTAGAGGGATCTACAATTTCCTCACAAACAGAACACAAAGAGTAGTAGTCAACAGAGTAAAGTCTGAGGCGGCTACGGTGAAAAGCTCTGTTCCACAAGGCACAATACTCGCTCCCATCTTGTTTCTCATCCTCATATCTGACATAGACAAGGGTGTCAGCCACAGCACCGTGTCTTCCTTTGCAGATGACACCCGAATCTGCATGACAGTGTCTTCCAATGCAGTCACTGCAAGGCTCCAGGCGGCCATCAACCAAATCTTTCAGTGGGCTGCAGAAAACAATATGAAGTTCAACGATGAGAAATTTCAATTACTCCGATATGGTAAACATGAGGAAATTAAAACTTCATCAGAGTACAAAACAAATTCTGGCCACAAAATAGAGCGAGAAACCAACGTCAAAGACCTGGGAGTGATCATATCGGAGGATCTCACCTTCAAGGGCCATAACATTGTATCAATCGCATCTTCTAGAAAAATGACAGGATAGATAATGAGAACCTTCAAAACTAGGGAGGCCAAGCCTATGATGACACTCTTCAGGTCGCTTGTTCTATCTAGGCTGGAATATTGCTGCACACTAACAGCACCTTTCAAGGCAGGTGAAATTGCTGACCTAGAAAATGTACAGAGAACCTTCACAGCGCGCATAACGGAGATAAAACACCTCAGTTACTGGGAGCGCTTGAGGTTCCTGAACCTGTACTCCCTGGAACGCAGGCGGGAGAGATACATGATTATATACACCTGGAAAATCCTAGAGGGACTAGTACCGAACTTGCACACGAAAATCACTCACTACGAAAGCAAAAGACTCGGCAGACGATGCAACATCCACCAATGAAAAGCAGGGGTGTCACTAGCACGTTAAGAGACAATACAATAAGTGTCAGGGGCCCGAGACTGTTCAACTGCCTCCCAGCATACATAAGGGGGATTACCAATAGACCCCTGGCCACACGAGCCACAGCCGGGCTGTGGCTCGTACGTTGGATTGCGTGCAGCCAGGAATAACAGCCTGGTTGATCAGGCTCTGATCCACCAGAAGGCCTGGTCACAGACCGGGCCGCGGTGGCGTTGATCCCCGGAACTCTCTCCAGGTAAACTCCAGTGCACCACTCACCTTTTTTCTCTTATCAGTTCTTTCATAGAATCATCTTCTGACAAGTCAATTCCCAAATATCTGAACACATTCACTTCCTTCATACTCCGTCCCTCCAATCTGCTAACCACTATTTCACTACCATTTTTTTTTTATTCTCATCACCTTACTTTTTTCTTCTTTCTCTTTCAGTTTCCTTCTTTTACACACTCTCCCAAATTCGTCCACCAATGTCTGCAACTTCTCTTCACAATCTCCCAAAGCACAATGTCATCAGCAAAATAGCAATTGTGACAACTCTCACTTTGTGTTAGATCCCTTATCTTTCAATCCCACACCTCTTCCCAACACCCGAGCATTCACTTGTTTTACAATCCCATCTATAAATATATTGGACAACTGTAGTGACATCATGCATCCTTGTCTAAGGCGTTTTTTTTACTGGGAAGTATTCTCCGTCTCTCTACACACCCTTGACATTGCCTATCTCCTCTCGTTCATGAGGTGTAGTCAGCAATTCTAGCAAAGTTTTCCGTAGTCTCGTCGTTAAAAATGTCTCAACAACAGTGATCATGTGACGTTGAATGTTCACGTAACTGTGCGTGAGCACAGTAATTGCACCTGGCATCTCGCAGGCACTTGTTAGTGATGTGCCTCCTCTGGTGACAGTGGGAGCACTGGTGTCTGAGAGGGTGGTCTCTTATTACCTGCACCTCTTGTATTTTGCTACTGAATTCTCTGGTAGCTGTCCGCTCCCCGTCCCTCCCTCCTTCTCTCTCTCTCTCTCTCTCTCTCTCTCTCTCTCTCTCTCTCTCTCTCTCTCTCTCTCTCTCTCTCTCTCTCTCTCTGGTAGTGTAACCCCAAAAACAATCAAATAGCAGTAATTGCCTTAATTGGACACAGTCTTTTTAAAAGTATTGCACTCATAAAAAAGGTTGTGAATGACACTATATATTACAAAGAACTGAAAGCAGTTAAATTCAAGGCATCAAACAGTGGGACACGACTCTGTGTCTATACGAATACCTCTCAAAGACAACATAAATTTTATTCGGTATAGTATATTTCCCCCCCCCCCACCGTCCCCACAAATACATGAATAGGACCTCCTTTTGTGTCATGAAATTAATTCAATCTGTAGGAACAGAGAGGCAGTTACAGTCGGCAACTTTAATGCATTAAACTGACGCTGGAGCACTCTACTAGAGGCCAAGAGGCCGACAGACTCGTCAACATGATCCAGGACCAGTTTTTGTGAACTCAGATTCTCATTTCAGCTTCTCAGTACAAGTGTTTTTTTTTTATCTTGTTCTGACCACATTCTTCATCTTTCGAAGTATGGGAAGACACTAGAAAACAGTCATCACAACATTATTTGATTTAAATTCAGCATAAACTCTGAGATCGAGAATACTACTATGATAGTTCCCTGTTACATAGCTCCTAAGTTTTATAAGATTCGCTAAGATACACTAAGGCATGACACCGTCTGTTTTTAAGAGATACAGTCTGTTGTGAATGTCGCTCTGACATGCTCCGGACATGAGCCAAGTACTGTAACCATAACAAAAGTAACGGATAAGCTTACTTACGACAGACTGTATCTTCCTGTGGAATGAGAAACAGTATTATGCATTGATGATGAATAAGACACATGTGCGGCATCGATGAATCTTTATTCTGTAGACGTTTTGCCCTCCAGTGGCTTTATTAACATAATAAGGAGGACTGAAGAGGTAGAAAATAAGATTATCAGTTCATCAACATAGAGTTGTTCAGTACCATGTATCATAGTTTGAAAATTATACAAATCTGTAAAACTAGGCCACTCATGGCTATCCCAGTTAAAACAGCAAACACTAAACCAGTATTCATTACTTCAATGGGTTGGTTATGAGAGGGTTCAGGCAAAACTCCTAGTTAGGAAAATATACATTTATTAGTATCAACAATGTATACACACACTAGAAAAAAACACCCCCACATTCCTCCTAGTCTAAACACCCAAGTACACAAGGAGCCAGCGGGCTGGAGAGTCAAAGCAACACAGACACACACGTACCTATGGAATCGGTGCCCAGAAGAAGCTATCCCCTACTCTCCTCCCTAGACCATCTCATCCTATTTCCTCAGTCCTCACTCATCCCACAGAGCCCTGACCACATCAGAGTCCAGGTGAACGCACTGATAAATAATAAAAGAGCCTATGGCTTGAGTTGGCTAAACAAAAGGGTTACAAAACTTATCTTAAATGAAGCATACCCCGGCCGGGATTGAACCCGCCGTCAGAGAGTCTCAAAACTCCAGCCCGCGTCTCCCACTCGCCAGCGTCTCCCACTCATGCCGCTTCCCGTGTAACTAGCATGCTCCGCTACCCACGCTCCCCTACCAACGCACCGCTACCCACGCTCCGCTACCCACGCTCCCCTACCCACGCTCCGCTACCCACGCTCCCCTACCCACGCTCACAGACCTGATGCTTCCACACTTGGAAAATAATAATAATAATAATAATAATAATATCTTTATTTCTACAAGTACATGTACAAGGTATACAGTCCCAGCTGACATCAATGACATACTACTACATAGAAAGCCGCTTGTTATGCTGAGCATTTCGGGTAAATTAGGTCCTTGTCCCAGGATGCGACCCACACCAGTCGACTAACACCCAGGTACCCATTTTACTAATGGGTGAATAAGTAAGTATATTCAGGTATACACAAATACAGTTACATAGATTATCATACATAGCAGCATATGTGTAGAGAACCCAGGGTAACCTGAAAATGTCAGTCAAAGTGAATATAGACAACCGGTGTAAAGAAACTCGCCCAGTGTTTTTACCCGGACTGGGAATGGAACAGAGATCCCCGCCGTGTGAGGCCACGTGGCACTTTCCCGTAGTTCAGTACGTTCAATTCTCAGATCTTTTTCTTCCTTAATTAGAAGTAATTTTAGTCGTAATATCTGTGCTTCATAACACTCATTATTATCAGTGGGGTTTGATCCAGGGTCTTCTGGCAGACACTGTCACCACTGGGACCTCTACTGCTTACACACATCTTAGAAATTAATAGCACAAAACACTTGCCTATTACAGTAGAAATTACTTATATAAAATAATAAATCACACAGCAAAACACATACGTACATTAAATTATCATCATATTCACAAGAAGTTATTACTACATAACTCCCATGAAAAATATAAACAGGATTGCACCTGCCAAGGTAAATTATTCCCCTAACAATTATGGTTATTAATAACACCCTAAAAATCAGCAATATTGCACACAAAAACTAGTAGCAACCTGGGTTTATTAAATCCCGACAGGACTTCTTACATTCCACAGTACTTTACGGTACAACCATAACACGGTACAACCATAACACGACACACTTCTCCTTTATACCCGTTTCCAGGCAATGCAGAAACCTGCATAACACCCACGTCTTGCTACTTTCTCCTCAGGCTGGTCATAACCATGGTACTGAGCACCTGCTTCTAGACTGAGAGACTCATTACCTCATCTTCTTTCTCTTCAGTCTTCTGTATTGTAATGATAAAGCCACTGACTGCCGAAACGTCTTCAGAATAAAGATACCCAGATGTTGTATATGTGTCTAATTCATCATCTCGGTATTATATACCACTGATATACAGTGTTAGGTATTAGTTAATAACAATCACTGACTTACCAGTGTTGAGTATCATTTATTAACAATACTAACACTAATAAATACTAATACTCAGCACTTACCAGTGCTGAGTATTAGTTAATAACAATCACTGACTTATCAGTGTTGAGTATCATTTATTAACTATTACTGACTTACCAATGTTGAGTATCAGTTATTAACAATCACCAGTTTTGGGTATAAGTCATTATGCGACTACTGATAACCGAAGTCCGGTAACAAAAACATCCCTCGGTCAACATTCTTGTTCTATAACTGAAACATCTCCTCTTGTTCAGGATGTACATACAAGAGTTACTGGGATATAAACATCCATATTTACACCAGTAAATAAGGATGTTCATATCCCAGAGTGTGTAAAAGGGTCGAGTAATTTTTTATAGCAACATTGAACAACGTTTCAAGTCGAGCGCCAAACTTGCATCATGACAGCAAAGTTTGTCTTGACGAGGGGATGAAATACTATAGTGGAAAGCAGGAGCTGGTAACTTGGAAGTTGGTGAGCAGTTTTTGCCTACTCTCTGTCGCCTACTTTGCTGCACACACTGTCGCCCACTCTGCTGCATACATACTGCTTCCACTGCTTCCAAACTCTGCGGACCTGTAATACAGTAACGGTGTTTGTTCCACAACCGTAAGATCTGGATTTTATTTCCAGATAAAGCTGTGGATACGAACAAAGCTAGGATTATTTTTTTATTTATTCACAGGGATAAAACTATGGAACAAGAAATTAGAAGTTCTCCGGTCTACCAACCATGCTGGTTGCTCAGTACCACAGTCGTGATGTTTAAAGAACCAGCTGCCAGGTTGAGGTACTGGTTACCTCGTCTTCCACTGCCTTCTGTGTATATTGTTCTTCTTGACTGAGAGACCGTTTACCTTGACCTCGACTACCTTCAGTGTACAGTTCTGCTTGACTAAGGGACCGATTACCTTGTCTTCCACTGCCTTCAGTGTATAGTTCTGCTTGACTGAGGGTCTAATCAAGTCATCTTCCACTGACTCTATTGAACTGATAAAGAAACTAGTCGTCAAAATGACTTCAAATACCCAGGTGTTGCCTATCACTGATCTGATTTAATAATGACAATGGTTTTAAAAGCTTCGTGACCTGACCTGAGTACTCACAACAGAAGGATTACTACGAATCCTCTTGTTTTCCTCCGCCAATTGTCGCATTTCGAGCTTAGCCACCCTAAGCTCCTCCTTAAGCTGCTGTTAAGTTGTTCAGTGATGGACATCTTGGTTCAGATTCACAAGCAATACACTAGACACGTTCTTACTTTTGCCAGAACCTAGTCAAGCAGGTTATTTCCATTTGTAGGTTTTGTAACAAACTGCTTTAAAAAACAATCTATAACTACCTCTAAAAAGTAGTTAGGCTCTAAATTCCCAGTCAAGCAATTCTGATCAACCTGACTAAAGTTAAAGTCCCCTAGAATTACTATGTAATTGTGCCTTGTGGCCTTGACAATTTCCTGCCACAATAGTCTTCCTTGGTCTCTAACCAAGTTTAGGGGACGGTATATCATGCCTAAATTCAATATTTAATGTCTCTCTGAAAATTCTATCCAGACACACTCTGTATGTGTTATTTCAGACTTTATACCAGTTTTTATGCAACAGTTCAAGCGATCTCTGACATTCAGTGCCACCTCACCGAATGTGGCATTCAGCAGGCATGTCCCAATTTTTTGTATTAAACCACATCTCAATTATGGCAAATACATCAGTGTTACCCGCACTTGTAATTAATCTTAACTCGTCCATCTTATTTCCCAGCACTGCGACTGTTACTGTAATATGAATTTAGAGTCCCTCCTTTCACTTTTCCTTTCCTGCTCATTTCTGTTTTTTCACTCTACCTGTTACTCTTCTTGTCACCTAGTACCACTGGCTCTACCTGTTATTCTCCTTGTCACCTAGTACCACTGGCTCTACCTGTTACTCTCCTTGTCACCTAGTACCACTGGCTCTACCTGTTATTCTTCTTGTCACCTAGTACCACTGGCTCTACCTGTTATTCTCCTTGTCACCTAGTACCACTGGCTCTACCTGTTATTCTCCTTGTCACCTAGTACCACTGGCTCTACCTGTTACTCTCCTTGTCACCTAGTACCACTGGCTCTACCTGTTACTCTCCTTGTCACCTAGTACCTCTGGCTCTACCTGTTACTCTCCTTGTCACCTAGTACCACTGGCTCTACCTGTTACTCTCCTTGTCACCTAGTACCACTGGCTCTACCTGTTACTCTCCTTGTCACCTAGTACCACTGGCTCTACCTGTTATTCTCCTTGTCACCTAGTACCACTGGCTCTACCTGTTATTCTCCTTGTCACCTAGTACCACTGGCTCTACCTGTTACTCTCCTTGTCACCTAGTACCACTGGCTCTACCTGTTACTCTCCTTGTCACCTAGTACCTCTGGCTCTACCTGTTACTCTCCTTGTCACCTAGTACCTCTGGCTCTACCTGTTACTCTCCTTGTCACCTAGTACCACTGCTCTACCTGCTTGTCTACCTGTTACTCTCCTTGTCACCTAGTACCACTGGCTCTACCTGTTACTCTCCTTGTCACCTAGTACCACTGACTCTACCTGTTACTCTCCTTGTCACCTAGTACCACTGGCTTTCCAATATCCACCTCATTCTGCCTATTACTGGTTTCCATAAAACTCACAATATTACTACACTGACACATGATACCAGTAGTGTACTTTCCTCCTGAGTGACTCGGAAGTAACACCTAGGTGTTACTTCCGGTTCCGCCCTTCCGGTTCCCCCCTTCCGGTTCCCCCCTTTCCGGTTCTTACCCCCTTCCGGTTCCCCCCACTTCCGGTCCCGCGCGTCGCCGAACCGCGTCCCCACCACCCTCTAAACCCAATATTCCTGCTCCGTCTCCTTGGAACAAGATTTACCCTCCACTTCCTCGGATCAACACCTCCCCCAACCTCAAACCACCCTCTCCATCTCCCCAGATATTTCTAATTTCTTGTATTCTCTAACTCCTCGGATCAAGATCACCACCATCACCCTCTAAATCCAATATTCCTTGGAACAACTTTTTCTCGATATCAATAATACAAAGATTTGAGCTACTCTCCATTTCCTTGGATCATATTTTTGGGTCCTCCCTATGCAGGTCTAAACAAGTAACTTCCTCTTAACCGACCTAACATGCATCACGTCAGTATTCCTCTCATCAAGTTAAATGATCAGTGACGTCACGTGATAACCACCCATGACCTCACACACGGGGCCAACATCACGTGATAACCACCCATGACCTCACACACGGGGCCAACATCACGTGATAACCACCCATGACCTCACACACGGGGCCAACATCATGTGATAACCACCCATGACATCACACACGGGGCCAACATCACGTGATAACCACCCATGACATCACACACGGGGCCAGCATCACGTGATAACCACCCATGACATCACACACGGGGCCAACATCACGTGATAACCACCCATGACATCACACACAGGGCCAACATCACGTGATAACCACCCATGACCTCACACACGGTTCCAACATCACGTGATAACCACCCATGACATCACTCACGGGGCCATCATCACGTGATAACCACCCATGACATCACACACGGGGCCAACATCACGTGATAACCACCCATGACCTCACACACGGGGCCAACATCACGTGATAACCACCCATGACCTCACACACGGTTCCAACATCACGTGATAACCACCCATGACATCACTCACGGGGCCATCATCACGTGATAACCACCCATGACATCACACACGGGGCCAGCATCACGTGATAACCACCCATGACATCTCACACGGGGCCAACATCACGTGATAACCACCCATGACATCACACACGGGGCCAACATCACGTGATAACCACCCATGACCTCACACACGGGGCCAACATCACGTGATAACCACCCATGACATCACACACGGGGCCAACATCACGTGATAACCACCCATGACATCACACACGGGGCCAACATCACGTGATATCCACCCATGACATCACAAACGGGGCCAACATCACGTGATAAGCACCCATTACATCACACACGGAGCCAACATCACGTGATAACCCCCATGACCTCACACACGGGGCCAACATCACGTGATAACCACCCATGACATCACGCACGGGGCCAACATCACGTGATAACCACCCATGACCTCTCACACGGGTGCCAACATCACGTGATAACCACCCATGACCTCACACACGGGGCCAACATCACGTGATAACCACCCATGACCTCACACACGCGGCCAACATCACGTGATAACCACCCATGACCTCACACACGGGGCCAACATCACGTGATAACCACCCATGACCTCACACACGGGGGCCAACATCACGTGATAACCACCCATGACCTCACACACGGGGCCAACATCACGTGATAACCAACCATGACCTCACACACGGGGCCAACATCACGTGATAACCACCCATGACCTCACACACGGGGCCAACATCACGTGATAACCAACCATGACCTCACACACGCGGCCAACATCACGTGATAACCACCCATGACCTCACACACAGGGGCCAACATCACGTGATAACCACCCATGACCTCACACACGCGGCCAACATCACGTGATAACCACCCATGACCTCACACACGGGGCCAACATCACGTGATAACCACCCACGACCTCACACACGGGGGCAAACATCACGTGTTAACCACCCATGACCTCACACACGGGGCCAACATCACGTGATAACCAACCATGACATCACACACGGGGCCAAAATCACGTGATAACCACCCATGACCTCACACACGGGGCCAACATCACGTGATAACCACCCATGACCTCACACACGGGGCCAACATCACGTGATAACCACCCATGACCTCACACACGGGGCCAACATCACGTGATAACCACCCATGACCTCACACACGGGGCCAACATCACGTGATAACCACCCATGACATCACACACGGGGCCAACATCACGTGATAACCACCCATGACCTCACACATGGGGGCCAACATCACGTGATAACCACCCATGACCTCACACACGGGGCCAACATCACGTGATAACCACCCATGACATCACACACGGGGCCAACATCACGTGATAACCACCCATGACCTCACACACGGGGCCAACATCACGTGATAACCACCCATGACCTCACACACGGGGCCAACATCACGTGATAACCACCCATGACCTCACACACGGGGCCAACATCACGTGATAACCACCCATGACCTCACACACGGGGCCAACATCACGTGATAACCACCCATGACATCACACACGGGGCCAACATCACGTGATAACCACCCATGACCTCACACACGGGGGCCAACATCACGTGATAACCACCCATGACCTCACACACGGGGCCAACATCACGTGATAACCACCCATGACATCACACACGGGGCCAACATCACGTGATAACCACCCATGACCTCACACACGGGGCCAACATCACGTGATAACCACCCATGACCTCACACACGGGGCCAACATCACGTGATAACCACCCATGACCTCACACACGGGGGCAATATCACGTGATAACCACGCATGACATCACACACGGGGCCAACATCACGTGATAACCACCCATGACCTCACACACGGGGCCAACATCATGTGATAACCACCCATGACATCACACACGGGGCCAACATCACGTGATAACCACCATCATGACCTCACACACGGGGCCAACATCACGTGATAACCACCCATGACATCACACACGGGGCCAACATCACGTGATAACCACCCATGACCTCACACACGGGGCCAACATCACGTGATAACCACCCATGACCTCACACACAGGGGCCAACATCACGTGATAACCACCCATGACATCACACACGGGGCCAACATCACGTGATAACCACCCATGACATCACACACGGGGCCAACATCACGTGATAACCACCCATGACATCACACACGGGGCCAACATCACGTGATAACCACCCATGACATCACACACGGGGCCAACATCACGTGATAACCACCCATGACATCACACACGGGGCCAACATCACGTGATAACCACCCATGACATCACACACGGGGCCAACATCACGTGATAACCACCCATGACATCACACACGGGGCCAACATCACGTGATAACCACCCATGACCTCACACACAGGGGCGAACATCACGTGATAACCACCCATGACATCACACACGGGGCCAACATCACGTGATAACCACCCATGACATCACACACAGGGGCCAACATCACGTGATAACCACCCATGACATCACACACGGGGCCAACATCACGTGATAACCACCCATGACCTCACACACGGGGCCAACATCACGTGATAACCACCCATGACATCACACACGGGGGCCAACATCACGTGATAACCACCCATGACCTCACACACAGGGGCCAACATCACGTGATAACCACCCATGACATCACACACGGGGCCAACATCACGTGATAACCACCCATGACCTCACACACGGGGCCAACATCACGTGATAACCACCCATGACCTCACACACGGGGGCCAACATCACGTGATAATCACCCATGACCTCACACACGGGGCCAACATCACGTGATAACCACCCATGACCTCACACACGGGGCCAACATCACGTGATAACCACCCATGACATCACACACGGGGCCAACATCACGTGATAACCACCCATGAAATCACACACGAGGCCAACATCACGTGATAACCACCCATGACCTCACACACGGGGCCAACATCACGTGATAACCACCCATGACCTCACACACGGGGGCCAACATCACGTGATAATCACCCATGACCTCACACACGGGGCCAACATCACGTGATAACCACCAATGACCTCACACACGGGGCCAACATCACGTGATAACCACCCATGACCTCACACACGGGGCCAACATCACGTGATAACCACCCATGACCTCACACACGGGGCCAACATCACGTGATAACCACCCATGACCTCACACACGGGGCCAACATCACGTGATAACCACCCATGACATCCCAAACGGGGCCAAAATCACGTGATAACCATCCATGACCTCACACACGGGGCCAACATCACGTGATAACCACCCATGACCTCACACACGGGGCCAACATCACGTGATAACCACCCATGACCTCACACACGGGGCCAACATCACGTGATAACCACCCATGACCTCACATACGGGGGCAATATCACGTGATAACCACCCATTACATCACACACGGGGCCAACATCACGTGATAACCACCCATGACCTCACACACGGGGCCAATATCATGTGATAACCACCCATGACATCACACACGGGGCCAACATCACGTGATAACCACCCATGACCTCACACATGCGGCCAACATCACGTGATAACCACCCATGACATCACACACGGGGCCAACATCACGTGATAACCACCCATGACATCACACACGGGGCCAACATCACGTGATAACCACCCATGACCTCACACACAGGGGCCAACATCACGTGATAACCACCCATGACATCACACACGGGGCCAACATCACGTGATAACCACCCATGACCTCACACACAGGGGCCAACATCACGTGATAACCACCCATGACATCACACACGGGGCCAACATCACGTGATAACCACCCATGACATCACACACGGGGCCAACATCACGTGATAACCACCCATGACCTCACACACAGGGGCCAACATCACGTGATAACCACCCATGACATCACACACGGGGCCAACATCACGTGATAACCACCCATGACATCACACACGGGGCCAACATCACGTGATAACCACCCATGACATCACACACGGGGCCAACATCACGTGATAACCACCCATGACATCACACACGGGGCCAACATCACGTGATAACCACCCATGACCTCACACACAGGGGCCAACATCACGTGATAACCACCCATGACATCACACACGGGGCCAACATCACGTGATAACAACCCATGACATCACACAAAGGGGCCAACATCACGTGATAACCACCCTTGAAATAACACACGGGGCCAACATCACGTGATAACCACCCATGACATCACACACGGGGGCCAACATCACGTGATAACCACCCATGACATCACTCACATGACCTCACACACAGGGGCCAACATCACGTGATAACCACCCATGACATCACACACGGGGCCAACATCACGTGATAACCACCCATGACCTCACACACGGGGCCAACATCACGTGATAACCACCCATGACCTCACACACGGGGGCCAACATCACGTGATGACCTCACACACGGGGCCAACATCACGTGACCCATGACATCACACACGGGGCCAACATCACGTGATAACCACCCATGACCTCACACACGGGGCCAACATCACGTGATAACCACCCATGACCTCACACACGGGGGCCAACATCACGTGATAACCACCCATGACCTCACACACGGGGCCAACATCACGTGATAACCACCCATGACCTCACACACGGGGCCAACATCACGTGATAACCACCCATGACCTCACACACGGGGCCAACATCACGTGATAACCACCCATGACCTCACACACGGGGCCAACATCACGTGATAACCACCCATGACATCACACACGGGGCCAACATCACGTGATAACCACCCATGACATCACACACGGGGCCAACATCACGTGATAACCACCCATGACATCACACACGGGGCCAACATCACGTGATAACCACCCATGACATCACACACGGGGCCAACATCACGTGATAACCACCCATGACATCACACACGGGGCCAACATCACGTGATAACCACCCATGACATCACACACGGGGCCAACATCACGTGATAACCACCCATGACATCACACACGGGGCCAACATCACGTGATAACCACCCATGACATCACACACGGGGCCAACATCACGTGATAACCACCCATGACATCACACACGGGGCCAACATCACGTGATAACCACCCATGACATCACACACGGGGCCAACATCACGTGATAACCACCCATGACATCACACACGGGGCCAACACGATGAATCAAGTCACTTCCCGTTATTAACTTAAAATCAGCTAAGTTACTTTTTCTTCTTATTAACTTAAATGAACTAAAACATAGGACAATACTAATATTTTCCATTTTAAAGTAATATATTTTTTTTCAATACAAGAATTCTCAATAATACTCTACATTTTATATACAACATAGTGGACACATTACATATTTTATATACAACATAGTGGACACATTACATATTTTATATACAACATAGTGGACACATTACATATTTTATATACAACATAGTGGACAAATTACATATTTTATATACAACATAGTGGACAAATTACATATTTTATATACAACATAGTGGACAAATTACATATTTTATATACAACATAGTGGACACATTACATATTTCATTTTTCCATTCTTTCATTATTAACAACAAATACAACAACTTATTACATTTTCTCTAGTTCAATCACATGTTTTTACATAATACGACAAAAGATTCACTTGACACGAAATAAAATTTCAATTCTATCAGCTGCACTCTCTACACACCCACTCTCTAGACTGCTTCTGCACGAATATGTCTGGGAAGGACTGCCTGGCGAGTCCTGTCTGACTGACCTCAGATTAAGATCTCAGGTCAGCCCACTCCATGACCACCACCACCACCACCAATCATCCATAACATTGACATAGAGAGAATTAATGCTTAGTTATGCACACTCAATCCATTCTTTAAAATATTCACACACTCATAATCCAGGATATCTCCAAAAGATTTTCTTCTCCCCACCCCCCACACCTTCCGCCATCATCTCCCATTATGCCTCACCTCTTCACATCCACCCACCAATCTCCCAACACCTCACTCTCCCACCATCGTCTCCAACAAGACACAATTTTCCTCGTTTTAACTACTT
>NC_091326.1:25747425-25795057 GCF_038502225.1 Cherax quadricarinatus
CGATTCTGCATAAGTAATTAAAAATTGACAGGTCACACAGTAAGCAAAGAACTCACACAAGAAAAATACTCAACTGAATGAACAACACTTTGAAAATCAAGAGAACTTATACTTTACTCAATTTAATTTGCTCAAATTTTACTTTAAATTGAATAAATGGCACAGTGAGTTCTCTTTACTTTCAATGCAACAGGGAAATACACAATAAAATGATGAAATGGACTCAATAAAACTTGTGGAAAAATGAAACAGAGGCACAATTCACTGAAATAAAATAAAAATGACACAGACAGAATAAAATATTATGCACAGAACAGAGCATATGAAACTGCACTGAAATAGACTGTAGCAATATTGCAAATAATTGCTAATAAAAAAAAAACACTGCTTAGAATCTCTGCAAGAAAAACTTTAGTGGCAACACAATATTTGCACAAGAATTATTGAAAAATGAGTCAATGTGTAATAATAAAAATTATTACACACACAAGAAAAGAAATATATCAAAGAATGAACACTTTAACTCTTAACTGCAACTTAAACAACACTTAACAAGCAAAAGAACAATTTACTCTAAAAGAAGAACTTAAAAATTGCACTAAGAGTGAATTTGTTCAATGAAACATGAAAAAAAATAATAGTAGATACAAAACACAGAACAAAAAGTTTGAACACTTACAGTGATGCAGAACACAACACATCAACATAAACACAATATTAGATTTTTCTTGCAATGAAACTTGATGTGTGAAAAGTTTTGTAAAAAATGATTTCTTGCTTGCACAAAATAATGGCACTATTGTCTGTGGAAATAAGACAAATTAGACACTGGCTAAATGGAAAGAATATGAACACAAGAATGTTCAACACACAGGGAAACAAACAAAAATACACAAAAGCTGGGAAGAGAAAAAAAAAACAGACAACACTGAGTTGTGATGCAGAATATGAGGTGAAAAATTTACTGAACTACTTCACTGGAATACTGAGAACACAAGGTGATTCTGAAGTGTAAACACAAGTTCTATACTGCTCATATGTTGCACACACAACAAAGGTAAAACACTAAGGTACTTTCTTCAAGTGTATAAAAGACACACAACACAACAGACATAAGATAATGCACGAAAATTAACACTGAATAAAGGAGATTAAAAGAAATTAATGCAATCAGTACATGAGTCTGATCAAGAGTCACTGAATGTCACTAAGAGAAAAATCACTGGGAACACAAAAGAAATGTCTCAACACTCGCAAATGTCTCTATGAAAAAAAAAAATATTATCGCTGTAACGACTTGGTGAAGAATGAGGTTGATGATAGTGGAGAGTAGGGGATTGTTTATGTGGTCTTGCTGCTGTCCTCTGCACACCTGATCGTAGAATTGCGCTTACATCGGCGATAGACTTCACACAGGAGGCTTTTAACAGTGGCACAAAACACACTCTAGCTCTTGACCCCCTATGTGGTCCTTAAAATATGGTGCTACAACCCTTAGTAGTTCACCAAAACACTGAAGAAGTAGGTGAGTGGGTAATGGCTGAGTGAGGCGTCTGAGGCCGCGTGGTGAGTGTAGTTGGGTTTGTGGGTTAACAGGGCTGAGACCGGCAATGGTGCGACACACGTGGTCGTGGGTGGCTGGGTCTATGGGTTGAACGGCGTAAGCCTCACTGAGAACAACCACACTGCCGCAAAAATATTTCTAAGCCGACTGGCTTAAAAACAAACCCACGAAATACTACAACACCACAAGGATGAAAAAGAGCACTCAGAATGCTTGGAGCTTGAATCACAAGTGATGAAGACTACTCACGTGGCTTGCTTGAGTACCTGGGTAAGACACCTGGGTTAGTTGCTAGCTGGCTTATCTTAACCCTTCACACAGAATAGCTTGACAACTTCACATGATGAGCACAACAGGGCTGGAAAGCTGGCTTGGCAGGCAAGGAATTGGATGAAGTAGACTAGGCTCGACTGGGCTTCCTCACCACAGACTGGAAGCTAGCTTATTTTGCAAACTCGGGTCAACCCCTCGGGAGTGATGCAAATAAGCAGACACACTAATACAAAGAGACTGACCAGTGGATGGTGGATGGTGTAGAAGCTGGTAGGAGCTTGGGCGAGTAGCTGACTTGAGGTAGCAGGCTGGCTAGGTCGGCCTACTGGTGACACAAAATGGCCGTCTTGCTGGTCGAAATTTATCTCCAGAAATCGCTGTAATCGTCAGAATTACAGGCCCTCCGATGCCACCATTTATCGTAAGGGTTCTTGAATGGAGATATCGAGGGTTGAAGGTAGACACACTTGTTGGATGGTAACATATATATTGTCAGACTGTGATGATGAATGTGGAGCCCAGCCTCTGCCTGTCTTCGCCTGTAGGTCTACGCCGACTGAGAGGGAGGCAGAGGTACGAGCCTACACATGCACATCCCGTGACGTCACACAAAGTCACAGGCCTACAAGGGATCTCGTATCTAAAGCACATGGACGATACTAATATGCTATGCTATATAACACAGGGATCAGCAACTATGCTGACACAGGGACAAGGGGTCACAACTGGAAGCTGACGACTCAGACGAGTCACAGGGACGTTAGGAAGTATTTCTTCAGTCACAGAGTTGTCAGCAAGTGGAATAGCCTAGCAAGTGAAGTAGTGGAGGCAGGAACCATACATAGTTTTAAGAAGAGGTATGACAAAGCTCAGGAAGCAGAGAGAGAGAGGATCCAGTAGCGATCAGTGAAGAGGCGGGGCCAGGAGCTGAGTCTCGACCCCTGCAACCACAATTAGGTGAGTACAATTAGGTGAGTACACACACACACACACACACACACACACATATACACATACACATACACACACATATACAGGATTTAACACCTGTATGTGAATTGACCCTCTAACCCTTCCTTCTCTCTCTGTCTCTTTGTCTTTTTTCCTCTCTTCCTCTCTCTTTCTTTCTATTCTTCTCTCTATCTCTATTCTTCTCTCTCTCTTTCTTTCTCGTACTCTTTCTGTCTTTTCCTCTCTCTCTCTTCCTCTTTCTCTCCCTTCCTCTCTCTCTATTCCTCTCTCTCTCTCTTCCTCTCTCTCTCTTTTCCTCTCTCTTTCTCCCTTTCTCTCTCTTCCTCTCTCTCTCTTTTCCTCTCTCTTTCTCCCTTTCTCTCTCTTCCTCTCTTTTCATCTCTTCTTCCTCTCTCTCTTCATATTTTTCTCTCTTCCTCTCTCTCTTCCTCTCTCTCTTTCTCTCTCTCTTCCTCTCTCTCTTCCTCTCTCTCTCTCTCTCTCTCTTCCTCTCTCTCTTCCTCTCTCTCTCTCTCTCTCTCTCTCTCTCTCTCTCTCTCTCTCTCTCTCTCTCTCTCTCTCTCTCTCTCTCTCTCTCTCTCTCTCTCTCTCTCTCTCTCTCTCTCTGTCTCTCCATCTCTCTCTCTCTCTCTGTCTCTCTCTCTCTCTCTCTCTCTCTCTCTCTCTCTCTCTCTCTCTCACTCTCTTCTCTCTCCTCTCTCTCCTCCTATCTTTCCCTTCTCTCCCTTCTCTCTTTCTCTCTCTCTCCCCCTCCTTTTCACCCCCTCTCCCCCCCTCTCTCTCCTTTCCCCCACTCCCCCCCCCCCCCCCTCTCTCTCTCCCCTCTCTCTCTCCTCTCTCTTCTCTCTCTCTCTTTCTTTCTCTCTCTCTCTCTCTCTCTCTCTCTCTCTCTCTCTCTCTCTCTCTCTCTCTCTCTCTCTCTCTCTCTCTCTCTCTCTCTCTCTCTCTCTCTCTCTCTCTCTCTCTCTCTCTCTCTCTCTTTTTCTTTTCTTTACTATTAAAAAAAAAAATGGATGGAACTCATAGGAATCAAGGATCAGATGACAATGGTATTGGTAGGGAGGAATGGATGGAGGAGCAGTGTAGAAGGATGGAGAAAGAATTGGAGAGAAAATTAGGAGAGCTTTCTGAAAAAATGGAGAAAGAGCTCTCTGCGAAATGGGAAAAGAGGTTGGAGAAGGAGACGAAGAAATGGGAGGCACAAGTCGAAACTGCAGTAGACAGGGTAAGGGTCCTAGAGTTTGAGGTAAACAGGCTGAAGCAAGTCTCAGGGGCAGTGACCAGAGACGACACAGCATATGAAGCTGAGAGGATGAACAGGAAGGAAGGAGATATGAATTATGCTAAGGTCATATCAGCCTGCAAAGAAGGGTCAGGGAGTAAAAGGAAAGAACAGCTGGGTGCAGATAGAGAGGGAGATAAGTCGAATGCTGAGGCACAACCATGCTACAAAGTGCCACTGGAAAAATCAAGGGAGAAAATGACCATATACAGACAGGAACCAGAGTCACAGAGGGAGAGGCAATGGGAGGAGGAAATGGCAAAATCAGTGTTTATCCATGGGCTTCGGGAGAGAGAGGAAAAGACACACACTGAAAGACGGCAGGAAGAAAGAAAGGAGATTGGGAAAATCATCACGGGAATAGGGGGAGAAGACGAGATTGTAAATTTTCAGAGAATATGGGGGTACGTGAAGGGGAGAAACCGACCGATCAAGCTGATTCTCAGGACAGAAACAGTGAGGAACAGGATCCTCGAAGAGAAACCAAGGTTGAAAAACTTGGAAGAGTACAAGAAGGTGTTCCTAGACAGAGACAGAACACAAACAGAGAGACAGCAGCTGAGGGAGAGGACAAAAAAGCAAAAGGAGATAGGAAAGGAAACAAGGATGGAACCAGCAGAGGTCAGTCAGAGCAGAACAGAGAAGCAAGGGCAAGCACACACACAACTATCCTCAGAACCCCACAACCTATCATATCATCCCAACACACACTACAATCCATACCCACAGCTTCCACCCAACCCCCAATCATAGAATCCCACAGTATGCTACCAGGTCTCCCACCCCCACAGGCCCCCAAACCACAGTATTGGAAAGGAAACTGAAGGTATGGTACACAAACGCTGATGGAATAACAAACAAGTGGGAGGAGTGGCACGAAAGAGTCAAAGAGACATCACCAGACATCATAGCACTCACAGAAACCAAGATTACAGATATGATAACAGATGCCATCTTTCCAATGGGATACCAGATCCTGAGGAAAGAGAGAAGGAACAGGGGGAGTGGAGGAGTGACACTGCTGATCAAACACTGATGGAATTTTGATGAGCTGGAGAGAGGAGACAGCGGAGAAGAAAGTGATTACATAGCGGGAACGCTTCACTCTGGAGGTCCCAAGGTGGTAATTACAGTGATGTATAACCCACCACAGAACAGCAGGAGACCAGGGCATGAGTATGACGAGAGCAATAGAGCGATGGTTGACACACTGGCTAGAGTGGCCAGAAGAGCTCATGCATGCAGGGCAAAGGTCCTGATCATGGGCGACTTTAACCACAAGGAGATCGACTGGGAGAACTTGGAGCCACATGGGGGCCAAGATACATGGAGGGCTAAGATGATGGAGGTGGTACTGGAAAACTTCATGTACCAACACGTAAGGGACACTAAAGAGAGAGGGGAGATGATGAGCCAGCAAGAATGAACTTAGTATTCACCTTGAGTAGTGCAGATATTGAGGACATCACATATGAAAGACCCCTTGGGGCCAGCGATCATGTGGTTTTTGAGCTTCGAATACACAGTAGAGCTAC
This sequence comes from Cherax quadricarinatus, assembly GCF_038502225.1. NCBI lineage: Eukaryota > Metazoa > Arthropoda > Malacostraca > Decapoda > Parastacidae > Cherax > Cherax quadricarinatus. The sequence continues at coordinate 25,753,052 of NC_091326.1, forward strand.
AAGTGGAGGGGAAAGCAGGAAGGCCAGGACAAATGAAACCAAGCTACAGGAAAGGGGACTACACGGGAATGAGGAACTTCCTGAACGAGGTTCAGTGGGAGAGAGAACTGGCAGGGAAGCCAGTTAATGAGATGATGGAATATGTAGCAACAATGTGCAAGGAAGCTGAGGAGAGGTTTGTACCCAAGGGAAACAGGAATAATGAAAAAGCCAGGATGAGCCCATGGTTCACCCAAAGGTGCAAGGAGGCAAAAACCAAGTGTGCTAGGGAATGGAAGAAATATAGAAGGCAAAGGACCCAGGAGAATAAGGAGAGCAGTCGTAGAGCCAGAAACGAATATGCACAGATAAGAAGGGAGGCCCAACGACAATATGAAAACGACATAGCAGCGAAAGCCAAATCTGACCCGAAGCTGTTATACAGCCACATCAGGTAATCAGGCTAAGGAAGGAAGGAGGAGAGACAACAAGAAATAACCGGGAAGTATGTGAGGAACTCAACAAGAGATTCAAAGAAGTGTTCACAGAGGAGACAGAAGGGGCTTCAGAGGGACAGAGAGGTGTGGCACATCACCAGGTGCTAGACACGGTACACACAACCGAGGAAGAAGTGAAGAGGCTTCTGAGTGAGCTAGATACCTCAAAGGCAATGGGGCCAGATAACATCTCTCCATGGGTCCTGAGAGAGGGAGCAGAGGCGCTATGTGTACCCCTAACAACAATATTCAATACATCTATCAAACAGGGAGATTGCCTGAGGCATGGAAGACAGCATATGTAGTCCCAATCTTTAAAAAACGAGACAGACATGAAGCACTAAACTACAGACCAGTGTCACTGACATGTATAGTATGCAAAGTCATGGAGAAGATTGTCAGAAGAAGAGTGGTGGAACACCTAGAAAGGAATGATCTCATCAACAGCACCCAACATGGTTTCAGGGACGGGAAATCCTGTCACAAACCTACTGGAGTTCTATGACAAGGTGACAGCAGTAAGACAAGAGAGAGAGGGGTGGGTGGATTGCATTTTCTTTGACTACAAGAAGGCGTTTGACACAGTTCCACACAAGAGATTAGTGCAAAAACTGGAGGACCAAGCAGGAATAACAGGGAAGGCACTACAATGGATCAGGGAATATTTGTCAGGAAGACAGCAGCGAGTAATGGTACGTGGCGAGGTGTCAGAATGGGCACCTGTGACCAGCGGGGTCCCACAGGGGTCAGTCCTAGGACCAGTGCTGTTTCTGGTATTTGTGAACGACATGACAGAAGGAATAATCTCTGAGGTGTCCCTGTTTGCAGATGACGTGAAGTTGATGAGAAGAATTCATTCAATCGAAGACCAGGCAGAACTACAAAGGGATCTGGACAGGCTGCAGACCTGGTCCAGCAATTGGCTCCTGGAGTTCAATCCCACCAAGTGCAAAGTCATGAAGATTGGGGTGGGCAAAGAAGACCGCAGATGGAGCACAGTCTAGGGGCCAGAGACTACAAACCTCACTCAAGGAAAAAGATCTTGGGGTGAGTATAACACCAGGCACATCTCCTGAAGCGCACATCAACCAAATAACTGCTGCAGCATATGGGCGCCTAGCAAACCTCAGAACAGCATTCCGACATCTTAATAAGGAATCATTCAGGACCCTGTACACCGTGTACGTTAGGCCCATATTGGAGTATGCGGCACCAGTTTGGAACCCACACCTAGCCAAGCACATAAAGAAACTAGAGAAAGTGCAAAGGTTTGCAACAAGACTAGTCCCAGAGCTAAGAGGTATGTCCTACGAGGAGAGGTTAAGGGAAATCAACCTGACGACACTGGAAGACAGGAGAGATAGGGGGGACATGATAACGACATACAAAATACTGAGAGGAATTGACAAGGTGGACAAAGACAGGATGTTCCAGAGATTGGACACAGTAACAAGGGGACACAGTTGGAAGCTGAAGACACAGATGAATCACAGGGATGTTAGGAAGTATTTCTTCAGCCACAGAGTAGTCAGTAAGTGGAATAGTTTGGGAAGCGATGTAGTGGAGGCAGGATCCATACATAGCTTTAAGCAGAGGTATGATAAAGCTCACGGTTCAGGGAGAGTGACCTAGTAGCGGCCAGTGAAGAGGCGGGGCCAGGAGCTAGGACTCGACCCTTGCAACCTCAACTAGGAGTACACTAAGTACGTGCCGGTAAGTCCCAGGAGGTTGGGGGTCAGGTCACAAGAAGTTGTGGGCAGCCAAGGACCACTGAGACTTACAACGCACAAGCCACCTACCTTTCAGGACATAATAAACCCACACATAATTCCACACAAAATTGCACACAAAATTACACACACACACGCACACACACACACATATCCAGACTCACATATACACTCCCCCCCTCCCCCACCGACATCTCACTACTTCCCCTGATCCCTCCCCTCCCTCGATCACCCTCCCCTCCCCCGTTCACCCTAAACCCTCCCCACCCCTCCCCACTCCTCTCCCACATAGCCAGAGTTCCTCCACTACTTCCCCCTCCACACTCTGACATACACACTACTAACCTAACATACAGAACTACATAGGTTTCCCACTCTGAGGCAATCAGGATAAAACAAAAATGGGTTGCCAGAGAGCAACAAGAAAAACCAAGGGACAGGAGGAGGAAACTGCAAAGGAAGATTGGGCAGCAGAGCTCATAAAAAGGGATCATGAATGGGAAAAGAAACTAGAAGAACTTAGCATGAGAATGGAAGAGAGGATAGATATGGAAAGCAGGAAGTGGGAGGTGCATGCCAAAGCAGCAGAAGCTAGGATACAGAGTCTAGAAGAGGAATTGAAAAATCTGAAACAGCCTAAAGAACTAAAGAACATTTTGGGATTGACAACAGAGACTGCTACCTCAGCCACAAATAAGGGGACTGTAGGAAAAGAAGGGGCACAACTGCATGGAGAAGCTCTATCAGAGGAGACTAGCAAATGAAAGAGCTAAGCTTTATGTGGAGGCCCTAACAGACAACAACAGAGCCCAAGGAAAGCCGAGAAGGGAAAATGACAAGCCACTGACCCCAAGTACATTAGCCAGTGAAACTGATGAAAGGAAAGCTGCAGTGGAGGAAACCAAATTAAATGAGGGGATACACAGGGATATGCAGTGGGAGAATGAAAGGGTGAGGTCAGTCTTTGTGTATGGGCTCCAGGAAGTTGAAGGGGAAACATATGAAGCAAGAAAACAAGGGAAAAAAAAGCAATTGAAAGCATCATGAAAGCAATAGGAGAAGACGACATGACCCAGCTGGAAAATTTTCGGAGAATAGGGGGGTTTGTAAAAAAAAGAACCCGGCCAGTGAGAGTGACCTTCAAGGTGGAAGCGACTCGGACCAGGATCCTGCAGGAGAAAGCACGATTAAGGGACATGCCGGCATACAGGAAGGTGTATCTCGACCGCGACAGAACACAAGAAGAAAGGCAGAAACTGAGAGAGATGATACAAAGGCAAAAGGAGAAAAGAGAGGGGATGGAGAAGACAGACAGGAGATCCCAGACCCAGGAAGAAGATCAAATACAGCCTCCCTCACAACTTCCTATAGAAGCCTCCCATTGAAAGAGAAGGGTGCAATGTAACAAGGAGGAATGGGAGGGAAGGAAGCTGGAGAGCAGGAGAAATCGGGCCCAGGTAGAAGGACAAACACAACCCCCTCCAGTACCACCCACAGAAGGAACACAACCATGGCAGTCCCAAAGCAATCAAACGACCTAGCCCAAAACCCACTCAATGTACCCTCTGCCCCATCCCCCTCAGCACAAACCCCACCCCCACTGAAACCCACAGTAACTCACACATCCCCCTCTGCATAAACCCCACCCCCACAGTAACCCACACATCCCCCTCAGCTCGAACCCCACCCCTACAGAAACCCACAGTAACCCACACAATGTAACCTCTCCCCCCTTCCCCCTCACCACAAACCCCACCCTCTCAGTAACCCACAGCAACCCACACACTGTACCCTCTATCCCCATCCCCCTTGCCACAACCCCTCCCCCACTGTAACCCCCCATAGACCCTCTTCCCCTATCCCCCTCACCACCACCCCCATTGAAACCCCAGATAGGCCCTCTGTCCCCACACCCCACACTGCAGGCCCCACCCCCACACCAACCCCCTATAGGCCCCTGCCAGGGCACCTGCTCCCCCTAACCCACCTCTCTTCCCAGACCACAGTTACTGAGAAGAAGTTGAAGGTTTGGTACACGAATGCAGATGGAATAACGAATAAATGTGAGGAGTGGCATGAAAGAATCAAGGAGATGTCCCCAGACGTCGTAGCAGTTACAGAAACAAAACTCACTGGGATAATAACAGACGCAATCTTCCCACCCAGATATCAGATCCTGAGGAAGGATAGAAGGAGCAGGGAAAAGGAGGGGTTCCACTACTAATAAAAAACCGGTGGGGTTATCAAGAAATGGAAGGTATGGACGAGATTGGAAAAATGGATTACATAGTAGGTACAGTTCAGTCAGGGGAACACAAGGTAGTCATTGCAGTGATGTATAACCCCCCACAGAACTGCAGGAGGCCAAGAGAGGAATATGATGAGTGCAACAGAGCAATGGTGGACACTAGCTGAGGTGGCAAGAAGGGCTCACTCAAGTAGAGCGAAGTTACTGGTCATGGGCGACTTCAATCACAGGGAGATTGATTGAGAAAACCTGGAGCCACATCGGGTTCCCGAAACATGGAGAGTCAAGATGATAGATGTGGTGCTGGCAAATCTCATGCACCAACATGTTAGGGATACTACCAGAGAGAGAGGGGAGGATGAACCAGCAAGACTGGACCTCGTGTTCACCCTGAGTAGCTCAGATATTGAGCACATCACATATGAAAGGCCCCTTGGAGCTAGTGACCACGTAGTAATGAGCTTTGAATACATCGTGGAGCTAAAAGTGGAGAGGGTAACAGGAGTAGAAAGGAAAAAGCTAAACTTTTAAAAGGGGAGACTACACAGGAATGAGGATCTTCCTGCAGGAGGTTCAGTGGGAACAGGAGTTGGTAGGAAAATCAGTAAACGAAATGATGGACTTTGTAACAACAAAATGCAAGGAGGCAGAGGAAAGGTTTGTTCCTAAGGGTAACAGAAATAATGGGAAGGACAGAACAAGCCCTTGGTTTACCCGAAGATACAGGGAGGCATAAACTAAGTGATCTAGAGAGTGGAAAAAGTACAGAAGGCAAAGGACTCAGGAGAATAAAGAGATTAGTCAACGAGCCAGAAACGAGTATGCACAGATAAGGAGGGAGGCGCAGTGGCAGTATGAAAATGACATAGCATCGAAAGTCAAGTCTGATCCGAAACTACTCTACAGCCATATCAGGAGGAAGACAACAGTCAAGGACCAGGTAATCAGGCTGAGGAAGGAAGGTGGGGAGCTCACAAGAAATGACCAGGAGGTATGTGAGGAGCTCAATATGAGATTTCAGGAAGTATTTACAGTGGAGGCTGAAGGGACAATGGGAAGACAAAACAGTGGTGTACAGCAACAAGGGATATACTAACAAGTGTTGGATGAATTACACACAACTGAGGAAGAGGTGGAGAAGCTCCTAAGTGACCTTGATACCTCAAAGGCAGTGGGACTGGACAACATCTCTCCATGGGTCCTTAGAGAGGGAGCAGGGACACTACATGTGCCACTAACCAAAATCTTCAACACTTCCCTTGAAACTGAGCAACTACCTGAAGTATGGAAGAAGGCAAATGTAGTCCCCATCTTTAAGAAGGGAGACAGAAATGAAGAACTAAATTATAGACCAGTGTCACTGATATGTGTAGTATGCAAAGTCTTGGAAAAGATTATCAGGAGGAGAGTGATGGAGCACCTGGAGCGGAACTAGATTATAAACGACAGCCAGCACGGATTCATGGAAGGCAAATCCTGTGTCACAAACCTACTAGAGTTTTATGACAAGGTAACTGAAGTAAGAAATGAGAGGGAGGGGTGGGTTGATTGCATTTTCGTGGACTGCAAGAAGGCCTTCGACACAGTTCCTCACAAGAGATTAGTACAAAAGCTAGAGGAACAGGCACGTATAGCAGGAAGGGCACTGCAATGGATCAAAGAATACCTAATAGGGAGGCAACAGCGAGTCATGATCCGTGATGAGGTATCACAGTGGGCGCCAGTGACGAGCGGGGTCCCACGGGGGGCAGTCCTAGGACCAGTGCTATTCCTGGTATATGTGAACGACATGACGGAAGGGATAGACTCAGAAGTGTCCCTGTTTGCAGATGACGTGAAGTTAATGAGGAGAATTAAATCAGATGCGGACCAGACAGGTCTACAAAGAGACCTGGACAGGCTGGATGTGTGGTCCAGAAACTGGCTCCTAGAATTTAACCCCGCCAAATGCAAAGTCATGAAGATCTGAGGAGGGCAAAGAAGGCCCCAGACAGATTATAGGCTAGGAGGCCAAAGACTGCAAACTTCACTCAAGGAGAAAGACCTAGGAGTGAGTATAATACCGAGTACATCGCCAGAAGCACACATTAACCAGATAACTGCTGCGGCATATGGGCGCTTGGCAAACCTGAGAATAGCGTTCCGGTACCTCAGTAAGGAATCGTTCAAGACTTTATATATTGTGTACGTCAGGCCCATACTGGAGTACGCAGCACCAGTTTGGAACCCACATCTGGTCAAACACGTCAAGAAATTAGAGAAAGTGCAAAGGTTTGCAACAAGGCTAGTTCCAGAGCTAAGGGGAATGTCCTATGAAGAAAGGTTAAGGGAAATTGATCTGACAACAGTGGAGGGCAGGAGGGTCAGGGGAGACATGATAACGACATACAAATACTGCGTGGAATAGACAAGGTGGACACAAACAGGATGTTCCAAAGATGGGACACAGAAACAAGGGGTGACAATTGGAAGCTGAAGACTCAGATGAGTCAAAGGGATGTTAGGAAGCATTTCTTCAGTCATAGAGTAGTTAGGAAGTGGAATAGTCTGGCAAGCGATATAGTGGAGGCAGGAACTATACATAGTTTTAAGACGAGGTATGATAAAACTCATGGAGCAGGGGGAGAGAGAACCTAGTAGCGGTCAGTGAAGAGGCGGGGCCAGGAGCTGAGTCTCGACCCCTGCAGCCACAATTAGGTGAGTACACACACACACACACACACACACACACACACACACACACACACACACACACACACACACACACACACATACACGCACACATACACACACACACACACACACACACACACACACACACACACGCACACATACACACACACACACACACACACACACACACACACACATAAACACACACACACACACACACACACACACACATATACGCACACAGAGAACTGGCAGGAAAGCCAGTAAATGAAATGATGGAATATGTAGCAACAAAATGCAAGGAGGCAGTGGAAAGGTTTATTCCCAAGGGCAACAGTAACAACGGGAAGACCAGAACAAGCCCCTGGTTTACCCGACGGTGTAAGGAGGCAAAAAAAAAGTGCAATAGAGAATGGAAAAAGTACAGAAGGCAGAGAACACACGAAAATAGGGAGATCAGTCGCAGAGCCAGGAATGAGTACGCACAGGTAAGGAGGGAGGCCCAGCGACAGTATGAAAATGACATAGCATCGAGAATCAAGACTGACCCGAAACTGTTGTATAGCCACATCAGGAGGAAGACAACAGTCAAAGACCAGGTGATCAGATTAAGGACAGAAGGTGGAGAACTCACAAGAAATGATCAGGAGGTATGTGAGGAGCTGAACAGGAGATTTAAGGAAGTTTTTACAGTAGAGACAGGAAGGGCTGTGGGAAAACAGCACAGAAGGGAACATCAAGAGGGAATATACCAACAAGTGTTGGATGACATACGAACAACTGAGGAGGAGGTGAAGAAGCTCTTAAGTGACCTTGACACCTCAAAGGCGATGGGACCGGACAACATCTCCCCATGGGTCCTTAGAGAAGGAGCAGAGATGCTGTGTGTGCCTCTAACCACAATCTTCAACACATCCCTTGAAACTGGGCAACTACCTGAGAAATGGAAGACAGCTAATGTAGTCCCCATATTTAAGAAAGGAAACAGAAACGAGGCACTAAACTACAGACCTGTGTCTCTGACATGTATTGTGTGCAAAGTCATGGAGAAGATTATCAGGAGGAGAGTGGTCGAACACCTGGAAAGGAACACCTGACAGGGAGGCAGCAACGAGTCATGGTACGTGAAGAGGTATCACAGTGGGCGCCTGTTACGAGCGGGGTCCCACAGGGGTCAATTCTAGGACCAGTGCTATTTTTGATATATGTGAACGACATGATGGAAGGAATAGACTCTGAAGTGTCCCTGTTCGCAGATGACGTGAAGTTGATGAGAAGAATTAAATCGGACGAGGATGAGGCAGGACTGCAAAGAGACCTGGAGAGGCTGGACATGTGGTCCAGTAACTGGCTTCTCGAATTCAATCCAGCCAAATGCAAAGTCATGAAGATTGGGGAGGGGCAAAGAAGACCGCAGACAGAGTATAGGCTAGATGGACAAAGACTACAGACCTCACTCAGGGAGAAAGACCTTGGGGTGACCATAACACCGAGCACATCACCGGAGGCACACATCAACCAATTAACCGCTGCAGCATACGGGCGCCTGGCAAACCTGAGAATAGCGTTCCGATACCTTAATAAGGAATCGTTCAAGACACTGTACACTGTGTATGTTAGGCCCATACTGGAGTATGCAGCACCAGTCTGGAACCCACACCTGGTCAAGCACGTCAAGAAGTTAGAGAAAGTACAAAGGTTTCCAACAAGGCTAGTCCCAGAGCTCAAGGGAATGTCGTACGAGGAAAGGTTAAGGGAAATCGGACTGACGACACTGGAGGACAGAAGGGTCAGGGGAGACATGATAACGACATACAAGGTACTGCGGGGAATAGACAAGGTGGACAGAGATACGATGTTCCAGAGAGGGGACACAGGGACAAGGGGTCACAACTGGAAGCTGAAGACTCAGACGAGTCACAGGGACGTTAGGAAGCATTTCTTCAGTCATAGAGTTGTCAGCAAGTGGAATAGCCTAGCAAGTGAAGTAGTGGAGGCAGGCACCATACATAGTTTTAAGAAGAGGTATGACAAAGCTCAGGAAGCAGAGAGAGAGAGGATCCAGTAGCGATCAGTGAAGAGGCGGGGCCAGGAGCTGAGTCTCGACCCCTTCAACCACAATTAGGTGAGTACAATTAGGTGAGTACACACACACACACACACACACACACACACACACACACACACACACACACACACACACACACACACACACACACACACACACACACACACACACACACACACACACACACACACACACACACACCACACTTTACTTTCAATACTCCATCAACATCATTGGATCACCTTCAAAACTCTCTCATACAACACCTTCGAACAGTCTCAAACATCGTTCGAATACTACCAACACACCACAAAAATAAAACATATGCACAAAAATACCATGTCACACCTGCCAACAACTGTAACATAAACACCTGCCAACAACTATAACATAACATCAACACTATAACACCTACAACTTTGACATGTCAGTCACAACAAATTTAAGAGATGAGACACACACCAAACTAAGACATGACTGTAAGACATGACTGTAAGACATAACTGTAAGACATGACTGTAAGACATGACTGTAAGACATGACTATAAGACATGACTGTAAGACATGACTGTAAGACATAACTGTAAGACATGACTGTAAGACATGACTGTAAGACATGACTATAAGACATGACTGTAAGACATGACTGTAAGACATGACTGTAAGACATGCCTGTAAGACATGACTATAAGACATGACTGTAAGACATGACTGTAAGACATGACTGTAAGACATGACTGTAAGACATGACTGTAAGACATGACTGTAAGACATGACCGTAAGACATGACCGTAAGACATGACTGTAAGACATGACTGTAAGACATGACTGTAAGACATGACTGTAAGACATGACTGTAAGACATGACTATAAGACATGACTGTAAAACATGACTGTAAGACATGACTGTAAGATATGACTGTAAGACATGACTATAAGACATGACTATAAGACATGACTGTAAGACATGACTGTAAGACGTGACTGTAAGACATGACTGTAAGACATGACTGTAAGACATGACTATAAGACATGACTGAAAGACATGACTGTAAGACATGACTGTAAGACTTGACTGTAAGACTTGACTGTAAGACATGACTGTAAGACATGACTGTAAGACATGACTGTAAGACATGACTGTAAGACATGACTGTAAGACATGACTGTAAGACATGACTGTAAGACATGACTGTAAGACATGACTGTAAACATGACTGTAAGACATGACTATAAGACATGACTGTAAGACATGACTGTAAGACATGACTGTAAGACATGACTGTAAGACATGACTGTAAGACATGACTGTAAGACATGACTGTAAGACATGACTGTAAGACATGACTATAAGACATGACTGTAAGACATGACTGTAAGACATGACTGTAAGACATGACTATAAGACATGACTGTAAGACATGACTGTAAGACATGACTATAAGACATGACTGTAAGACATGACTGTAAGACATGACTGTAAGACATGACTGTAAGACACGACTGTAAGACATGACTGTAAGACATGATTGTAAGACATGACTGTAAACATGACTGTAAGACATGACTGTAAGACATGACTGTAAGACATGACTGTAAGACATGACTGTAAGACATGACTGTAAGACATGACTATAAGACATGACTGTAAGACATGACTGTAAGACATGACTATAAGACATGACTGTAAGACATGACTGTAAGACATGACTGTAAGACACGACTGTAAGACATGACTGTAAGACATGATTGTAAGACATGACTGTAAACATGACTGTAAGACATGACTATAAGACATGACTGTAAGACATGACTGTAAGACATGACTGTAAGACATGACTGTAAGACATGACTGTAAGACATGACTGTAAGACATGACTGTAAGACATGACTCTAAGACATGACTGTAAGACATGACTGTAAGACATGACTATAAGACATGACTGTAAGACATGACTGTAAGACATGACTGTAAGACACGACTGTAAGACATGACTGTAAGACATGATTGTAAGACATGACTGTAAACATGACTGTAAGACATGACTATAAGACATGACTGTAAGACATGACTGTAAGACATGACTGTAAAACATGACTGTAAGACATGACTGTAAGACATGACTATAAGACATGACTATAAGACATGACTGTAAGACATGATAACCATAAAATCTAAGACAATCAAAATCATTTAAAGATAAAGACAAAATAAGATTGACACAAAATCACAACAAATTTTAGACATGAGACAAATACACAAAATCTAAGAGGAAGTTACTTGTTTAGACATGTATGGGGAGGACCCAAAATTTGATCCAAGGAAGTGGAGAGTAGCTTAAATCTTTGTATTATTGATATAGAGAAAAAGTTGTTCCAAGGAGATGGAGCAGGAATATTGGATTTAGAGGGTGATGGTGGTGATCTTGATCCCAGGAGTTGGAGAATACAATAAATTGGAAATATTTGGGGGGATGGAGAGGGTGGTGGGAGGTGTTGGGGGAGGTGTCGATCTGAGGAAGTGGAGGGTAAATCTTGTTCCAAGGAGATGGAGCAGGAATATTGGGTTTAGAGGGTGATGATGGTGGATGGTGGGATGTGAGAGAGGTCTTGATCCTAGGATATGGAGAATACAAGAAAATGGAAAAAAATCGAAAACATTTGGGAGGGATGGAGAGGGAGGTCTTGATCCAAGGAAGTGGAGAATATAAGAAAATGGAAAAAAAATTGAAAATATTTGGGGGGATGGAGATGGAGGTCTTGATCCAAGGAAGTGCAGCAGGAATATTGGGTTTAGAGGGTAGGGGGGTGAGGGAGAAGGACGTCTTGATCCAACGAAGTGGAGCAGGAATATTGGGTTCAGAGGGTGTTGGGGGTGTGAGGGAGAAAAAGGTCTTGATCCAAGGAAGTAGAGGTGGAGTAGGAATATTTGGGCATAGAGGGTATGAGAGATGGAAGTGGGTGGTGGGAGGTGTGGGGAGGGAGATTGAGGGTAAATCTTGATCCGAGGAGATGGAGAATACAGGGAAATGGAAAAAAATCGAAAATATTTGGGGGAGTGGAGAGGGAGGTCTTGATCCAAGGAAGTGGAGCAGGAATATTGTGTTTAGAGGGTATGGAAGTGGGTGGTGGGAGGTCTTACCACAGGGGTACCCACAGGGGTACCCACAGGGGTACCCACAGGGGTACCCACAGGGGTACCCACAGGGGTACCACAGGGGTACCCACAGGGGTACCCACAGGGGTACCACAGGGGTACCACAGGGGTACCCACAGGGGTACCCACAGGGGTACCCACAGGGGTACCCACAGGGGTACCCACAGGGGTACCCACAGGGGTACCCACAGGGGTACCCACAGGGGTAACCACAGGGGTACCCACAGGGGTACCCACAGGGGTACCCACAGGGGTACCCACAGGGGTACCACAGGGGTACCCACAGGGGTACCCACAGGGGTACCACAGGGGTACCCACAGGGGTACCCACAGGGGTACCCACAGGGGTACCACAGGGGTACCCACAGGGGTACCCACAGGGGTACCACAGGGGTACCCACAGGGGTACCCACCGGGGTCCCCCCCGGGGTACCCACAGGGGTACCCACAGGGGTACCCCCGTGGTACCCACAGGGGTACCCACAGGGGTACCCACAGGGGTACCCACAGGGGTACCCACAGGGGTACCCCTGTGGTACCCACAGGGGTACCCACAGGGGTACCCCTGTGGTACCCACAGGGGTACCCACAGGGAGGAGTGAAAATGTATGTCTTTCAAAAATGATGAAATTTGAAAAAAAAAAACGAAAAAAATCGAAAAAAAATTCGGGGAGCGGGAGCGATTCGGGCGACGCTGCAAAAGGCACTGTAGGAGGGACGGCTCGGGCCTGATTCGGCGCTGGGAGCGGGCGCAGGCGGGCGGGCGGGAGCGGGTCGGCGAGGAGCGAGACCGGAAGTGGGGTGGGGGAACCGGAAATGGGGGTGGGGAACCGGAAGTAACACATAGGTGTTACTTCCGAGTCGCTGAGAAGAAAAGTACACTACTGATATCAACATGATTTGGACAAATTAATGTCTTGGCCTGAGAAAGTGGCAGACGAAGTTCAATGTGGACAAGTGTATAGTCCTAGTCCTTTGTCAAGCCGTTACGGGTTGAGAAAACTCCTGGAGAGCGAAACGTTGCCACAATAAAATTTCACATTATTTCCACACGTTTCCTTTTCTTAACATCGACGGGGCGGCGATCTTCCTCAGCCAGCTTGTGAATCTTGCTTAAACTCACCCGACAATGGCAGCCAGCAGGTCCCAGGCTGCAGAAGCAGACTGCAGCAGGTCCCAGGCTGCAGAAGCAGACTGCAGCAAGTCCCAGGCTGCAAAAGCAGACTGCAGCAGGTCCCAGGCTGCAGAAGCAGACTGCAGCAGGTCCCAGGCTGCAAAAGCAGACTGTAGGAGGTCTCAGGCTGCAGAAGCAGACTGCAGCAGGTCCCAGGCTGCAGAAGCAGACTGCAGCAGGTCCCAGGCTGCAGAAGCAGACTGCAGCAGGTCCCAGGCTGCAGAAGCAGACTGCAGCAGGTCCCAGGCTGCGGAAGCAGACTGCAGCAGGTCCCAGGCTGCGGAAGCAGACTGCAGCAGGTCCCAGGCTGCGGAAGCAGACTGCAGCAGTTCCCAGGCTGCAGAAGCAGACTGCAGCAGGTCCCAGGCTGCAGAAGCAGACTGCAGCAGGTCCCAGGCTGCAGAAGCAGACTGCAGCAGGTCCCAGGCTGCGGAAGCAGACTGCAGCAGTTCCCAGGCTGCAGAAGCAGACTGCAGCAGGTCCCAGGCTGCAGAAGCAGACTGCAGCAGTTCCCAGGCTGCAGAAGCAGACTGCAGCAGGTCCCTAGCACCACAACAATCACAAGTGAGGAACACTGGTGATTGTTGAGAGCATTGCAGGACATCCCGTATTACCCTTGATCATCAAATGATATCAACAATCACGCTCTTCGCCTACGTCATATGCGACCTGATAGACTCACAAGAAAACAAAGAGACATTCAGAACTATTGTGAAGACCTTCGTTAACATACGTATGATGGACAAAAGAGAATCTATGCGTTGATTAGCAAATTTACCCGACTACCCAACACAGGACTCAGAGACAATGATGGAGGGTCTGATGACCTCACCCATCAGAGATGATAAAACTGCTTAATTGTGCTAGATATAGTGATTAATGATGATTCAAAGCATTTACGTCTATGGAAATTAGGTTCTTTAATCACTAGTCGGGCGTCGTTGAATTTCATGAAGTGATTGGTTCAATTCCGGTGTTGTATGCAGGCGCTGTTCAAGTTATCGTGCAAATCCTTGTATTGACTGGATCATGGTGCTTCAGTTTTGCCCAAGTTAGATCCTTTACGGAAGTGCTGAATTACTCGCTTGCGCGAGTAATTTAGAAACGTTCAGCTCAACCTGGCTGTTGAGAAGGATTATAATTATGTTAGGAGTGGTGATGGTGCGTGGAGAATTAATGATCTGAAGGGCTCTTTTCTTGCAGTCTTTGATAAAAAAGGAGAGTAAATGCAGATCAGTGAAGGCTTGATGTATGTTAATATAAAAATGTCATTTAATACCACTTGTTGATAAGTAAGACACATGTATGACAGCTAGGTATATTTATTCCGAAACGTTTCGCCTACACAGTAGGCTTCTTTAGTCGAGTACAGAGGAGTTTGTAGAAGCAGTAGAGAAGTGAAGACGATGTAATCAGTCCATCACCTTTGAGGTGGTCAGTCCCTCAGCCTGGAGAAGTGTTCAGCTCCATAGTCTGGAACAATGTGAAGTTGAAGCGATAGTATGGAGACTTATATACTGTCAGAAGGTGAGGTGTAGTCCACTAGTGGAAGAAATAACGTAATCACTGAGAGGTCAAGTCCCTCGCAGATACATTCCTTCTCACTCGAGAAAGTTGTCCAATTTGTTTCCTGTTGTGCGTTTGAGTTTTTGTCTTGTTTTGTGAGTGTCTCCCATTGTAGTGTGCCTTACACCTCGTTCTAAAGCCTATATGTATACCCTCTGTGTCCATATATTGTTTGTAACGGCTTGACAAAGCTCCTGGAGAGCGAAACGTTGCCACAATAAAATGTCACATTAGTTGCACTTGTGTCTTTTTACTTAACATATTGTTGGTAATTTTATCAACATTATTATTATTATTATTATTATTATTATTATTATTATTATTATTATTATTATTATTATTATTATTATTATTATTATTATTATTATTGTTATGTTTTGCAGACGACGTCAGAATTTGCATGACAGTGTCACCCACTGAGAACACTGCAAATCTTTAAATCTCTAAAATGGGCATCGGAAAACGATAAGAAGCTCAACGAAGACAAATTTCAATTATTCCTCTATGGAAACCTCGAGGAAATAAAATCTGGACCGGAGCATAAAACAAATACTAACCACACATAGAGCGAGAAATTAATATGAAAGACTTTGGGGTGGTAATGTCAAAGAATCTCATTTTCAAAGATCACAATAATGTATCTACCACATCTGCTAGGACAATGATAGGTTGGATAATGAGAACCTTCAAAAGTAGAGACGTCAAACAAATGATGATTCTCTTCAAATTACTTGTTCTCTCTAGGCTGGAATACTGCTGTTCACTAACGGCCCCTTTCAAGGCAGGCGAAAAATGCAGACCTGAAGAATATACAGAGAACTTTCACTGGACGTATAAGTACAATAAAACGCCTAAATTACTGGGAACGGTTGAAGTCCCTTGACCTGTACTCCATGGAACTTAGGAAAGAAAGATACATGGTAATAAACACTTGGAAAAATCCTAGAGAAACTAGTCCCAAATCCGCATACAGATATCACTCGCTACAAAAGACTAGGAAGCGGTGCAACATCATCCCAATGGAAAGCAGTGACGCCACGAGTACACTATGGGATAACACAAACTAAACGTGTTAAGGTGCCAATACTGTTCAACTGCTTAGCAGGACACGTAAGACGGATTACCAATAGACCCCTGGCTGTCTTCAGGAGTTGGACAAGCACCACAGCCGGGCTGTGGTTCCTACGTTGGTTTGCGTGCAGCTAGCAATGAAAGCCTGGTTGACCAGACCCTGATCCACTTTGTGGCCTGGTCATGGACTGGGCCGCGGGAGCGTTGACCTCAGGAAAACTCTCCAGGTTGACTCATGGTATAATTATTATTTTGTTATATTATTATTATAACATCAACAACAACAACAACAATAATAATAATAATAATAATAATAATAATAATAATAATAATAATAATAATAATATTATTATTATTATTATTATTATTATTATTATTATTATTATTATTATTATTATTATTATTATTATTATTATTATTATTATTATTATAATAATAATAATAATAATATTATTATTATTATTATTATTATTATTATTATTATTATAATAATAATAATAATAATAATAATATTATTATTATTATTATTATTATTATTATTATTATTATTATTATTATTATTATTATTATTATTATTATTATAAATATATTCAAGAGGAAGAGTTAGACCCGTATGAGTCATACAACGTCTGGGAAAGTGAGGTAATCAGGACTGATCTGAGGAACAAGACTGATGAAAGAGTTTTGGGAACCATGTTTAACCAGCAAGATCAATATTCCTCAGTGTAAATGTGCACTGGCATTTTTATTTGCTCTCTATTGATGGGATTAAAGTTTACTTAGCATTATTGCGGTGGAAAGTTCTGAGAAACCAACAGTCTAGTTCTGGGGACGACGTCTTATGCTTCCTATTGACTTTGATCAGCATGAATACAGTAATGAACAATGCTCGCAGCATTTAGCTGAGACCATAACTATTCTTGGTATGATTCCCAGGAAGAGAAAGATATTCATGCAAGACATCTCATGGTCAGTGCTTCTGTTCATCTTCCTGGTTCATCTTCCTGGTTCATCTTCCTGGTTCGTCTTCCTGATTCATCTTCCTGGCTCATCTTCCTGGTTCATCTTCCTGCTTCATCTTCCTAGTTCATCTTCCTGGCTCATCTTCCTGTTTCATCTTCCTGCTTCATCTTCCTGGTTCATCTTCCTGGTTCATCTTCCTAGTTCATCTTCCTGGCTCATCTTCCTGGTTCATCTTCCTGCTTCATCTCCCTAGTTCATCTTCCTGGTTCATCTTCCTGGCACATCTTCCTGGTTCATCTTCCTGCTTCATCTTCCTGGTTCATCTTCCTGGTTCATCTTCCTGGCTCATCTTCCTGGTTCATCTTCCTGCTTCATCTTCCTGCTTCATCTTCCTGGTTCATCTTCCTAGTTCATCTTCCTGGCTCATCTTCCTGGTTCATCTTCCTGCTTCATCTTCCTGCTTCATCTTCCTGCTTCATCTTCCTGGTTCATCTTCCTGGCTCATCTTCCTGGTTCATCTTCCTGGCTCATCTTCCTGGTTCATCTTCCTGCTTCATCTTCCTAGTTCATCTTCCTGGCTCATCTTCCTGTTTCATCTTCCTGCTTCATCTTCCTGGTTCATCTTCCTGGTTCATCTTCCTAGTTCATCTTCCTGGCTCATCTTCCTGGTTCATCTTCCTGCTTCATCTCCCTAGTTCATCTTCCTGGTTCATCTTCCTGGCACATCTTCCTGGTTCATCTTCCTGCTTCATCTTCCTGGTTCATCTTCCTGGTTCATCTTCCTGGCTCATCTTCCTGTTTCATCTTCCTGCTTCATCTTCCTGGTTCATCTTCCTGGTTCATCTTCCTAGTTCATCTTCCTGGCTCATCTTCCTGGTTCATCTTCCTGCTTCATCTTCCTGCTTCATCTTCCTGCTTCATCTTCCTGGTTCATCTTCCTGGCTCATCTTCCTGGTTCATCTTCCTGGCTCATCTTCCTGGTTCATCTTCCTGGTTCATCTTCCTGGCTCATCTTCCTGGTTCATCTTCCTGGCTCATCTTCCTGGCTCATCTTCCTGGTTCATCTTCCTGGTTCATCTTCCTGGTTCATCTTCCTGGTTCATCTTCCTGGTTCATCTTCCTGGCTCATCTTCCTGGTTCATCTTCCTGGCTCATCTTCCTGGTTCATCTTCCTGGTTCATCTTCCTGGTTCATCTTCCTGGCTCATCTTCCTGGCTCATGTTCCTAGTTCATCTTCCTGGCTCATCTTCCTGGTTCATCTTCCTGGCTCATCTTCCTGGCTCATCTTCCTGGCTCATCTTCCTGGCTCATCTTCCTAGTTCATCTTCCTGGCTCATCTTCCTAGTTCATCTTCCTAGTTCATCTTCCTGGCTCATCTTCCTGGCTCATCTTCCTAGTTCATCTTCCTGGCTCATCTTCCTAGTTCATCTTCCTGGCTCATCTTCCTGGCTCATCTTCCTGGCTCATCTTCCTGGTTCATCTTCCTGGTTCATCTTCCTGGCTCATCTTCCTGGCTCATCTTCCTGGCTCATCTTCCTGGCTCATCTTCCTAGTTCATCTTCCTGGCTCATCTTCCTAGTTCATCTTCCTGGTTCATCTTCCTGGTTCATCTTCCTGGTTCATCTTCCTGGTTCATCTTCCTGGCTCATCTTCCTGGTTCATCTTCCTGCTTCATCTTCCTGGTTCAATTTCCTGGTTCATCTTCCTGGCTCATCTTCCTGGCTCATCTTCCTGGCTCATCTTCCTAGTTCATCTTCCTGGCTCATCTTCCTGCTTCATCTTCCTGGCTCATCTTCCTGGTTCATCTTCCTGATTCATCTTCCTGGCTCATCTTCCTGGCTCATCTTCCTGGCTCATCTTCCTAGTTCATCTTCCTGGCTCATCTTCCTGCTTCATCTTCCTGGTTCATCTTCCTGGTTCATCTTCCTAGTTCATCTTCCTGGCTCATCTTCCTGGTTCATCTTCCTAGTTCATCTTCCTGGTTCATCTTCCTGGTTCATCTTCCTGGTTCATCTTCCTGGTTCATCTTCCTAGTTCATCTTCCTGGTTCATCTTCCTGCTTCATCTTCCTGCTTCATCTTCCTGGTTCATCTTCCTGGTTCATCTTCCTGGTTCATCTTCCTGGCTCATCTTCCTAGTTCATCTTCCTGGTTCATCTTCCTGCTTCATCTTCCTGCTTCATCTTCCTGGTTCATCTTCCTGGTTCATCTTCCTGGTTCATCTTCCTGGTTCATCTTCCTGGTTCATCTTCCTGGCTCATCTTCCTGGTTTATCTTCCTGCTTCATCTTCCTGGTTCATCTTCCTGGTTCATCTTCCTGGTTCATCTTCCTGGTTCATGTTCCTAGTTCATCTTCCTGCTTCATCTTCCTGCTTCATCTTCCTGCTTCATCTTCCTGCTTCATCTTCCTGCTTCATCTTCCTAGTTCATCTTCCTGGCTCATCTTCCTGGTTCATCTTCCTGCTTCATCTTCCTGGCTCATCTTCCTGGTTCATCTTCCTGCTTCATCTTCCTGGTTCATCTTCCTGGTTCATCTTCCTGGTTCATCTTCCTAGTTCATCTTCCTGGCTCATCTTCCTGGTTCATCTTCCTGCTTCATCTTCCTGGTTCATCTTCCTGGTTCATCTTCCTGGTTCATCTTCCTGGTTCATCTTCCTGGCTCATCTTCCTGGTTCATCTTCCTGGTTCATCTTCCTGGTTCGTCTTCCTGGTTCATCTTCCTGGTTCATCTTCCTGGTTCATCTTCCTGGTTCATCTTCCTGGTT
Organism: Cherax quadricarinatus; assembly: GCF_038502225.1. Taxonomy (NCBI): domain Eukaryota; kingdom Metazoa; phylum Arthropoda; class Malacostraca; order Decapoda; family Parastacidae; genus Cherax; species Cherax quadricarinatus. The sequence continues at coordinate 25,772,942 of NC_091326.1, forward strand.
CATCTTCCTGGTTCATCTTCCTGGTTCATCTACCTGGTTCATCTTCCTGGTTCATCTTCCTGGTTCATCTTCCTGGTTCATCTTCCTGGTTCATCTTCCTGGTTCATCTTCCTGGTTCATCTTCCTGGTTCATCTTCCTGGTTCATCTTCCTGGTTCATCTTCCTGGTTCATCTTCCTGGTTCATCTTCCTGGTTCATCTTCCTGGTTCATCTTCCTGGTTATATTTCCAATAGTAAGACAAAAAACCGGAACTAGAGCCAGTTATCGAAATTTCTTGCGGTATAATCTCCTAGTATCATACCAGGTATAATCTCCTAGTATCATACCAGGTATAATCTCCTAGTATCATACCAGGTATAATCTCCTAGTATCATACCAGGTATAATCTCCTAGTACATTTCAGTACTGGTTTACAAAGACAGGTACGGGAAAATGCCGATGAACAAGATACAATTGAAACTGTAGTGTTCATGAAAGAATTAGGGGTAACCACACTATAAGTATCAGGGGCCCAAGACTGTTCAGCTGCCTCCAAGCATACATAAGGGGGACTACCAATAGACCCCTGGCTGTCTGCAAGTAGGTACTGGATAGGCACCTAATGTAAGTAACTGACCAGCAGAGCAGTGGTTTGTACGTCGGTTTGCGTGCGGCCAACAGTAACAGCCTGGTTGATCAGGCTCATATCCATCAAGAGGCCTGGTCACAGACTGGGCCGCGGGGGTTTGATCCCCGAAACCCTCTCCAGGTCTACTTCAGGTATATTCCAGGTATGCTTTAGGTATATTCCAGGTAAACTTCAGGTATAATCCAGGTATACTTCAAGTATACTAAAGGAATACTCCAGGTATACTTCAGGTATACTCCAGGTATACTCCATACTTCAGGTGTACTTCAGATATAATCCAGGCATACTCCAAGTATACTCCAGGTATACTCAAGGTATACTTCAGGTACACTCCAGGCATACTACAGGTATACTACAGGTATACTCTAGATACATTCCAGGCATACTCCAGATATAATCCAGGTATACTTAAGGTATACTCCAGGCATATTCCAGGTATACTTCTGGTATACTCCAGGCATACTATAGGTATACTCTAATTATACTCCAGGTATACTCCAGTTATACTCCAGGCATACTCTAGGTACACTCCAGGTATACTCCAGCTATACTCCAGGTATACTTCAGGTATACTCCAGGTATTCTCCAGGTGTACTTCAAGTATACTCCAGGTATAGTTCAGGTATACTCCAGGTATAGTCCAGGTATACTTCAGGTATAGTTCAGGTATACTCCAGACATCAGGTATACTCCAGGAATACTCCAGGTATACTCCAGATACACTCCAGGCATACTCCAGGTACACTTCAGGTATACTCCAGGCATACTCCAGGTACACTCCAGTTATACTCCAGGTATATATCAGGGATACTCAAGGTATATTCCAGGTATACTCTAGGCATACTCCAGGTATACTCCAGGTATACATCTGGTGTACTCCAGGTATACTCCAGGTATACATCAGGTATACTCCAGGTATACTCCAGGTATACATCAGGTATACTCAGGTATACTCCAGGTATACATCAGGTATACATCAGGCATACTCCAGGTATACTCCAGGTATACTCCAGATATACTCCAGGTGTACATCAGGTATACTCCAGGTATACATCAGGTATACTCTAGGTATACTCCAGGTATACTCCAGGTATACATCAGGTATACTCCAGGTATATTCCAGGTATACATCAGGTATACTGCAGGTATACATGAGGTATATTCCAGGTACACATAAGGTATTCTCCAGGTATACATCAGGTATACTCCAGGTATACAACAGGTATACTCCAGGTATACATCAGGTATACTCCAGGTATACATAAGGTATACTCCAGGTATACATCAGGTGTACTGCAGGTATACATCAGGTATACTACAGGTATACCTCAGGTATACTGCAGGTATACATCAGGTATAGTGCAGGTAAACATCAGGTATACTCCAGGTATACATCAGGTATGCTGTAGGTATACATCAGGTATACTGCAGGTATACATCAGGTATACTGCAAGTATACATCAGGTATACTGCAGGTATACATCAGGTATACTCCAGGTATACATCAGGTACACTGCAGGTATACATCAGGTATACTCCAGGTATACATCAGGTATACTGCAGATATACATCAGGTATACTCTAGGTATACATCAGGTATACTGCAGGTATACATCAGGTATACTCTAGGTATACATCAAGTATACTGCAGGTATGCATCAGGTATACTATAGGTATACTCGAGGTATTTGTCCCTGAAATATGTATTATTAAAATATTTATCCCTGAAATCTGTAATACTGAAGTATTTGTTTTTTAAATCTGCGTTATTGAGGCATTTGTCTCTGAAATCTGTATTACTGAGTTAAAATGTCCCTGAAATAAATTACTGAAGTATTTTTCCCTGAAATCTGTATTACTGACACATTTGTCTCTGAAATCTGTATTACTTCTGCAGGATTTATTCCAGAATTTTTCACTCGGACAATATTGCTGGACCCGTCAGTTATCGAGGAACTCCTTGAAATTACCGCTATTATGTGCCATCGCATCATCATCAAGCCTAATTTTTATTCTACAGAATAAAAGTTAAGCTTAATCTCTTAATTATTCTGTTCACCATCTTGCTACGTAAATAAAATTTTTTCACATTACATACTGATTAACCCATCTCTCTCACATGTAAATACCGTAGAATATCAATGAATAGTATCAGGTCAGCTAACGGATCCGGTAAACATAGCAACGCTGAAGAGACAATACCACAACTACAAGAGTATGTTGAAAACGGTATAAAGTACCGAAAAGTTGATGAGTAAGACACTGCAGCGACTGGATAACTTTACTGTTGAAACGTTTTGCATGTGTGGTAGGTTTCATCAATCAAATAAAGAGGAGAATGTCGTTCAGACAACAGGATTGTGCAATCAGTCCATGAACCTTGGAGAAATAGTGTGAGGTTGTCAGTCCCTCAGCCTGGACAAGAGTTTAGCTCAATGGTCTGGAACGATATTAAGTTGAGAATACCGGTCCTGATACCTCGTCAACCCAAGACGTACTGTACCCCAGCAACAAGGCGTCCACAACGATGTTAGCTGACTGCTCCACTACTTGTGCTGAAGAAGGCTCACCGTGCCCTTGTTAAATGGCTGCCTCTGCTATATGGCTGTAAAGAGTAATACACTTGGCACGAAGACTGCTCACAATGCCCTTGTCATAGGGCTGTAAACGGTACTCCACTTGACACGAATGCTCACCGTAGGGCTGCCGTAGGGCTGTAAAAGCTACGTCAAAGCAAATGGCTTGAAACTTCTACGTCAGAACAAATGGCTTAAAACTTATCCTTGTGGAACGCCATTTGTAAATGATCCTCTCTCAAATTTCAACACATCAATGAAAATTCTTTGCTTCTGTTAGCTAGCTATGCCTCTACCCATGATAGCACTTTTTCCCCAATACATTGAGCTGCCACTTCCTATGTTAGCAACTCCATCAAAAGCTTTACTAAAATACAAATAAATAATATCGAATTTTTAATTTTGATCAACTGCCTCTAACGCTTAATTGAAGAAAGTCAGAAAATTAGTCAGGCAGTAACGGTCACTCGTGAATCCTTGATGAATATTATAGATCAATTTATGCTTATCAAGATGACTTCTTATAATATCAGCTATAAGTGACTCTGGTAATCTGCCTGTAATTAAGGCCGGACTTATTGGGTAATTTGACCTTAATGAATTATCACCTGCTTTAAAAATATCTACATCTCCTACATAACAGGTGTTTGTAGAGATATGTTAAAAGGTTAATTAATGGCTCACAAAGTTCCACTTTACACTCCTTGAGAACCCTTGGAAAAGGTTGGTCAGGGCCTGGGGATATATTTTACTTAAATCAGTCAACCCGTTTGATTGCCATATCTCTAGTGACTATCATATTTCATAATTTATTTTCCTCAGGCCCAAAATAAAAATTAATTACTGGGATATTGTTTTCGTCTTTTTGTATGAAAACCGAGTGGAAATAATTATTAAAAATCGAGCACATTTCGTTCTCTTTGTCAGTAAGTTATACATAGTTTTAAGTAGACCGAATTTTTCTCTAATCTTTGTTCTATATACCTGGAAGAAAGCCTTTCGGGGCCTTTTTCGAATCCTTAGCAACTTTGTTTTTATGGTCTCGTTTAGTTTTTCTTATCCCCTTTTTTTAAGCTCCTTCTTAATATGAGTATATTGATCCATGAGACGGCCCTCATCTCTTCTAATAGCTCTTTTCTTTACCCAGATCCATAGATAATGTGTTCTCTAAGCCCATTGCAGTCTAAGTGAAAATCTGGGACCGTTACTAAATCATCCCTACCATCATACTTCCATTTGTGGTCTCTCGCGCAATGTTCCTCTGTAATCTCTAGATTACTGTTCAAATAATAAAAAAATAAAACAATATTGAAGAACTTGCAGGAAGTCGTTGGACTCAAGATTCCCAGTCAAGAAATTCCAATCAATCTGACCCAGTGTGACTTTGTAAATGGTCCAAGTCGGACCGGAACATCGTCGTTAGCTTCTCTCTCCTATGTGAGGGTTATTTGTGTATTGTTCCATTCACGGCATTGTTCTTTTTAGTTCAGTTTGACCCAAGTTAGTTTCCTTGAATTGCTACGCTATTGTGCCTTGTGGTCGTAACAATTTTTTCCCAAAGTAGTCTTCCGTGGTCCCTTTCCAAATTTGTGGGACCGTATATAACGCTTAAAATTAATTTTTCATTCTACCCAAACAGTGTGTATTTGTATTCTTTTACTCTATATTTTTATCCAGCATTTCAAGTGTTCTCTGACATACAGTGTCTTCCCACCGCCCTTCCCGTTTATTCTGTGTGGAACAAATTAAAACCCTGTGGTAGGCGTGTCCCAGTCTCACTTAAGGCAAATATGTCAGTGTTACCCCTCACATGCAACTAATCTTAACTCGTCCATATTGTTTCTAGAACTATGACTATTTGTAAAATATGTATTAAGGAACAGTCTCTTCTGTTTTTCCCCTCCCTGCACATTCCTACTCCTTCACTATCTCTATTGCTGTCCTTATCACCTAGTGCCACTGGCTTTCCAATGTTCACTAATAACCCTACTTAAAGAGAAATGGTTCAGAGAACCAACAGGTTTATAAATTGAACACATGTGCAACATTTGGGTATCTTTACTGAGGAAACGTTCCGAAACGCAGTGGCTACATCAGTCCTATACAAAGAAGAATGGTGAAGATCAGAAGGAGTTTGAGGTAATCAGTCCCTCAGCCTAGAGTCGATGTAATCAGTCCAGAAATCTTGAATAGAATACAGCATATGTATGTATAATGTTCGCCAAGACCGTAGTCCTGGCACGGGTCTCAATCTTACGATGACCCGTCTCTGGCAAGATTGAGACCCGTGCCAGGACTACGGCACGAGGAAGTGGCTTATATATTGCAGACAGGTGAGGTGAAGCAGTTGTAGACGATATCACAGTGGACAAATCCACATGTGGAAGTAGGTCATGCCTATAGGTTAGGCAGGGAATTCTTCACATGCCTAATCCAAGTGTTGCACATGTGTCTAATTTACTTATAACTAGTATCCCTATAACTCACAATATTGCTATCCTGATAATTCATCATGCTCAATTTTACTGTACCACATTTCACTGCTTTCTCACAAAAACCCATATTACTATTCCTAGTTTAAAGCCCTGACAGTATCCTCTACTGTACTGGCCAGTGCCCCCACACCTGCCCAAGATAGGTGAACCCCCATCCCTGGCAACACATTTTTGCCATCGAAGTGGTCCCAGTTGTAAATTAATGGTACAGTACAATGCCCTTTCAGTGTTTGTCCTGCTAATTCATATCTATTGCACTAGACTATCATTCATTTCCAACTCCCCTCTTGGCAGAATGCCATATATTACAGGGTGCCCTCCCATATTCCTAAGTATGTCTATTGATGAACTATACCTGCTAAACATGTCCTAACTCCTATGTCTGCCAAAATCGCTGTCTCTTGCATTGGGACAAATAACAGGATTGCTCCCATTACCTTTCATGATGTGCACACAGGTAACAATATCCTGCTTCCCTGCCCCAGGAAAACTTACCCTTGTCCTCCTCTTTCTATCTCTAAGACAAAATGCTGTATCCATAGACTTAATCTGACTGCCTTCAGTGTTCTTATCTCACTGGCGGTGATAGTAATGACGTTCTCAATAAACCATACCCCCGGCCGGGATTGAACCCGCGGTCATAGAGTCTCAAAACTCCAGCCCGTCGCGTTAGCCACTAGACCAGCTAGCCACAATAAGATTCATCCAACTAGGTATATTTCTACACCATAGGAAAGTTAGCACAGGCACCTCTGTGACCACAAATGCAAGTTTTTACAGACGAATCTCCAGCTAGCGTGGCCGTGACGTCCTGGATCGTTGATTCCTATTTGTCAGATAACAAAAAATTAAGAATTGCTGGTCTCCACAGCATTCTTCTGAACCTTCCTTAGTTTCAGCTTCGTCCAATTCGTTACAACCATCAACATCATCAACATCAACATGGCTGTTCTGGGTGTCGTTGTTCTGAGGATAACCCTTGCACATACATTTCAGTCGTTGAATTTCTTTTCTAGTTTCCTTTAACTCTGCCTTTAGCTGAAGATACAGTTGTTAGTAGTCGAGGGAAGCAATCATCACAATATAAGCTATTTAGAAATGGAGAGCACACTAGACACGTTTTCATACGATTCATACCACCTCACCATTGACACAGATCACCTCACCATTGACACAAATCACCTCACCATTGAGACACCACCTCACCACTGACACAGATCACCTCACCACTGACACAGATCACCTCACCATTGACACAGATCACCTCACCATTGACACAGATCACCTCACCATTGACACAGATCACCTCACCATTGACACAGATCACCTCACCATTGAGACACCACCTCACCATTGACACAGATCACCTCACCACTGACACAGATCACCTCACCATTGACACAGATCACCTCACCATTGACACAGATCACCTCACCATTGACACAGATCACCTCACCATTGACACACATCACCTGACCATTGACACAGATCACCTCACCATTGACACAGATCACCTGACCATTGACACAGATCACCTGACGATTGACACAAATCACCTGACCATTGACACAGATCACTTCATCAATGGTGAGTCGATTTCACACTTACTAAATGTTACGACTAATAACATATACACATTACCACTGAGAATCTCCGCTTTTAACCCACTAAATATCACCAAAGTTCTATATACTCTAACGCTCTTATAAGTTCGTTAAAAACACTGCCATTATTTTTTTACCGTAATTCGATATATAATGTTGTCTGTTTATATAAAGTTACTGATTAGTTGAGATACCTCCTTTACCAGCCTGTATTACCCGGTACTTAATTATCCAGCAGAAGTACCTAATTGCCTTACACATGGGAACAGTTCCCTAGTATTCTAATTAGGTAATAACTGGGTATATAAGGGATATGTGATATACGAGGATAAATTCAATACTTAACACTTATAAACATTAGTGCTGAAGAGTAAAATCAAAATGGATAAAAGACAACAGTTTACTTAATAAATAAAAGAGGAAAGTATAATTTTTTCTAACATTTCACATAATAATCTTAGGAATAATTATTATAGTTTATAACCTAATTATAGGAACTATTACTAGGGTTGGGGGACTGACGCCAGTACTTAAAGACTTCTACTCACTTTTGAGTCACCAGCAGACCAAAGCTCTACTTCCTTGGAACAGACACCTTCCTAGGGTGTACACAGTTCAACTGCTTCTTTCTGTTGTTTTACACTACATTATTTTTTAAGTAATTTGAACAGAAGTCGTTTGTTCACTTGACTCGATGCAGCTGAACAAATAAGAGATAAGAGTGGAAGGAGAGACCTCCCCTGTTACTGTAACATCTACACGTCAGCAGGTTACCCCCTGTTACTGTAACATCTACACGTCAGCAAGTTACCTCCCTGTTACTGTAACATCTACACGTCAGCAGGTTACCCCCTGTTATTATAACATCTACAGGTCAGCAGGTTACCCCCTGTTACTGTAACATCTACACGTCAGCAAGTTACCCCCTGTTATTATAACATCTACAGGTCAGCAGGTTACCCCCTGTTACTGTAACATCTACACGTCAGCAGGTTACCCCCTGTTATTATAACATCTACAGGTCAGCAGGTTACCCCCTGTTACTATAATATCTACAGGTCAGCAGGTTACCCCCTGTTACTATAACATCTACAGGTCAGCAGGTTACCCCCTGTTACTATAACATCTACAGGTCAGCAGGTTACCTCCCTGTTATTATAACATCTACAGGTCAGCAGGTTACCACATGTTACTATAATATCTACAGGTCAGCAGGTTACCCCCCTGTTACTATAACATCTACAGGTCAGCAGGTTACCCCCTGTTATTATAACATATACACGTCAGCAGGTTACCTCCCCTGTTATTATAACATCTACACGTCAGCAGGTTACCTCCCCTGTTATTATAACATCTACACGTCAGCAGGTTACCTCCCCTGTTATTATAACATCTACACGTCAGCAGGTTACCCCTTCTGTTACTTTTTTTTTTTATATTTTATTGAGAGCATATCTTGTACAGACATAATACATATATATAGTATAACACTGTAGAGAATAATAAGTACATACATAAATTATCACACACACACATGTTGTTGGACACAGGAGAAGAAACCCGTCACAGACAAAACAAAAAAGGAAGAGCATCAAGCGCACTATACATCACTCAAGCAACCTATCAGTATATATAAGAAAAACACGTAAAATCATCACGTCTCACGTCTACATAGGTGTGACGCACAGCTGACAAAAAACAAACTCATGGAGGTGTAAATACAGAAAACATCACACATATATTATTGTATAAAGAAACGCACATTGCTAATAAATACCCCTTTCTTGGGAGTAAGTCATACAGAAGTATCTGTATCCGCCTGAGGTACACACACCTCCGCCTGAGGTACACACACCTCCGCCTGAGGTACACACACCTCCGCCTGAGGTACACACACCTCCGCCAAATACACTGGCCACAATTACTGAATTATCATATTGTTGTACACATACATTGGTGCATCATCATGTACAGTAAATGCTGTCAACAAAATCAATTACACAGCACAGGCTTCCATAGCCTAATACGAACACAGAAATAAAAACTACTCTATCACAACCTATTCATTACACAAAAGTCAATGTGCAAAATGAAGGTGTATACAAGAGACACTAACAAGTTGCAAATTCAGTCCCTCCGACACTCCTTAACCCCCTCTTCCCCGCCCACTTTCTCTCATCATTACACATGACCCTGTCACACATTCTTCTAGCCATTCATGAGCATATAACCTGTCACAGCGCGACAGCATCACAATCACTATGAACCTCACCCAAGCATCCTTAAGCATACATGCGTATATTACCTCTAAAAAATATATACCTCCACCTTCTAACATGGGTGTGCTGGTAAGTGACTAAGCATATGCAAGGCTATATATACATAGTGAGTAATGCAGTCGTCATCCCGTGGGACACATACGCAAAAGTATAAACCGAAAACCCCCACAACCAAACTGGATCGCACTTTTAATCCAGCTGTCATCACACTTACATCCTAACACCAACCAACCACTGAACCATCCCTCGTTTACGTCTAAGCCATACGCCCATACCACACACACACTCACACACACACACACTCCCGAGCCCATTGGAACCCCGGATAACATCCCCAATCCTTGCCCCTGCCATGACAACCCCCCTCCCACTACAAAGCTAGTATGATCCCAACAGTTAAACCACGATAACCTGTGGGAAAGGCTCCCTTCCACCGTGATCCATATATTTCCCTATTCCTGCAAACCGTCCTAGAGAGAGTAGCTGCCAATACCCGTTTCCTCGCGACCCAATCCCCATTCTCACGCATACCTCACGACACGTACACAGAATCTACCATTAAATATGCCAATGCCCATTGTGTACTCTCTGGCACCCTCCCACATCCAAAACGAGAGCTCTCGGCACCAGTATGTCCCCCTCCCACTCGCCTCACTATCCTTCCCATCCAATCCCGAACATACCCCAAACATTAGCAAAAATACAGCGCATGATATGCCGTATCCTTTCCACCACACACTCCACACCCACTCTCCTCCACTACTCGTCTCACCTGTAGAACCGCTCCTGATGGCAAAATGCCATGCAGGAAATGGAACATAACCTTCTGCAACTGAGGCCTGAGCTTTAACTTATGAAAACGACACCAAATATCTCCCCATCCATACATGAGGTATATTCCCACCACCGGCACCACCACCCGGCTCCCAATCACCCTCGCCAACACCCCCACGTGGATCTTGGCAAGCTTCCATAGGATCATGAGGGTATGCAGCACCGCCTCACATTCCCTCAACTCTGCACCCACATACCACCTCTTCACTCCCTCATACAGAAGCTGTAACCCTCCCACACCCCCTGACTTGTATATACTCCCTTCGTAAGTAAACACATTTCACCCAATGCTGCAGATCCAATAACCCTAACCCCCCCTGACGTTCCGGCAGCATTACCACCTCCCTCCTCAGCCAATCACACCCGGAACCCCATATAAACTTGAACACCCTCTTTAAGATTCTCGTAATTCCTTGCCCCGTTATGGGGTAAACTGCCACCACATGCCAAACGTTACTGTATAGTAACATGTTTACCATGATGGCTCTCTGCAACAGTGTCAAATGGTACGGTCGCAAACTCCCCAATCTATGCTGCACCCGTTCCACAATACGCTCAGAGTTTACCTCTCTCCACCGCACTTGATCCTCCATATACACTATTCCACATATCTTTAAGCTATCCACCACCCTCCACTCCATACCAGCATCCCAATCTCCCCGCCAGTTCCAATTTCCCAGCCATAATAAGAATGATTTCTCCACATTAACCCTCATTCCTGTAGCCTCTCCAAATGTATGAATGACCTCTCCCACCTCTCTCAAACTCTTCCCCTCCCGAACGAGCACCGTCGTGTCGTCAACGTATTTTGCAATCCCTGGCCCACACTTGACGTCCACTGTCCCCACCCCCCCACAGATACGGGCCTCAATGAGTCTGTAAAATGGGTCCTGAACACAGGCAAACAGGATTTGAGAAATTGGACATCCTTGCCTGAGGCCCTGGCCCATGAACACCGCTTCCCCTGTGTGACCATTGATCTGCACATGCACCCGTGCCCCTCGATACAATGTCTCCATGCACTCCACAACTTCCTCCCCAAATCCCTGCTTTAGAAGGATCTGCCGCAATGCCTCCCATTCCACACGGTCATATGCTCCCTGCCAATCCAAAGCAAGTAATCCCCCCTTTCCCCCCCAAACTCTCCACAAACCCCTTAAGACCATAGATCTGCCAGGCAACCCGTATTACCATCCCAATATGACACGCCCCACGGCACATTTCAGGCGATTTCCCAGTATTTTTGCAAACAATTTACAATCCACACATAGTAAAGATATCGCCCAATAATCCTTTAGGGTATTCTGGGCCTCTCCCTTTGGGACCAGAACAACCACCGCTGTGGCTTGTAACTCCCCCAAGACCCCCTTCTCCTTCATGGTATTCATTAACTCCACCAGGAACCCACGCATTAACTTCCAATTCTGCAGGTAAAATTTACAAGGCAATCCATCTATCCCTGGAGCCTTTCCCATACACATACTCACCAATGCCCACCAAACCGTGCCCTCATCTATCTCCCCACCCAGCGCTACTCGATCACTATGCCCCAGTGAACATGGTACTAGCTTGCAGACGCTACACAAAGCCTCACCTCCCACTGCACTACTCCCCAAATACTGCTCATACCATGCATCCATGTATCCACTCATCCCCTCTGTTGTCCACAACACTTGCCCCTCACGATAATCCCCCACTTCAGAGTGGACGACTAACCTGCCAAGCTCAGTGGCCTTCCGATGGCACTGCTGACCCCATAAGACACACGCCAATGGTCGATCGCCCAACAAAACCTCCTCGACCCCCCCCCCTGCATATGCACCACGTTAAAACATTCATTTTGCAGCTCTCGAATCCTTCCCTTCAACGTTTCTATCTCCTCCACAGGATATACTCCCCTGTGTCCACCTCTTCCATAGCAATCCCTCAACCTACCCTCGAGGTACTGAAGGAGCCCATATGATAGTTGCATTAGGCATTTCCCCTCCCTTACATAAAACTGACGTATTCGTCCCTCAGCCACCCCGTCCCACCACCCCAGCAAATCCTCTACACCCCACCTTTCCTCGCTGAGCTCTGCCCACAACATCTCAAATCCTCCCTGCCCTTCCTCATCACCTCATCATCCAAAAGCTCTTACACCTCCTGGCCAGCCCATCCCATCCCAGGTCAACCACAACCACCCTATGATCAGAGTATTCCACCTCCACTGTACACATGGACTCCACTCTTACTTGCTTCGTGATGTACACCCGATCTAACCTCGCCGCATATCCACGTCTGACAAAAGTGTGCTCCACCGCCCAAGCCCCGCCCGCAAGTACATCACAGACACACATCTCTCAGATCACCTAGGATAGTTGAAAAATGCCCCGCCCCCCACGGCTCAATGTCTGCCCTGCGAATAACAAAATTCCAATCCCCTCCCACGATAGCAACAGGTGGTAAAGAACGGAAATAATAAACATGCTCATCCTTCACGAAATCTTCAGACATGCATCACTCTCCAGGGGGGGCATACACACACACTAACACCACTCGCTCTCCCATCCACCATCCATCCACTCTTATAATATGCCCCTCCCCCCCTTCACTTCTACTGACCACAAATGGGCTCGCCTCCCAGAGTAGGACTCCCACCCCTCCTTTCAAGTGTCCCATCTACATCACAAAAGCCCTATATCCATCCACCTCCAATACACGCCCCACCTTGATATTGTGCTATTGCACAAAAACGACATCCACTCTATGCCGGTACAAGAAACTTGCAAACTACGCACGCTTCACATCCTGACACAAACCATTAATGTTAACCGTCATACACTTTAGGCCAGCGATGGTTTCTTCTCCCTGTGCTTTGACACCTTCATAACACCACCATGTCCTTTCGTACCTCCTTTACACATGTTTCTACTGGCCACTCTAACCCCTCTCCGGTCCAGCTCCTGGTCCGAAGTCCCCGAGGGACCGCCTCCATCCACTTACACCACTACCACCTTGCCGGCCGTGTGTGCTGGGGTCAGGACATCATCCGAATCCGATGACACAGCCTCATGCTTGCGCATGACTCCACCCGCCACCATCTCCACCTCCTGTGACACCTCACGGTGAACCTCCACCTCCACCACATGTCCAACCTTCCCACCATCTGGGCAGCGGCAGCGGCAGCGGCAGCGGCAACAGGAACCTTGTCCTCTATTTTTACTTCTACCTGAGGTTCCCAGCAACCCAGTGATGACCTAATCAAGACCCACATAACACTAACATGTGTGGATACCCAGAATGATATAAATCAACTGCAGAAATCACCCAAAAGTTCACAAATTACCAACTAATAGGACTCGTACTACCACCTCCTACCCCGCTGCCACTGAAGTGATACTCCACAACATTCACCCATCACCCATCGCCTACTATTCACCCGAAGCCACAGCCAATGGACAAGGGTCAGAGCAATAAAAGAAGATCCAGTAACCAGCTAAGGACTCCTAACATCAAAGGAGAGAGCAGTAATAACACGAGGAAAACTTGTGGTACTGCCAGCCAGGACACAACCCTCATCACCCACCGGCATCACCACAACACACGACAGACAACAACAAACATGGCCGCCGTCACAGTCCAAGATAACTCCTTCCCAGTATTTGATGTCAAGAAGATCACCGGCCCAGAAATAGCTCAACTCTTTACGATTCAGAACCAAACGATCACCAAACTAACTCAAGAAATGCAGGAACTAAAAGCTAGCAATGCAGATTACCTCAACAAGATCACTGCTCTTGAACATAAACTAGACACTCTGGAACAACAAAGCAACACCCACACCCAGTCCCTAGACACCATCAACACTCTAAAAGACCAAGTCACCCTACTTACTACCAACATTACAGTGGAAAGATCAAGAGTGGACCAACAACTTGCCAATGTCATAACCAACTTCCAAGACCATAATGACCAACAGCAGCTATCTGACGCTGTTGTAGTTAACAGCAAACATCTCCCAGCCACAGTCACCCAGGAGACCTGCATGGAGACCACCCTACAGCTTATCAAGGACCACCTTCGCCTTAACATACGTAGTGATGACCTAAAGGATTGCAAACTGATGGGCTACCAAGCAGGTAAAAAAACAGTGCTGTTAAAATTCCAAACTAGCCTACAAAGAAACAACCTACTAAAAACATCAATTTCTATGAAAACTGATGTTTACGTCAATGAGTGCCTTACCAAAATAAGACAAAACCTTCTTTATCGGCTAAGAAAATTACGCTATGCCCAAAAAATCCACCAGTGCTTTGTGAGGGATGGAAAAATCGCAGTTAGGAAACAGCCCACTGGGAAGAGATACTTCATCTCTACAGAACATGACCTTAAAACATTCCTAAGTGAGGCTGGACTAACAGAATCAGAGTAAAGTGCAGATAATACCCACAGTCCACCGTTAGTGTTATATTGTCATAAATTTGTGCCCCCCTAAAATTCTAATACCCCAACTACTTTTGATTGTCATTGTTGTATTCAACGACCATTCTACCTCATAGTCTTAATTGTGTTTAATATCTACAGAATCTATCTCCTTTTTTACAACTTACCACATCACTGTTCTATCTTATTTTATTATAAACTAGCCATAACTTGTCCTCAATAATTCTACCTCACTTTAAGAAATGCTCAATTGCCCAATTTTATTCTAAAATCCCTATTATTGCCCAATTTTGCTTTAAACTATATTGATCAAACTTATTGTAAACTTCTTTTATTGACCATTTTTATTCTATACTTTTTTAAACTAGTATTTTCAACTACAACTTTTATATTATCCTGTCTACCATCTTACTAGCATATTATAACCAAGTCATTGCCATTTTTATTTTTATAATTTTTTTTTTATTCTTTTGCTACCTTAACTTGTGTATTTTATCCTGTCAATTTAAATCTAGTTATACTCTAATTCTTGTAAACAACTTATATAAGACCTTAGTGCAATTAGAACTGAGAGTCTTGTGCCTTTTTTATATCATTAGATTAAACTCAGTTGTACTATAGCTCATTGTAGCTCAATACATAGTCAATACCAAATTCATTATATTAGACCATAGTGCAATTACTAGTGAGAGTCTGGTGCTATTTTTAATTTGTATTTTTATATTATTAGATTAAATCTAGTTGTACTATAGCTCATTCTAGCTCAAAACATAGACTCCACAAAAGTCATTATATTAGACCTTAGTGCAATTACAAGTGAGAGTCTTGTTCTATTTTTAATTTGTATTTTTATATTACTAGTTTATACCTAGTTGTACTTTAGTTCATTCCAGCACAACACATAGACAACATCAACTTCATTATGTGTAGTAGTGACTATACTCTATATGACCAAAATACTCTAGCTATGTACTTGTCCAAACTTCCCACCACTACAGATATCAGTACTAGAACTCAACACACAACTCAGGATATAAATAGCCATAATTTAAACCTAAAAGATGATTGATCACGTTGACCCTGATCTAAACCTCCATAATCTGACACCCAATCAAAACCTATTGGAAAGTAACTGCCTTTATTACACAGCATCACAAGCCAGCACTATCCTAAACAATGCTAAAAGTCTATCAGTACTTAACTACAACATCAGGACCTTAAGCAAACACTATGATGACCTCCTGGAACTCCTTGAATCACTAAAGACACCCTTCTCCTGCATTATTCTTACTGAGACCTGGCTTAAGCAGGACACAATAGATATCTACCCTCTACCCGGATACACAGCAATTCACAACTGCAGACCAAACCAAGCTGGGGGTGGTATTGCAATCTATTTCTCTAACCAATTATCTTGTATTAGCACCACTTGCTTTAGTGATGAATATGGGGAATACATTTTTGCTAATTTTACTGTAAAAAACCTTAAGACACCTATAACAATCGGTGCCATTTACCGGATACCTCACACAAACATCCCAAATTTCAGTGAGAAATTAAAGTCACTAATAACAAACAGACAAATGAATAAGCACCACCTTCTCTTAGCTGGAGACTTCAACATCAACCTTGGCTTACTAGATGATCAGCCTGTAACTGATTTCATCAACAATATGAACAACACACTTCTCATACCAACAATAACTAAACCAACCAGGCTCACTGAGACAAGTGCAACCATAATAGACCACATATGGACCAATATACTAGCCCCCCTTAAATCAGGGATAATCACAGATAGCACTACAGACCACTACCCTACCTTCCTCCTGACAAACATTAGTAAACCACCACTTGAATACAACAAAGTCTCATTTAGACTCCATGACGAGGCCTCAATAAGGAAGTTCACAGCTGACCTAGAGACTGTTGACTGGCCTACAGAATTCTCCAAGGTCAATGGTATTGATGACTGGACAGACATTTTTCTTATCAAATTACTTAGACTATAGAACAAACATTGTCCTATAAAAACGAAACAGATCACAAACAAACGGCTTGGTTGCCCATGGCTAACCAGCACCATTCTGAAATCCATTGACAAGAAACACCAATATGAAAAGCAATATAGACAGGGCTTAATACACAAAGATATTCTTAAACACTATTCATCAGTTCTCACCAAAGTAATAAAGAAAGTCAAACAACTATACTACTCCAGTAGATTCACAGACATTAGAGGAGATATAAAAAAGACCTGGAAAACACTCTCTCAGATTCTAGGGACCCACAAACTGAAAAAAACAAGAATATTGTCTTAACTAAACCTAATGAAACACCACTACATCCCACTGACACAGCTAACAAGATAAACAACTTCTTCTCAACCATAGGATCTAATCTCGCCAATAAAATCAGACATACCAATGCCCATGCCGGGGACTACCTAGATGGGAATTTCCCAAATTCCTTCTATCTTGCACCAACTGATCCCTCAGAAGTCACCGAGATTATAAAGTCACTTAAAAATAACTCAGGGAATCTGTCTCATGTCCCACCATTACTGTACAAGCGAGCGGCCCATGTCCTTTCACATGCTATTTCATTACTTTTTAACAAGTCACTAGAAACTAGCACCTTCCCGAAACTACTCAAGATGGCAAGGGTTACACCAATACATAAAGGTGGTGACCCTACAGACTTAAACAACTATAGGCCAATATCAAACTTACCATTGCTATCCAAAATCTTTGAGAAACTCGTGCACAGGAGACTATATTCATTTATAACGGCACAAAACATACTCAACCCCTGCCAATTTGGATTCAGGAAAAATAAAAGCACTAATGATGCAATCATAAAAATGCTAGATCTGCTTTACACAGCATTGGAAAATAAGGAATATCCACTAGGAATTTTTATTGACCTAAGAAAAGCTTTTGACACAGTAGACCACGACATCCTACTCCACAAACTTGACCATTACGGTATAAGAGGCCATGCGCTTGCTTATTTCAAATCTTACCTTACTAATAGATATCAGTATGTCACCATTAAAGACACAGCATCAACAATACGGCCACTTGATACTGGAGTTCCGCAGGGAAGTGTCCTTGGTCCCCTGCTCTTCCTCATATACATCAATGATCTTCCATATGTATCCCAACACCTGAAACCCATTCTCTTTGCTGACGACACGACTTATGTCATCTCTCACCCTAATCTTGCCACCCTCAACACCATTGTTAACGAGGAGCTGATCAAAATATCGCCTTGGATGAAAGCCAATAAACTTACGCTTAACACTGACAAAACCTACTATATTATCTTAGGTAGCAGAGCAGGAGATGCACAAATTAACATTAAGATCGACAACACTCTAATTACCAGACATAATGAGGGCAAATTCCTAGGCCTATACCTTGACAACAACCTGAATTTCAGCACCCATATCCAACACATAACCAAAAAAGTATCCAAAACGGTTGGGATCCTCTCCAAGATACGATACTACGTGCTGCAAAATGCCCTTCTCACACTATACCACTCACTTATTTATCCATACCTCACCTATGCTATTTGTGCTTGGGGATCAACTGCAGCAACACACCTAAAGCCAATAATAACCCAACAAAAAGCTGCAGTAAGAATAATTACTAAATCCCATCCCTGGCAACACCCCCCCCCACTCTTCATAGATCTAAACTTACTCCCTGTTCAGTACATCCACATTTACTACTGTGCAGTCTACATCTACAGGACCTTAAACTCCAGTATCAATCTTGAACTAAAACGCTTTCTTGATAGTTGTGACAGAACCCACAGGCATAACACCAGACACAAACATCTCTACGACATTCCCCGTGTCCGACTAAACCTTTACAAAAATTCAATGTATGTCAAAGGCCCTAAAATCTGGAACACCCTACCTGAGAACTCTAGAACTGCAGACACATTCATTACCTTCAAAACTACCATCAGAAAACATCTTATCTCCCTGATACACCCCATCAACTAACAACACGAATACCACCTGGTGGTTTACACTTACACTCACTCACCCATTTGACCATAAACAGAAATATTAATCTCAATCTTAAAATAATGAATCCTATGATACTCCAATACTGTAACTATGTACTGTGCCAAAACAAAAGCATTTACATTGCTAAACTCACAAACTAGTATTTAGTCACTTAGCAATAATACCAACTTACCTCATAATTTGTAATATTTTAAAATAAAGAATTAAACTAAGTCTGCCCGAAATACCTAGCCATGCGAGGCGTTCTAGTGGTACACTCTGTAATCATTATTTAACTACATGTAAACCACACAATAACCAAATTCTGTAAATCCAACATTGTAATCCTTATAGAGAATAAACTTTGAACTGTGAAAAAAATTGAACTGAACTATGAGATATCACCAAGTCAATGGGCTCCTCTTGCTGCCCACACAGGTCTGTAGCATTCCTCACACCAGCCCTCGTTGCCGAATTGCCCTCCCCATCTGGGTGGGGAAACAGCGAGGTGAGCATCGTCTCTAGGACCTCATCCATGGCTTCCTCCGCCGAACCATGCCATCCCCCACCATCAGGCAAAATTGGTCCCTCAGGCCCCCCAGCCACAGGGGCCGTCAGGTCCGCACCCGCCACCTCCTCTGCAAGCTCCACCTCCTCAGACGACCAGGCCCACGTCCTTCCTATAGCTCCAGAGCACGTCCAAACTGCCCAGATTCCCCTGTGGCAATACTTTCTAGACCATGAAGTCGAGTCTGTCGTTCACAATACACAGCAATGTGATCAAAACCACCACAACGCCTGCAAGTCCTACATTGCCAAGCATAGGACACCATGAGCCGAGTCTTGAAGGCCTCCAACATAACATGCGACGGTATGGGGGGCCATATCCTCATTTTTAGTGAAAACGTGCCCTCCAGGAATCCAACTTTTGCACCTTCTACCCACTTGCCGGGCTGTGCCAGGTGAATGGTCCCGTAGTCCTTGAAAACATTGTGTATGTACATTTCATATGCCGTTTCATCGCACTCTAACCCAAGTATAGTGCCTGGAGACATCATGAAGGCGGACACTCACCATAGAATTGACGTCCAATCGCACATCCTCGTATTTCTCTACCAGCCTCTCATACACGCCGGTGTTCAACAACTTGACAAACACCCTGTATGCACCATTAAGTGCCATGCCATACAATTCTGCATCCTCTATACAATACGTATCCCCGATGATTAATGGCAACAGCCTGGGAGCAGCTTGCGTCGAAATTGCCCTGCAAACCATCTAGATGCCCACAGTATTTACTCTCCTGCTCACACCCTGTGCCATATTGGAAAAAACCTCCTGTTACTATGTGAGGGAAAAGTTCAATAGATAGGAGTAGCGAGGGAATATATAATTACAATAGTTTCATTGCTGGCTACTTGTTAAGGTAGGGTAAGTCATGCTCCTGCTATTCCTGCCTTTTTTTTCCCCTCCCCGAAAGTGATAGTTTGCTTGCCGGCTACTTGTTAAGGTAGGGTAAGTCCAGCTCCCGTTATTCCCGCCTTTTCTCCCCCACCCCTAAAGTGATAGTTTGATTGCCGGCTGCTTGTTAACGTAGGGTCAGTCTAGCTCCCACTATCCCTTACCCTCCCTCTTCCCCCCCCCCGAAAGGTGACGTGTGGGGCTCTGATCAAAGAGTAAATCACTCGACTCACAGCTCCCAACACTACTGTAAGTACATGCCTGCCTTGTATTCTAGTGGATTTATTGGTTGAAAGCTTCACTTTTCACCAATAATAAACTTAGTCTTTTCAGTCTTGCTCTAAGTTGACTGTTGTAATAATCACCACGTCTTTTAGGTATTGTACTTATCATGGAGAGTGATTATTTAAGCAGTGGGTAACCTGTCTATCTTTTCAGCTTGGATGACGGAGAGGGTCACCTGTCAATCAACGAGAAAAACTGAAGGAGACGGACTAACGTCCTGGAGACGTCCCATATTGGATTTACTTGCCTGTGCACTTGTATGAAGAATCAGGACATAACCCCTCATCATTACAGCGGTCAAGAACCTGATCTCCTGTCATCGGGAAAGATTACTTACGGCCACTAGAACGAGCCAGTGGGTTGTCACCAACAACTGCGACCCCCCCCCCACATCATCAGCAACGGCTTCTATTGCAACAACACGCAGTGTCACCAACACCAGACTCCCAAGTTTTTAGCGTTGAATTCAGATGTCATTTATATTTTTAATTTTTCATTTTCTTTCATGTAGGATCAGTATTTCATATTTAAGTGTTTTATGTTTCATATTTCCTAAATAATAAAGTGTTTATATTTGTCAGTTTTTGTTGTTTTTCTATTCATTAATTTTCCTGAGGAGGAGCCAGCCTTAGTAATACTGACTGAAGTTGTTACAAGGCTGAGTAAGCCTTCACTAGTGGCGACCTTGCCAGGATCAACTCGACTGAATCAAGATTCAATTCCAACTCGAATCTACCATTGGAACTTCAACGCCGCATACCACAGACGGTTACCGCCAGCCATGAGAAATCATTCTCTATGGTAGGACTACAGTACAGGTATTTAAAAGATTTGGTGATTGTTATAGTCTCAATTTATTGTAAGTCAAGTCAGGCAGGATATAACATTTAATTCTGCCACCTTTTTGTGTGAGCTTGAAACACATTGGAGGATTAGACTCTAGGGACCCGAGATTTTCCAGTGACAATTTGTTTCATTGAGCTCTTTATTATATTGAGGGAACTGTCGCAGGACACTCTTGATTTGTTGGTGAGAAGATTGGATGGTCAAGGGAAATCATTCTACTTACTGTTTGCTCGGAGCCAGCACAGAACCCTTCATTTTCATTAATACATATTGCTTAATTGAAGTAGGGATCGAGCACTCTGATTTATTTACAGTTTGAGCAGAGCAGAAATTGAACCCTCCATTTTCTTTAATACCCGTTTCATTTTCCCCTGGTAGTTTAAGTTATTCTTGCAAATATGGAGGAATACCAGTTTTGGATGAACGCTGGAAGTAAGTTAGGAATATCAGGGAAAAATTTAGAATCTTTCATTAGTGCTAAAATCCAGGAAAGAATTGAAAAGGAGAGACAGAGAATCGAAAGAGAAGAGGAAAAGGAGAGATTGAGAATCGAAAGAGAAGACAAAAAAGAGCGTGATAGACTTGATCGTGAGGAAAGAGCTAAAGTACGTGAGGAACAAGTTAAATTAAGGGAACTTGAGGAAAGAGCAAAGGATAG
>NC_091326.1:25795157-25905157 GCF_038502225.1 Cherax quadricarinatus
ACTCAAGAACTGCGCAGTCCCCAGTACTACAAGAAATTCGCAACCTACCTTGCTCTTGTAGCGTGAGCTATGGTGTTCTTCACACCTTCGACAGGTATCGGTGACTTGATAGAAGCTGAAGTGTCCTTGGATGTCCACGTCTTCCATAGTCTAGGAATACGCACACTGGTACACTATGTTCCACAAGATTTGTCTTTATTGTTCACAATCTTATCACTAAAGAAGCTGATCACACTTCTCTTAAGTGTTTATTGTGTTTTATGAGACACTTTTTTCACACTAACGCACAGATCGTTCTTTGTTGGTTATCCTGGCGTCAGTGTCACTCTCAGTAGAGTCAAAAGTAATCTGAAGATGCCACAGCACCCCACGCCGTCACTGCCCCCAGCACAAAGGAAAAGCTGACCTAGTACTTTTGCTTCCTTGCCACTTCCTCGATGAAGCAAAACAGAATGTTTGATTCTTGCTGTCTTAAGCATAGACAACAATGTCCACTATCTTTACCATGGTAATAAAGTGGGAGTAGGATTTTCCTTACTTGTCCTGCTAAGGTAAGAGATGAACTGTCTTTTATTAAGCTACACTTTGCAACACAGGACCGCAAGGAGCGTCGAGCTACGTCACATACTGGTACTGCATCTGGGATCAATTACTCACTGTAGCAGTAAACAAGATGCTTGCCCCTTCTGAGAGGGCTGGGCCCCTCAGGGCTGAAAGGGGCTGATGGGGGCTGATACAACCCTCCTGGAGAAAATTTCTCCACAAAGCCCAGTCACATCAATACCTGTAAATGTTAATATTTTTTATTTCATTAGCATATAATGGGGAGAATTTTGCATCATCACCTGTAAAAGATATAAACTAACTAAAAGTTACATATTTTTTTCACTATCCCAAACATATATCTCTCAAGTGTTACATCAATATTCCTCTCGTTAACTTAAATGAACTAAGTTACTTTTCTTCTTGTTAACTTAAATGAAGTAAACATTCTCTATGGTTCATTCATTCATTAGAGGTTCGCCAGTACTTCCGGCCTGGGTCTTTCCTCTATGGTAGAAATGATTATTTGTGTTCAGGTAGAGAGAGAAGGCCGAAATGGTAAGTAACACATTTCACGAAGAGGTAAATATGAGTTATATATTAGTTCAAATATATATCTCTCTCTTCACGTTATAATTTCTTCCTCATAATAATAATAATAATTTAAATGAATTAAACCACTGATACAAGGTAAATAATTTTGCTTACCTTATAAGTTACTCACACATTAGGTTCAATGATTTTAATATATTGTTTAATATCTGTGAAAAGTTCTCTCCAAATTAATTTCCACTTCTTTGTGTTGTACCATCTATGTAAAATGCACAGATTATACTGTCAATTAAATATTTGACTGACAAACTTGTCAGATATATTGTTTTCCAAAATATAATATACCAGATCGTCATTCCACTCTGTTACCATTTCATCAATGAATTCATGTGAATCAAGTTCATTTTCTAACCAATTTTTAACTCATTGAAAATTCTTTTCACTCAATGATTCACCATCTTTCCTTATTTGTTTCACAAATAACAATGAAATCACCAAGTTTCCCCATACTAGATGCTTTCCATGCGGTTCCCTGACAATGTCTGGTGGTGACTTACACATAACTCTCCCATACACTTAAAGAGTTGCTAAATAGTATTAAATGAAAATTTCATTATGATTAAACTTGTCTAAACTAGGATCAGCCATTTCAAAATCCATTTTCATAATTAATTTTTTGGGCTTTGGTATAATAAAAGTTTGAGATAAATGACTACTCCATTCATATTCTCGTAACAATAAATTTTCCAATATTTCTTCACTCTATCGTTGAATCATCTCTCGTACCTCAGCTACAATCTCTTCTTTTGAGAGAACATGTTCCGCGTCAACTCTTTTTTGAATGGGTTTTACTCTCTTAATTGTATATAACATTTTTATAAACACCACACTAGTATGTTTTGCCGCTCTGTTTAATTCAACAGAGTTATCAGCAACCACATCCATATTTTTTCTTCTGCTCAAGTGATTCCTTACCATTTCACTCCAAATATTTATACCAAAAATTTCAATCGTTGTCATCATCGAATATCATTTTTTTAATAATACAAATAGACATTACAGGGGATTTCTTCAAAGCATATATATATTATCCATTATATATTTCAATTAATATGTTTAGCCTTTGTTAACTTTCCTTATTTTTAAGTAAAAAGAAATATTCAGACAATATTTTTTTTGGCAACACTTACTACTAACTTGTGACGTCACTATCCATCAACACGTTAAAACAGGATAGAGCATCTTCCCATTATTAACTTAAAAGCATAATCATACTGTGTCCCCTTATTAACTTAAATGACCTAAAAGCGTGACATCACGATACTCATTGATCAAATTATCAACATATTTTCTTACCTTTAATTGTCTTCATGCATTTCCAGGTATGTGTCTTGTACCATCGGTATAGCAATAACAAGTCATAATAACATTGAAGTTATGATTACACTCTACAGGATCCAACAAACGCATTACCAATTCCAATCATTTTGCTAGAAATCAACACAGTTGGTGAAGTTCCCCTATGGGGGTTTGTTCATCTATCATCCACGATACAACTTTTTCATAATTTTTCTTGCTAAGATCATCTCCTCCAGATAAGACTTTACATATTAAATGTTTATATTCATTCCACTTAAGATTCTTCACCTCATCAAAGAGATCCAACAAATATTTAGCACTCCCCATCCTATATGTCACTAAACTCGTGTAGGTTCATTCACCTATTGTCATGGTGATGCCACGTAGTGTTTTTAATGGAACAAATTTCTCTACACATATAGTTATAAAAACTACTAACTCGACAACCCTCGTTGTGAAAAGAGTATAAGAAGGCACATCTGTATTGAGTTAAAAGAGTATTTAGATGGAGACTTCAGATCTATGTAAGTTCCCTGGACTGTAAAAATTCAAGTGAGATTTTTGTTACAGTCTAAAAAAATTCGTGCTAGAGTCATCTTGTGTTTAAGTTAACAAGAGGAAAAGTTCAATTAATAAGTGGAAGTTACATTTGAAAAAAAAAATTGTTACAGAAGCAAGAGTGTCTACACATCACTATTCTGATAAAGAAATGATTAATTCAATAGAAGACCTTGATCACAACCCTCCAAACGGAGGGAGGTGACAATATCTCACCGATAAAGAGATGCTTATAGCAATGGAAGATTTTGAACATGAGTTTTTAATGAGATATTATTGAGTAAATTCACCCACAATGTAATTTTTAGAAATTCTAATGAGAAATATTTTTGTTTTCATTTGTTGAGTAACAATGTTAATTTTTGGGATATAATACTATATTTTATCAAAATTACAGGTAAAGAAGCAGAGAATAACTGTAGTGAATCAACAAAAGATGAAGAAAAATATCTTAAGAACATAAGAACATAAGAAAGGAGGATCACCACAGCAGGCCTGTTGGCCCATGCTCGGCAGGTCCTTTACAATTCATCCCACTAACGAAACATTTTCCCAACCCAATCCTCAATGCTACCCAAGAAATAAGCTCTGATAACTCTATCCACTCATTTGCAAGTCCCACTCAAATCCAACCCCTCTCACTCATATATTTATCCAACCTAAATTTGAAACTACCCAATGTCCTAGCCTCAATAACCCAACTAGGTAGACTGTTCCACTCATCAACTAAAAACATTAATGAAAGATAATATTACGAAAGATTTTAGTGGCAGTGATAAAATTCTTTTAGTACAACAAGCAAATTGTTGTGCTGTTAAATTGAAAAATGGAGGTTTTGCTGATGCTTTAAGTCAGGTTTTACCACTTAGCAATCCATATTTATTTAGATCACCTGGATGTCATAAAGCAAATCTAGCTAGTGAAGTCACTCGTCATGAATTTGGGAGCATAAAATTTGTAAATAATGGAAAAAATAACCCCATGATTGCCAATATGTTTGCACAGTATGCGATGGGACCTCCACATAAGTATTATATGAACTGTAAAGTTGGTAAGACCTACTGCAATACATGCAAATATTTAGATACAAAGAAAGGTCGTGAGATTATATTCAAAGAGTGCATGAATGATCTTGTAAGTGGTTATTAACAGATCCCAATGGGATTATAATGGAAAAAGTTGCGTTTCCAGAAGGAATTGGATGTACTTCAGCCGGAGGTGACTGGCATGCATATCTTAAAATCATTCATGATTTTGCAAAGGAATTAAAAAAACGGCGTAGAAATATTGATGTCATTATTGTAAAATGTGTCAAATAAAATATCTCTATAATACTTTTTTTTGTTTGTTTTATTCACCATTACTCTAAAACATTATTAGGCAACTGAATAGAGATCATACGTCTGGCAAGAATGGCAATGAGTATAAACATCTCTGATCTTTGTTGTTCATACATTAGACCTCTTCCACCAGGGAGTGATTAACCATCTCAAGAAAATGGAGACAGACAATAGGATGGAAAAATATTTTAAATTAGAAGGAGGAAAATTGTACGATGAAAAATATTGTCGTGACAATGCCTGCATTATTTTTCATGCGAATTGTGTTCCTATAAAAGGATATGGTGCAAGTTATTATTTGGGTAAGAAATATCCTTATGCTGATGTGTATCGGAGTAGAGAACCATTATTTAATCTGAGAAGATGCAGAGTTGAAGATCGTGATACTCCTGGAACTGTTATCGAGTTTGAACCTTCACCGGATCAAAGAAAATTGAATCTTCCTTATTTAGCAGCCATAATAAGTCAATTTGGTATTGCTGGACCATTGGAGGAAAATACCATTTCTGAAAATTTAATTGAAAATTCAAGAGATTCTCATTTGGTGTATGGTTTAAATAGAGATACTATCGCAGACAGAATAAGATATTTCAAGGAAGCCATTGAGAGAGTCATAAAAAGTGTGAAAGACAATAAAAATATAAGAGAGGTTATCTGTCTGAAAGGTATCGGGAGGTATGAAACTTCAAATGATTATATCTGGAATACACAATATAAACCCATACTCGAAGATATGATAATGAAATTTAAGGAAGGAGGTATTCGTACAACAATGGTTGTCAGAGAAGAAATGAAAAACATTAACCAAGGTCAAGAATTAGAAGATGATTCGAAGTTGTTATCTTCTAGAATTGAAGGAAGTGCTTGGTATCCCTCATAAGGTAAGCAAAATTATTTACCTTGTATCAGTGGTTTAATTCATTTAAATTATTATTATTATGAGGAAGTAATTATAACTTGAAGAGAGAGATATATATTTGAACTAATATATAACTCATATTTACCTCTTCTTCTTTGGTTGGAATTTTGCAAAACTGCCAATCAACTCTTAAGGAAAGATGGTGAATCATTGAGTGATAAGAATTTTCAACAAATTAAAAATTGGTTAGAAAATGAACTTGATTCACATGAATTCATTGATGAAATGGTAACAGAGTGGAATGACGATCTGGTATATTATATTTTGGAAAACAATATATCTGACAACTTTGTCAGTCAAATATTTAATTGACAGTATAATCTGTGCATTTTGCATAGAGGGTACAACACAGAGAAGTGGAAATTAATTTGGAGAGAACTTTTCACAGATATTGAACAATATATTAAAATCATTGAACCTAATGTGTGAGTAACTTATAAGGTAAGCAAAATTATTTACCTTGTATCAGTGGTTTAATTCATTTAAATTATTATTATTATTATGAGGAAGAAATTATAACGTGAAGAGAGAGATATATGTTTGAACTAATATATAACTCATATTTACCTCTTCGTGAAATGTGTTACTTACCATTTCGGTCTTCTCTCTCTACCTGAACACAAATAATCATTTCTACCATAGAGGAAAGACCCGGGCCGGAAGTGCTGGCGAACCTCTAATGAATGAATGAACCATAGAGAATGTTTACTTCATTTAAGTTAACAAGAAGAAAAGTAACTTAGTTCATTTAAGTTAACGAGAGGAATATTGATGTAACACTTGAGAGATATATGTTTAGGATAGTGAAAAAAATATATAACTTTTAGTTAGTTTATATCTTTTACAGGTGATGATGCAAAATTCTCCCCATTATATGCTAATGAAATAAAAAATATTTACATTTACAGGTATCGATGTGACGGGGCTTGGAAGAACAAGAAAAAGACCTAGAGAGGAGGATTTATGAAGTTTAGAGCATGTTGTTACACCAAGAATAATAATATATGATGATTCATTCATTGAAAAGAGAAATGTTTAATAAAAATTTTAAAACATGATGATTTTTAAACCAATCAATCCTTACAATGAAAAAAATATTGAGGTAGACTACCAATGTTATATTTCTTATACATGTTTACTTCGTTTAAGTTAACAAGAAGAAGAAAAGTAACTTAGTTCATTTAAGTTAATAATGGGACACAGTATGATTATGCTTTTAAGTTAATAATGGGAAGATATCTGTTGTACTTCCGTGCACACTTTTAGTTCATTTAAGTTAATTTCATGGTGTCTGTCAGCCCTGTGACCTCACCAAATTTTAGCACAAGAGGACACAGTTGGACTGGAAAGAGATGATTATCTTAAATCTAGCTTGGGTGTGAATAACATTTATGGCGCTCGTCTGTCTGACCTGTGTTGACACAGGTGTTCAGTAAGGAGATACGTAATGACTATGTGATTTTCTACCTTGGGTGTGACCACCATTTCATGGCGTCTGTCAGAGCGAGGGTTGTGTTTCTATCCGGAAATCGAGTAAATATTTCTACCATTGACTGTGTTTACCAACAAGAAAACAATGCTCGATTTTAAGATAAAGTCTCCAAAACTAATTTGGAAATATCCAAAATGGAGTCGTTCAAAGTAATTCTGGAGTACTCTAATGTATTTTGAAAGTGTTCCAATATATTTTTGAATGTGTTCCAATGTAATTTGGAAGTGTTTTGGAAATGTTCTAATGTTATCCCAAACATTTTGTTCATATTACAGAAATCGAGGGAATGTGGCTAAAATGTGATTTATATCATATCATATCTTAGTTGGATGTGTTTGTGATATATTTATAAAAAATAAGTGTTTTCTAAAAATTTGTGACACGTTGTGAATATTACTGAGTCAAAATGAAAATGTGGTGACTTTTTTTTCTGTTGAAATAGTTAAAATGAGAAAAATTGTGGGTTATGAGTATAATATTAATCTATGTGGATTTGAGGAGATGGTATGGAATGGATTTTATTAGAAATTTAGTGAGCATAGGGAGGAATGTGCATTACATTTAAGAAAAAATTGTGGGGATTTCTATAAAATGGATATTAGCTGGTAGTGCTGATCTTAGTTTCTGGTGATTTTTAGTGGCGTTTGAGCAGTATTCAGTGGTGTTTTGGTAGTATTCAGTGGTGTTTTGGTAGCATTCAGTGGTGTTTTGGGAGTATTCAAAGGTAATTGATGTTTTTTTTTTGGTGTTGTTCAAAGCATAGTGTGGTGTGTATGAGTTACTTTTTATGATAATGTTGTAAAGTTTGAAGAATACGGGAGGAGTTTGGTGGATGAGTTGTAATTTAATGAAATGTGTAAGTGTAGATGAGAATGTAAATTTCTGGGTGAGTTAGAGAAGACAAAAATGTTATGTGATGTTAATAAAAGTATAGATAGTTATAGTGATCTTGACATAAGCGATCTTAGTTTTTAGTGATCTTGGTTAAGATGTTTTAAGAGAACGTGTGTACAAAACATGTGATCTTACCGGTGGGGTTATAGAATTTGGTAAACGTCTTGACTGTGGTGATCTTAGATATGGAGATACAACAGGTTGAAACAAGTAACTTCCTCTCATTAAGTTAAATGAAGTAAAAGTGGGGGTGTGACAATGTGTGTTGGTGGCAGTGAGGTGAGTGTATTAGATATTGTATGGAGTTGGTGATTGTGATTTTTTGTGTGAATGTTTATAAAAATGAGTTTGGGGTTGTTTTGGGAGTATTCAAAGGAGTTTGATGATGTTTTTTAATGTGTTTAAATGATGTTTTTGAAGTAATCATAGGTAATTGATGGTGTTTTTGGTGTTGTTCAAAGTGTGGTGTGTGGGTGTGTGTTTGTGCTAGTTTTGGTAAAATGTCTCATGTCATAAGTGTTTGAGTTAGTTTTTGTGATAATGTTGTGAAGTCTGGAGACTTAGGGAGGAGTTTGGGTAATAAGTTGCAATTTAATGAAATAATGTAAGTGTAGATAAATTAGAGATGTCAAATCTTATTTGGGAGTATTCAAAATGTTATTTTGGAAGTGTTTTAGTGTTGTTTGGAAATGTTCAAAGGTGTTTTTGTGAATATTCAATGATTTATGAGAGTGTTCGAAGTAATCTGGGAGTTGTTCTGTAGTGAGATGAGAAAGGTTGTTAATGAGAGAATAATATTTCTTAAGAGATATTGAGAAAAGTGTGTGTGTGTGTGTGTGTGTGTGTGTGTGTGTGTGTGTGTGTGTGTGTGTGTGTGTGTGTGTGTGGGTATTAACTTCGTAATATGTAAAATTGTGACTAGTGAATTTATCAAAAAGTGGTTATAAGTTGTAAGAGTTGTGATGACTTTTTCTGATGAAATAGTTAAAACGAGAAAAATTGTGGGTTATGAGTGAAAATTGTGGCTTGGTGGAGGAGAGCAGGTCATAGTCTCAGACGATGCTATGGGGTGACCTGAGATGTTATCTGAGATTGGTCAGATAAGACTCGCCAGTCGGCAGATGTCTAGACTTGAGGAAAGTGAATCTTGTGTTATTATGCATTAGTGTTATCCTGCATTTTAAGTTAATGTTTGGTCGACAAGATTCAGCCTGAGTGTGTGAGGTCATCACTGACCGCTGAGTAAACACAGGTGGGGTGAGGTCACACTTGTTTAGACCTGTATTAAGAGAAAGTACCATGCCCCATAGGGGGAGTCCATTTGAATGCTTACCCCCCATAGGGAGGAACCCAAAAACTTGATCCACGGAGATGGAGCAGGAATATTGGGTTTAGAGGGTGGTGTGAGGGAGGGTGTTGATCCAAGGAGTTGGAGATCACAAGAAAATTAAATTAAAAATTTGTTTAAAAAAATCGGAAAAAATTTGAGGAGCGGGGGCGATCCGGACGATGCTGCAGAAGGCGATGCAGAAGGCGCGGGCGGGCATGCGGGGTGGGCCACTGGGGTGGGCACCTTGGGGTGGGCACGAGGGTGTGGCACGGCGGGCAGGAGGCACGGGTGGGGGGCGCAGGGGGGGGGCACGGGTGGGGGCGTGGGGGGGGGCGCGAGGGGTCGAGGATGAGGTGGTCGAGGGTCAGGTGGTCGAGGGTCAGGTGGTCGAGGGTCAGGTGGTCGAGGGTCAGGTGGTCGAGGGTCAGGTGGTCGAGGGTCAGGTGGTCGAGGGTCAGGTGGTCGAGAGTCAGGTGGTCGAGGGTCAGGTGGTCGAGGGTCAGGTGGTCGAGAGTCAGGTGGTCGAGAGTCAGGTGGTCGAGGGTCAGGTGGTCGAGAGTCAGGTGGTCGAGGGTCAGGTGGTCCAGGGTGAAGTCAAGGTCATTATCAAAGGTGCGAAAAGGCAGCACTTGCCTGGAAGAGTCATTATCAGATAGGTGCAAAATTTCACACCTAGGTGTGAAAAGGCGGCATCCTTTGAGAAGTCATACCGTGGAAGCCATACTGTGGGAGCCATACTGTGGGAGCCATACTGTGGGAGCCATACTGTGGGAGCCATACTGTGGGAGCCATACTGTGGGAGCCATACTGTGGGAGCCATACTGTGGGAGCCATACTGTAGAAATCAATACTACTCACAGTTATGGCAATTTTGTCTCGACTGTTTTGTACATTTTGCTGTTTGGTGAACTGCTCGTCTTACTATTCAAGCAAAACTGTTGGATTAGAATCAGATTTCCAAACCTAATATTTAACTGCATTATCAGCAAATGTCACATCCTGCAATGTTCAATTCATATGCACTGAGTCACAGGGAACTGAGAATATGGAACTCAAAAATACCTTCCTCGGTATCATTGTAGAAGCTAGGCTCCTACAATGATGGAGCTAGGCTCCTACAATGATGGGGCTAGGCTCCTACAATGATGGAGCTAGGCTCCTACAATGATGGAGCCATGCTCCTACAACGATGGAGCTAGGCTCCTACAATGATGGAGCTAGGCTCCTACAATGATGGGGCTAGGCTCCTACAATGATGGAGCTAGGCTCCTACAATGATGGAGCCAGGCTCCTACAATGATGGAGCTAGGCTCCTACAATGATGGAGCTAGGCTCCTACAATGATGGAGCTAGGCTCCTACAACAATGGAGCTAGGCTCCTACAATGATAGAGCTAAGCTCCTACAATGATAGAGCTAGGCTTCTACAATGATGGAGCTAGGATCCTACAATGATAGAGCTAGGCTCCTACAATGATGGAGCTAGGCTCCTACAATGATGGAGCTAGGCTCCTACAATGATGGAGCTAGGCTCCTACAATGATGGACCTAGGCTCCTACAATGATGGACTTAGGCTCCTACAATGATAGAGCTAGGCTCCTACAATGATGAAGCTAGGCTCCTACAATGATGGAGCTAGGATCATACAATGATAGAGCTAGGATCATACAATGACAGAGCTACGCTCCTACAGTGATAGAGCTAGGCTCCTACAATGAAAGAGCTAGGCTCCTACAATGATAGAGCTAGGCTCCTACAATGATAGAGCTAGGCTTCTACAATGATGGAGCTAGACTCCTACAATAATAGAGCTAGGCTCCTACAATGATAGAGCTAGGCTCATACAATGATGAAGCTAGGCTCCTACAATGATGGAGCTAGGCTCCTACAATGATGGAGCTAGGCTCCTACAATGATGAGCTAGGCTCCTACAATGATGAAGCTAGGCTCCTACAATGAGGAGCTAGGCTCCTACAATGATGAAGCTAGGCTCCTACAAAGATGGAGCTAGGTTCCTACAATGATGAGCTAGACTCCTACAATGATGAAGCTAGGCTCCTACAATGATGAAGCTAGGCTCCTACAATGATGGAGCTAGGCTCCTGCAATGATGGAGCTAGGCTCCTACAATGATAAAGCTTGGCTCCTACAATGATGGAGCTACACTCCTACAATGATGGAGCTAGGCTCCTACAATGATAGAGCTAGGCTCCTACAATGATGAGCTAGGCTCCTACAATGATGAGCTAGGCTCCTACAATGATTCAGCTAGGCTCCTACAATGATGGAGCTAGGCTTCTACAATGATGAGCTAGGCTCCTACAATGATGAAGCTAGGCTCCTACAATGATGGAGCTAGGCTCCTACAATGATAGAGCTAGGCTCCTGCAATGATGGAGCTAGGCTCCTACAATGATGAAGCTAGGCTCCTACAATGATGGAGCTAGGCTCCTACAATGATGGAGCTAGGCTCCTACAATGATAGAGCTAGGCTCCTACAATGATCGAGCTAGGCTCCTACAATGATGAGCTAGGCTCCTACAATGATGAGCTAGGCTCCTACAATGATGGAGCTAGGCTCCTACAATGATCTAGCTAGGCTCCTACAATGATGAGTTACATTCCTGCAACGATCCAGTTAGACTCCTACTATGATGAGCTAGGCTCCTACAATGATGGAGACACGCTCCTACAATGATCTAGCTAGGCTCCTACAGTGATGAGCTAGGCTCCTACAATGATGGAGCTAGACTCCTACAATGATGAGCTAGGATTCTACAATGACGGAGCTAGGCTCCTACAATGATGCAGACTCCTACAATGACGGAGCTAGACTCCTACAATAATGCAGACTCCTACAACGATGGAGCTAGGCTCCTACAATGATGGAGCTAGGCACCTTCAATGATGGAGTTAGACTCCAACAATGATGGAGCTAGGTTCCTACAATGATGGAGCTAGACTCCTACAATGATGGAGCTAGACTCCTACATTGATGGAGATAGGCTCCTACAATGATGGAACTAGGTTCCTACAATGATCTAGCTAGACTCTCACAATGATGGAGCTACACTAGTACAATGATCTAGCTAGGCTCCTACAATGATGGAGCTAGACTTTTACAATGATGGAGCTAGGTTCCTACAATGATAGAGCTAGGTTCCTACAATGATCTAGCTAGACTCCTACAATGATGGAGCTAGGCTCCTACAATGATGGAGCTAGACTCCTACAATGATTGCGCTAGGTTCCTACAATGATAGAGCTAGGTTCCTACAATGATCTAGCTAGACTCTCACAATGATGGAGCTAGACTAGTACAATGATCTAGGTAGGCTCCTACAATGATGAGCTAGACTCCTTCAATGATCTAGCTAGACTTCTACAATGATGGAGCTAGACTCTTACAATGATTGACCTAGGCTCCTACAGTGATGGACCTAGACTCCTACAATAATGGAGCTAGACTCCTACAATGATCTAGTTAGACTCCTACAATGATGGAGCTAGACTCCTACAATGACGGAGCTAGGTTCCTCTATTGATAGAGCTAGGTTCCTACAATGATCTTGCTAGACTCCTACAATGATTGAGTTAAGCTCCTACAATGATGGAGCTAAACTCCTACAATGATCTAGCTATACTCCTACAATGATGGAGCTAGACTCCTACAATGATGGAGCTAGGTTCCTACAATGATAGGGCTAGGTTCCTACAATGATCTAGCTAGACTCTCACAATGATGGAGCTAGACTAGTACAATGATCTAGCTAGGCTGATACAATGATGAGCTAGACTCCTGCAATGATCAAGCTAGACTTCTACAATGATGGAGGTAGACTCCTACAATGATGGAGCTAGACTCTTACAATGATGGAGCTAGGCTCCTACAATGATGGACCTAGACTTCTACAATAATGGAGCTAGACTCCTACAATGATCTAGCTGGACTCCTACAATGATGGAGCTAGACTCCTACAATGATGGAGCTAGACTCCTACAATGATGGACCTAGACTCCTACAATAATGGAGCTAAGCTTCTACAATGATCTAGCTAGACTCCTACAATGATGGCACTAGGCTCCTACAATGATGGAGCTAGGCTCCAATTTTGATTTACCTAGACTCCTACAATGATGGACCTAGACTCCTAAAATGATGGAGCTAGGCTCCAACAATAATGGACCTAGGCTCCAACAATGATGGACCTAGATTCCTACAATGATGGTGCTAGGCTCCTACAATGATGGAGGTAGGCTCCAACATTGATGGACCTAGACTCCTACAATGATGGACCTAGACTCCTACAATGATGGACCTAGACTCCTACAATGATGGACCTAGACTCCTACAATGATGGACCTAGACTCCTACAATGATGGACCTAGACTCCTACAATGATGGACCTAGACTCCTACAATGATGAACCTAGACTCCTACAATGATGGACCTAGACTCCTACAATGATGGACCTAGATTCCTTTAATGATGGACCTAGACTCCTACAATGACGGACCTAGGCTCCTACAATGATGGCATTAGGCTCCTACAATGATGGCATTAGGCTCCTACAATGATGGCACTAGGCTCCTACAAAAGGCTTGGTGTATAGATTTTACAATCTGTACATTTGATTTCAACAGTGTTATCTGTACTCTTCTCTTGATACTATGTCCACTCACTGCTCCAAGAGATTTATCGTACTTCTTGTTAAAGCTGTGTATGGACGCTGCCTCCACTACATCACTCTCCAGATTGTTTTTGACAACTCTGTGACTGAAGAATTACTTTCTAACATCCCTGTGACTCATATGAGTTTAAAACTTTCAGTTGTGATTCCTGTTGCTGTGTCCCATCTCTTAAACATTCTGTCCCTATCAGCCTTGTCAATTTCTCTCAGTATTTAATACATTATCATATCCTCCCTTATCCTTCCTGCCCTCCAGTGTCTTCAGGTTGATTTTTCTTAACCTCTTCCCATAGGACATACCATTTAGCTTCGGGACTAGTCTTGTGGACGTGATTGATCAGATGTGGGTGTTATACTCGTGCTATATACTCTAATATGGGTCTGACGTACACGGCTGTATAACGTCTTGAATGACTCCTTACTTAAGTGTAAAAACGCTATTCTTAGGTTTGGCCCATATGTTACAGCAGTTATTTGGTTGATGTGCGCTTTAGGAGATGTGCTCTGTATGATGCTCACCCTAAGATCCTTTTTCTTGATTAAGGTTTGCAGCCTTTGACCTCGTAGTATGTACTTTGTGTGCGGTCTTCTTTGACCTTCATGAATTTGCACTTGGCGGGGTTAAATTTCAGAAGCCATTCGTCAGAACAGATTTGCAGCCTGTTAAGATACCATTGAAATCCTACCTGATCCCCGTCTGCTTAAATTCTCCGCATTATCTTGAAGTCGTCTGCGAACAGGGACACCTCTGAATCTATCCCATCAATCACGTCATTCACATATATCTGAAACAGCATCGGCCCTATGACTAACCCTTGTGGAACCACACTCGTAACATGTGCCCACTCTGACGCCTCGTCACATAACATCACTCATTGTTTTCTTCCTGTCAGGTATTCCCTGATCCATTGCAGTGCCTTTCCTATTATTCCTGCCTGCTCCTCTAGCTTTTGTGCTAATCTCCTGTGTGGAACTGTGTCGAAAGCCTTCTTACAGCCTAAGAAAATGCAGTCTACCCACCCTTCCTTCTTCTATCCTACTTCTGTTACCCTG
This sequence comes from Cherax quadricarinatus, assembly GCF_038502225.1. Lineage (NCBI taxonomy): Eukaryota > Metazoa > Arthropoda > Malacostraca > Decapoda > Parastacidae > Cherax > Cherax quadricarinatus. The sequence continues at coordinate 25,809,889 of NC_091326.1, forward strand.
TCGTAAAACTCCAGTCGATCTTAGTCACAGAATTTCCCCTTTCTGAAACCGTGCTGGTTATCGAGTATAAGCTCATTCCTCTCTAGGTGCTCCACCACTCTTCCTCTGATAATTTTTTCTCCATGTTTCTGCATATTATACGTGTCAGTGACACTCGTCTGTAGTTTAATGCTGCATGTCTGTCTCTTAACAATTGGGACAACATTTGATTCTTGCACACCTCAGGTGTGGAAGATTGCTGTTAGTGGCCCAAACAGTATCTTTGCTCCCTCTCTCAGGTCCCATGAAGAGATGTTGTCTGAGCCAAATGCCTTTGAGGTATTTAGAAATCACTGTCTTTAAATACTGTTTAGTGCACAAGGGAGAGAAGAATTATGAGATGTATGTTCTCTCTCACTAACGGAGACATATTTAACCAGAAAAGAAAGTCTACATAATATTAGCAGGGGAGAACAGCGTTCTCCCGGAAAGAGAAAAGAGGTAGTGTTTCCTCAATGAGATGCTGAGAAAGAGAGAGAGAGAGAGAGAGAGAGAGAGAGAGAGTAATGGAGAGAGAGAGAGAGAGAGAGAGAGAGAGAGAGAGAGTAATGGAGAGAGAGAGGGAGAGAGAGAGAGAGAGAGAGTAATGGAGAGAGAGAGAGGGAGAGGGAGAGAGAGAGAGAGAGAGAGAGAGATAGAGATAGAGAGAGAGAGAGAGAGAGAGAGAGAGAGAGAGAGAGAGAGAGAGAGAGAGAGAGAGAGAGAGAGACGTAGACCCAACAGATTGGATGTCAGGTGTCTTCTGTCAGCTTACCACACGCACCAGCAATCAAACAAGTGAGTAGGCAGTCTGCAGCGTAGTCAGCCAGTCAAAACTTTCCTTTATATATATATATATATATATATATATATATATATATATATATATATATATATATATATATATATATATATATATATATATATATATATATATATGAGAGAGAGAGAGAGAGAGAGGGGAGGAACGCCTGCAGCATTCTGGGCATGCGGTCCACCGCCGGGGAGCTGGACGAAATATTTGAGATGTAGCTCTGAGTTGTCATCTATGTTGCTTTAATCTTTATTGTATTTTTGTCAAGGTATTTTGTCTTTAAATAATATTTATATTAAATATAGGGGATGGCAGGAGAAAATTTTCAAACAGCTTCCTCCCTATGAAAGCAAAAGACTCTGCAGGAGATGCAACATTGCCCCTATGAAAAGCAGCGTTTACAGTGAAACATATAGGTGAACAGTATTTAGATAAGATTAAAGAGGTTTTTGTGGCATTTATGGATTTGGAAAAGGCATAGGACAGGGTGGATAGTGGAGCAATGTGGCAGATGTTGCAGGTGTATGGTATAGGAGGTAGGTTACTGAAAGCAGTGGATAGTGAGGATAGTGAGGTTCAGGTTAGAGTATGTAGGAGAGAGGGAGATTATTTCCCAGTAAAAGTTGACCTTGGACAAGGATGTGTGATGTCACCGTGGTTCAATATATTTATAGATGGGATTGTAAGAGAAGTGAATGCTCGGGTGTTGGCAAGAAGTGTGGAGTTAAAAGATAAAGAATCAAACACAAAGTGGAAGTTGTCACAGTTGCTCTTTGCTGATGACGTTGTGCTTTTGGGAGATTCTGAACAGAAGTTGCAGAGGTTGGTGGATGAAACTGGTAGGGGATGTAAAAGAAGAAAATTAAAAATGAATATAGGAAAGATTAAGGTGATGAGAATAACAAAAAAATTAGGTGACGAAAGACTGGATGTCAGTTTGGAGGGAGAGAGTATGGAGGAGGTGAATGTATTCATATATTTAACGTGTCAGCAGATGGGTCTATGAAGGATGAGGTGAATCATAGAATTGATGAGTGGTGGTGACGTGTATTTAGCTCAGTGATGACGTGTACTTAGCTCTGTGAAGACCTGTTTGTGTGCTCTCTGTGAATCTGAACCAGGATGCCCTCTCTTGAGCAACTTTACCAGCAGCTGAGAGAGGAGCTCAGAGTTGCTAAGCTGGAGATACGGCGATTAATGGAGGAGAACAAGAGGATTCGTAGTAATCCTCCTGTTGTGAGTCCCCAGGTTAAGAGGGGAGCTTGGTCAGTGGCAGGGCAACATAGAACCAAGCTGAGGATCAAGAAAACGGTTGGAGAGGCAGAAACAACGAGAAACCAGAAGACTACCGTGGAAACGTCCAACCCATTCTCCGTGCTACCTGACGAATGTGAGTGTTCTACTGGGAATGCCATAACGAGCACCAAGGAAGCATTGGCAGATGTGAGTGAGACATCCCTAGAAACCCCAGCGAAGACCATCGAGAACGTCTTGACGAATTCCACAAGTGGTGTAATGCTACCTGACAAATGTGAGTCGACTACTGGGAGCATCACGAAGGACGACGCCAAGGAAGGTAAAAACATTGTTGTTGTTGGGGATAGCCAAGTTAGGTACATGGGTAGGGCATTCTGCTTGAAGGATAGGAGTAGGAGGCAGAGAGTGTGTTTTCCTGGGGCTGGGATGAAGGATATTGTTAGCCGTCTGGATGACATCATGAGAGGTAATGGGAGCAATCCTATTATCTGTCTCAGTGCTGGAGGCAACGATGTTGGCAGACGTAGGAGTGAGGACCTGATTAGCAGGTATAGGTCAGCAATAGAGATAATTAGGAGGAAGGGTGGGAAACCTGTCATATGTGGCATTTTGCCAAGGAGAGGAATTGGAAATGAATGGTTGTCCAGAGCAATTGGTGTCAATTGCTGGCTGGACAAATACTGTAAGGAAAATGCGGTAACATTCATTGACAACTGGGACCTCTTCTATTGCAGAAATGACACGTATGCCAGTTATGGGGTTCACTTATCTAGGTGTGGGGTGGGAGCACTGGCCAACGCAGTGGAGGGAGCTGTTAGGTCTTTAAACTAGGAATAGTTAGTAGTATGGGTTTTGGTGGGAAAACTGTGAAGTCGCAGGGTAGTAATATAAGTACTAGGAGAACTAGTAATAGGCAAAATGAGGTGGATATTGGAAAGCCAGTGGCACTAATTGACAAGGACAGTAATAGGTTTAGATGATTAACAGAAAGGAGCAGGAAGGGTAAAGAGAGAGGAGGGTCTTTAAATATTTATTACACAAATAGTCGCAGTGCTAGGAATAAGATGGACGAGTTGAGACTAGTTGCTAGTGCAGGTAACATTGATGTATTTGCCATTACTGAGACGTGGTTTAATTCAAAAAGTCGGGACATGCCTGCAGAATGTCACATTCAGGGTTTTAAATTGTTCCAAGTAGATAGAAGTGTCGGAAAGGGGGGTGGGGTGGCATTGTATGTCCGAGATCGCTTGAACTGTTGCATAAAAACGGGTATTAAGTCTGAAGTAACACGTACAGAGTCTGTTTGGATAGAATTTTCAGAGCGGCATGAAAAATTAATTTTAGGTGTGATATATCGTCCCCCAAATTTAGATAGGGACCAGGGGAGACTACTATGGGAGGAAATTGTCAAGGCCACAAGGCACGATAATGTAGTAATTCTAGGAGACTTTAACTTTAGTCATATTGATTGGAATTTCTTGACTGGGAATTTAGAATCATACGACTTCTTAGAAGTAGTTCAGGATTGCTTTTTGAAGCAGTTTGTGACTGAACCTACAAGGGGTAATAACCTGCTTGACTTAGTTCTGGCAAACAATGAAACCCTTTTCAATAATTTAGAAGTTTCAGAGGAACTGGGTGCTAGTGACCACAAATCAATTACATTTAGCATTAAATGGAAGTATGATAGTAGGGATAACTCAGTAACAGTCCCAGATTTTCGCTTAGCAGATTACGATGGGCTTAGAGAACACTTATCATCTGTTGACTGGGGTAACGAAGAGAGCTATCAATATGATAGTTTTCTGAACACTATACATGCTGCTCAAAGAACGTTTATCCCTTATAAAGAAATTAGATCAAATAGAAATGACCCAAAATGGATGAATAATAGGCTGAAATATCTACTAGGGCATAAGAAAGGAATTTATAGGCGTATCAAAAGAGGCGAGGGACATCTTATGAATCAGTATATTGACATTAAGAGGGACATTAAAAAGGGGATAAGAAAAGCTAAAAGGGACTATGAAATTAAAGTTGCTAGTGATTCTAAAACTAACCCAAAATGTTTTTTCCAGGTCTATAGAACAAAAGTCAGAGATTAGATAGGTCCCCTTAAAAATAACTATGGGCATCTTACTGACAAAGAGAATGAAATATGCTCGATTTTAAATAATTATTTTCTCTCGGTTTTTACACAGGAAGACACTAATAATATTCCGGTAATTAATTTTTATATTGGGCCAGAAGAAGATAAATTATGTAACATCACAGTCACTAGTGAAATGGTTGTGAAGCAGACAGACCGACTGAAGCAAAATAAGTCACTGGGTCCTGATGAGGTTTTTTCAAGGGTTCTTAAGGAATGCAAAATGGAAGTCTGTGAACCATTAACTAATATTTTTAATCTATCTCTTCAAACAGGTGTAGTGTCTGATATGTGGAAGATGGCTAATGTAATTCCTATTTTTAAAACAGGGGACAAGTCGTTACCATCAAATTACCGCCCAATAAGCCTGACCTCAATTGTAGGCAAATTACTAGAGTCAATTATAGCTGAGATTATAAGAAGCCATCTCGATAAGCATAGCTTGATTGATACTCAGCATGGATTCACAAGAGGCCGGTCTTGCCTAACTAATTTATTAACTTTCTTCAGTAAAGCTTTTGAGGCTGTTGACCACGATAAAGAATTTGATATTATTTACTTAGATTTTAGTAAGGCATTTGATAGAATTCCGCACCAAAGACTGTTGAAGAAAGTAGCAGCTCATTGCATTGGGGGAAGGGTGCTCTCGTGGATCGAATCATGGCTCACAGACAGGAAGCAGAGAGTGTCCATAAATGGGGTTAAATCCGAGTGGGGATCAGTAACAAGTGGCGTTCCACAGGGATCAGTCTTGGGCCCCCTGTTGTTTATAATATATATCAATGATCTTGATGAAGGAATTACTAGTGATATGAGCAAATTCGCCGATGACACGAAGATAGGTAGGATAATTGATTCAAACGTAGATGTTAGGGAACTTCAGGAGGATTTAGACAAACTCTTCTCTTGGTCAGAAAAGTGGCAGATGCAGTTCAATATAGATAAATGCAAGGTTCTGAAGCTCGGGAGTGTCCATAACTCTAGCACTTATAAGTTAAATAATGTAGAATTTAGCCATACAGATTGCGAAAAGGACTTGGGGGTTATGGTAAGCAGCAACCTTAAACCAAGATAGCAATGCCTAAATGGAAATAAATGGTATAAAATACCGACACAGTGGAAATATAAACACAAATGCAGTATAATGTGATCCTTTATTGACAACGTTTCACCCACACAGTGGGCTTTTTCAAGTCACACACGGATCTACCTGGGGTTGGAAGGTACGAGAGTATTTATTGTCATGTTCAGAATGTTGAGGTCAGGTGGAGAATGCTGCATCTGATGATCTACCGGGTGGGGTTATACAGTGGCAATATAAACACAAATGCAGTATAATGTGATCCTTTATTGACTACGTTTCGCCCACACAGTGGGCTTTTTCAAGTCACAAACAGAACTACCTGGGGTGGAAGGAACGCGAGTATTTATAGTCCGGCTGAGGTCAGGTGAAGAATGCTGCATCTGATGATGTACCGAGTTGGGTTGTAGAGTCTAAAAACTTGGGTAGCTTGGAAAGGAGACTGGACAAGTTTGTGAGCAGACCTTCTACAGTGTTCTTATGTGGGATAGCGATGAAGAAGTTTCTTGGCAAGTGGTTCAGCTATGTTATAGAAGCCACTATTCTGGTTGAAGTTGTCGGATATAGAAATAAGTGATGATTCCAGGATTCTTCGGTATTGAGTGTTGTCTTCTGTGGCGATAAGTCTTGAGTTTCTGTAGTTTATCAAGTGGTTGTGTGAATTACGGTGTTGTACGCAGGCATTCCTTGTGTCGTCAGACCTGCTTGCGTATTGGTGTTCTGAAATACGTGTTTGGAGGTCCCTTGATGTTTCGCCCACGTATAACTTGTTGCAGTCATTACAAGGGATTATGTATACCCCTGCAGAGGATGGAGGCTTGTTCTGCCTACTACTGGTGATGTCCTTGATGGTCGTGGTTGTGGAGGTAGATACTTGGAATGATGTTTTGGCAAAGATGTTGGAAACATGTTTGGCAATGGAGTTGGTGGGAAGGACTATGTATCTCTTCTCGGCAGTGTCTTCTCTGGGTGTGTTGAAGATGTTTAGTGCTCGCCGTCTGCAGTCTCTGATGAAGTGACGAGGATAGTGGAGTTTGGAAAATACCTGTTCAATTATAGTGCATTCTTCCTCAAGGAACTCGTTGCTGCAGATTCTGAGTGCACGCAGGAAGAAGCCTATAATTACACCACGTTTGGTTTTGGTGTCGTGGTGAGAGTAGAAGTGGAGAAGATCGTTTTGGTTGGTGGGTTTTCGATAGACTTTAAAACGAAGTTCGTGGTCAGCTTTGCAGAGTAGAACATCAAGGAAAGGAAGAGTGTTGTCGACCTCTTCTTCAAGTGTGAACTGGATTGAAGGCTCGACCTGGTTGAGCTTGTCTTGGAGAGCTTGAACGTTGAAGCGTTTAGGAGTTATGAGGAGAATGTCGTCAACATAACGGAGCCAGGTGACAGACGAAGGAATAATGGTGGAGAAACGTTCGGCTTCTAGATGTTCCATGTATAGGTTCGCTAGGACTGCACTGAGTGGCGAACCCATGGGTAGTCCAAAAGTCTGCTGAAAGAGGTGATTTTCAAAAGAGAAACACGTAAAGCCAACACATAGTTCAACCAGGTCGATGAAGTCGCTGGCTGGAATGGGAAGATCAAGTGAATCGTCAATTTTCTTGCGCAAGAGATCGATGGCTTGTTTAGTAGGTACTTTAGTGAATAGGGAAGTCACGTCAAGGCTGGAAAGTTTCTTGTTCCTGATGTTGATGTTGCGAATGCGATTGAGAAGATCACCTGAGTGTTTGAGATGTGCTGGACTGATAGTGCCCAAGAGTTTCGAGAGGTGTTTGGCGAGAATTCCTGAGAGCTTGTGGGGAGCACTGCCTATTCCCAGATACCTACAAACCTCTCACAACTAACCAAGTGGACAACCTTACTAAAACTTTTCTTCAAAGGACTCGCCGCATTCTGAGGAGCTCAGAACAAGGGAAGAAACTTCTGCACACCATGCCCAGCAACCCCAGACCTGCCAGAATGTACGGCCTGCCAAAGACTCACAAGCCTGGTATCCCACTGAGGCCCATATCCTGCAGAGGATGGGTATACATAATCCCTTGTAATGACTGCAACAAATTATATGTGGGCGAAACATCAAGAGACCTCCAAACACGTATTTCAGAACACCAATATGCAAGCAGGACTGACGATACAAGGAATGCCTGTGTACAACATCGCAATTCACACAACCATTTAATTAACTACAGAAACTCAAGACTTATAGCCACAGAAGACAACACTCAATACAGAAGAATCCTGGAATCATCGCTCATCTCTACAACCAACAATTTCAACCAGAACAATGGCTTCTATAACATAGCTGAACCACTCGCCAAGAAACTTCTTCATCGCTATCCCACATAAGAACATAGAACACTGCAGAAAGTCTACTCACAACTTGTCCAATACCCCTGCCAAGCTACCCAAGACTGTATAACCCCACCCGGTAGATCATCAGATGCAGCATTCTCCACCTGACCTCAACATTCTGAACATGACTATAAATACTCTCGTACCTTCCAACCCCAGGTAGATCCGTGTGTGACTTGAAAAAGCCCACTGTGTGGGTGAAACGTTGTCAATAAAGGATCACATTATACTGCATTTGTGTTTATATTTCCAGCAATGCCTAAGCGTACGTAATAAGGCAAATAGATTACTGGAATTTATATCAAGAAGTGTAAGCAACAGAAGTCCAGAGGTCATACTGCAGCTTTATACATCATTAGTAAGGCCTCACCTAGATTATGCAGCTCAATTCTGGTCTCCATATTACAGAATGGACATAAATTCGTTAGAAAACATTCAGCGTAGGATGACTAAATTAATACATAGCATTAGAAATCTTCCTTATGAAGAAAGATTGAAGACTCTTAGGTTACATTCACTTGTTAGACGAAGAATGAGGGGAGACCTGATCGAAGTGTATAAGTGGAAGATAGGTATTAATAAAGGGGGATATTAACAAGGTCTTGAGGATATCTCTCCAAGAGAGAACCCGCAGTAATGGATTTAAATTAGATAAGTTTAGATTTAGAAAGGACATAGGAAAGTATTGGTTTGGAAACAGGGTAGTTGATGAGTGGAACAGTCTACCTAGTTGGGTTATTGAGGCTAGGACTTTGGGTAGTTTCAAATTTAGGATGGATAAGTACATGAGTGGAAGGGGTTGGATTTGAGTGGGACTTGCACATCAGAGGTTATTTCTTGGGTAGCATTGAAAACTGGGTTGGTCAAATGTTTGTTAGTGGGATGAATTGTAAGGACCTGCCTAGTATGGACCAACAGGCCTGCTGCAGTGTTCCTCCTTTATGTTCTTATGTTCTTAAGAGGGGAAAAGGGTGAGTGGTGCACTTAGGAGTCTGTGGAGACAAAGAACTTTGTCCATGAAAGCAAAGAGGGGAATGTATGAGAGTATAGTTGTACCAACACTCTTGTATGGGTGTGAAGCATGGGTGATGAATGTTGCAATGAGGAGGAGGCTGGAGGCAGTGGAGATGTCATGTCTGAGGGCAATATGTTGTGCGAATATAATGCAGAGAATTCGTAGTTTGGAAATTAGGAGGTGTGGGATTACCAAATCTATTATCCAGAGGGCTGAGGAGGGGTTGTTGAGGTGGTTCGGACATGTAGAGAGAAAGAAACAAAACAGAATTACTTCGAGAGTGTATAAATCTGTAGTAGAAGGAAGACGGGGTAGGGGTCAGCCTAGGAAGGGTTGGAGGGAAGGGGTAAAGGAGGTTTTGTGTGCGAGGGGCTTGGACTTCCAGCAAGCATGCGTGAGCGCATTTGATAGGAGCGAACGGAGACAAATGGTTTTTAATATTTGAAGTGCTGTTGGAGTGTGAGCAAAGTAACATTTATGAAGGGATTCATGGAAACCAACAGGTCGGACTTGAGTCCTGGCGATAGGAAGTACAGTGTCTGCACTCTGAAGGAGGGGTGTTAATGTTGCAGTTTTATAACTGTAGTGTAAAGCACCCCTCTGGCAAGACAATGATGGAGTGAATGATGATGAAAGTTTTTCTTTTTCGGGCCACCCTGCCTTGGTGGGTATTACAAACCAGGAATTCAAAGACCTGTTATCCTGGGTGTAAAGGGAGCAAAATAAACACAGCAGAAAAACTTTTGACTTACATTATCCTTCACCAAGTAAGAACAGAAGTATGTACACTATATACACTATGTACAACAATAGGTATTAGTGCACTCCACGATAAGCAAGACAGACTAAAAGCCACTAGAGAGCAGACCGTGCTTCAACCAGCTCTAGAATGGGAATGACAAGGGCAGACAGGAGAGTGGCACCCACAACACCTCTGCGATTGCCAAAGCCATCTTCTCATTGGCTTGAACCTAGGTACAGATCGAACGACGGGGCCCCATCGTTCGACCCTAGTACTGGTTCGCTGGTTGGGGGAGATGGTCTTTCAATGAGGGTGTGTACATGCGCCGAATAAAGGTTACATACTCTTTGCATGCCACAGGGGGAATCGGCCGATGTGTTAAATATATATATATATATATATATATATATATATATATATATATATATATATATATATATATATATATATATATATATATATATATATATATATATATATATATATATATATATATATATATATATATATATATATATATATATATATATATATATATATATATATATATATATATATATATATATATATATATATATATATATATGTGTGTGTATATATATTTAACACATAATATGGTAAAAAGTTTTAAGAGATACATTGTTGATATAAAGATGGCATATACAGTACATGAGATGTGAGAGATACATGTCTAGTACATATTGTTACGTGTTTGTCACTGATTATATAGGCTAGTACATCTCTGTTTGGTGTACTAGCCTACGAGCAGCAAATATATATATTCATTGACCTCATCGCTCTAGGACCGTGAGGTTGTGCTACGCCTTGCTCCTGCATTCGTCACTCAACCTTGGTGGAGGACGGACATTGGCGGTTGAGCTAGCACCTGTTGGTAGCACTGAGTGATTTTCACAAAATGGCGCAGGCTATCAGGTGGAGAATCAACACTGTGTGTATTGAGGTGTTGAAAGGAACGGTTTATGAAACCACTGCTCCTGTTATACTGCCTGCCATACTACGGGATACCTACTGCATCAACAACGACGATCTGTATGGTATTGCCTTAAATGGAGCTACAAGGATCTTTGTGAAATTTGTGACGGCTATGACATGTGACAAGATAGTGGAAAAATATCAAGACGTGTGTATGAAGGTTAATCCTTTTTTAGAAGTACGACGGAGGGACGTATCCAAGTATTATACTTGGGTAAAGTTACGGAATGTCCCATTTGAAGTGGATGAAGAAGATATAAAAGCAACATTCAATGTGTATGGTGTTATACATCAGGCATCAGTTGGAAGGTGGTCTGATGGTATGTATGCTGGACTGCGTGAGGGGTCCTTTACCCTCAAAATGTCTTTGCGCAAATCTATACCATCATATGTGACACTGAGTGACTTTAGAACTCAGGTATATGTAACATATGCGGGGCAGAGACGAACCTGTAGACTGTGTGGAGCCTTTGATCATATGGCAGTAATGTGTCCTCGTCGATCGACACCTGAGAAATATGGAGAGGGGAAAGGAGTGGGGAAGGAGAGAAAGGTGACGACCCAGTCTACAGGGGAGCATCTTCAAGATCATAGAACATGGAGTGAAATCGTGGAGGACAATCCGGAAGAATGTGCAACATTACCGGAGGTCTCTCAGGTTATTGAGAATATGCGTATGGAGGATGAGGTGAGACGAGTGGAATTGGGTAGTCAGGTTACGGCTACAATAGACACTGTTATACAAGAATTCTTGGGTAATCAGAATGAGGACGGGACACTAAGCATGGTGTCGGATGGGAAACTTATAGGTGAGGGTGGAATTCAAGAGGTGGGTAATGTGGGTGATGGGGATATGCAATCAAAGAGGATTAGTGAGGTTGTGGTTGAAGTACACAACGTGGAATGTGAAGATGAGGGAATGCACACAGTAGAGGCATCACGTAAGAGAGAGGCAGGGGCTTCTGATAGTGATGATGTCCTCACACCAGCGCAACGAACTGGTAAGAAACTATCAGTGTATGTGCCAAAAAAAGTAACAGGGGGGGGGAAGGGGCAGAGGAAAGGTGAGGCAAAGAAAGGACAATGTGAAAAGAATGTTCAGCAAAAACGTAAGGAAACGCAAGGATATCGGTCGATTGGTAAGCCCCCGATAGCATTTTTAAGTGTCTAACATTAAATGTTAACGGCCTAAGGGCTGATGTAAAGCATAAGATATTTAGTGATTTTTTAAAGAGACTTGGAATACAAGTAATATTTTTACAAGAGCATAATTTTAGGTATGGAAGGGATTTGTTGGTAGATGGATATAAAGTTTATGCTGGGTATACTGGGAAGCTTAAGGGAGGTGCTGCTGTTTTAATAGCTGAGACCAGTCCTTTCCAATTGTTACATTGGGAAGAAGGGGGAGATGGGAGAGTAGCGAGGGTGGATGGGACATGGGGTGGAGTACGTGTGTGTTTTGTGAGTGTATACATGCCGGCGGACAGTAATAGACGTGTTAAAGAGGAATTTGTAAGGGACACACTAATTTATCATATGCGGGGTTTACCTGTTTATTCATTATTTGGAGGGGATTGGAATAGTGTGATACGTAGAAAAGATGTGGAGCCGAGGGTGCAGGGTGTGTTTTGGGGGTCCTATGGGATGTTTTAGTGGGAGCAGGCTTCGCGGATGTAGTGAGGGGGGAGGGGTGGAACGTGGAGCATACTTATGTGAGGAGAGGATGTGCGGCACGACTAGATTGTATTTATGCTTCTCCCGGGTTACAGGTGGCTAATACAGAAACTATAAATGTAGTGTTTTCAGATCATAGAGAAGTGGTCGTGGATGTGGGATGGGGAGGTTTACCAAAGCATTACATGAGTTACTGGAAACTTAATGTGAGATTGTTAGATGAGCTGGAGGACGGTGATAGTTTTGTTGAGTGGTGGACAAATGAGTGGACCAAGGGGAAAAAAGGAGGTGATATACTACGATGGTGGGAGGAATATGCTAAACCAGGAATCAAAAATTTTTATATGAGGAAAGGAAAGGAGGTAAGTCAATGGAAATATGGCTTACAGAGATATTTAGAAGGGCAGTTGAAACAGTGCTATGAAGTTTTTAGTGGGGTTTATCCAGTACAAGAGATTGAGGGCATCAAAGCGCAATTGATGGAAATGCGGAATGCAAGATTTGATGGTGAGGGAATGAGAGGTGGATTGGAAGATGTTTTATGGGGAGATAAGCCATCCGCCTGTGTGTTGCGGCGATTAAAGACACGACGGAGGACAATGACTATGATGAAGTTGGACGTACATACGGATGTGGGAGGGTATACGATGGGACAGAGGTTAGTAACTACGGAAAGTATGAGTGGTTATGCTGATAAGTGGTTTGAGATATATATGAGAGGGGGAAACAGGAAGATAGCAGATGTGAAGATTTTAGAGAAGGGGATACAGAGAAACCTAGAGTCAGCAGATAGAGCGATGATAGAAGAGCCTATAGATGAAGAGGAAGTGTGGACGGCTTTAAAAGGGATGAGTGTCGGGAAAGCACCTGGGATAGATGGAATCCCAAATGAATTTTATTTGAGCAACTGGGATGTCATGAAGAAATTCTTGGTGCAGTTAGTGAATGTAATGAAGGATAAGGGAAGCATGAGTCTAACACAAAGGACAGGTGTAGTAGTTATTGTTCCAAAGGGGGAAGTACAGAATATCATCCTAGATTATAGAGGTTTATCATTAATGTGTGGGGATTATAAATTGTTTGCCAGGGTGTTAGGTAATAGATTGCGTAAAGTAATTGGGAAGGTTATAGATGGGGGACAGATGGTTGTGCCAGGGCGAACAATGTTTAGTGGGCATGGGAGGATAAAGGGTTATATAGAGGACCGTAGGATGGATGGCGGAGGTGTTCTTGCTTTGGATTGGAAGGCGGCTTATGATTGTGTAGAGAGAGAGACATTATGGATGATTATGAGGAGGATGGGTTTCGGTGAGGAAATTGTGCAGTGGGCGGAAACTTTATATAGAGGTGCAGAAATACGAGTGCAAATAAATGGAAGGGTGGGGAAGATGGTTAGTATGGGTAGGGGACTGAGGCAGGGATGCCCCTTGTCTCAGATCCTATTTGCATGTCTGCAAGACCCATTATATAGGTTGATAAATGTAGGAGTAAGTGAGGGGGGGTAAGACTTAGGGGTGCTATGGGTATAGTTGGTTATGTGGATGACACGACGGTCCTAGTGGGGGGAGAGGAGGGGTTAAAGAATGTAAGCAGAATTGTTGAAATATTTAGTGGAGCAACAGGTATGAGTGTTAATAGTGAAAAGTCGAAATTACTGGAGTTTGAGTCATGGGTGGGAGGGGAACTGGGAAAAAAGTATGGATGACAGGTAGTAGAGCAGATAAAAATTTGTGGAGTATTGTACAGAGGGGCAGCGCAGGGGGCTAGAGAGACAAATTCTAAAAGGGTAGTGCAAAGAGTATTGCTTAGGTTAGGGGGAATAAGAACGAGTGGTTTGACTATACAACAGAGAGTCATTGTAGTTAATACGCTCATTTATCCTGAATTGTGGCACGTGGCTGTGGTGTGCCCCTTGGTGGCGAAAGACGTGCGGCAAGTGCAAAGGAAAGTTCTGAATTTTATATGGGGATATGGTTGTCATTGGCTGAGGCAAACGGTTGTAATGACACCACTGGCAAAGGGGGGTTTAGGTTTAATTCCTTTGGGTAGCAGACTGAAGAGCATGTACGTGAAGCATTGTTATCTGAGATTGGGTGGGGAACGTGGTGTCAGAGTGAGGGATGTGATGGAAGATGTGAGGTGGTGGGGGGAGGGGTAGGGACTTAGAGGAGTGTATGAGTATGTTGAGATACTTATTACAAGTAAGAAATCCGGAAAATGTAACGGCGTGTGTTTTGGGGAGGTTGGTAAGGTGTCAAGAGGTGTTGGAAGGGGAGACTGTTTTTCCATTATATAATTGGACACGAATCTGGGGAGACTTCAGTAAGTTACGGGTAAAGTCAAGGGTGAGGGAAACTATGTATAGGTTTTTACATGGGATTTTGCCAACTAAAGTACGACTGTATAAGATGGGAATTTTGCAGTCTCAATGTTGTGTTTTGTGTGGGGGGGAGAAAACAGCATATCATGAGGTGTATTTCTGTGAGCATATCGAGAGGGCACGTCTATGGTTTCGCAGAGTGTTGGATATGGTGGGTGGGAATAGGTTAGTGGTATTAAGGGCACTGAGTTTGGATATAGAGGGAGTGGGAGATAGTGTGAGGAGGGCCGTCATGTATTTAGTGGCAGATTATATCTATATATCGTGGGCGATGAGGGAGGTGGGGGAGGTGAGGGAGCTGGGGGGAAGGAACGAACAAGGGCTTTAGCAGGACATTTCTATAAAACAAAGTGTATAAATGAGGTAGTGTATGGACGTAGATGGGCTATAGATTTTCCGGTATCGTATAGAGGTATGACTGTGAGAGGGTTGCACGAATTAGTGTTGTAATGGCTGGGTGGACTGGTCTCTGTAAAAGGGAAGAGGGAAAAATGAATTACATGGACGTAGAATATCATGATTATTAAGCATTGTTTTCCTGAAAAGCGAGAGGGGGCTTATCAATTCGATTAGGGGCTATAATGTTGTATTATCAACCATAGTGTGTGAAAGAGCAAGTCTGAAATTGCTCTGAAAAATGTCAATAAACATCTAGAATTTGTTGAACATGACAATACGTGTTTAATAATATACATTCTTGGTATATGTAATACAGGTGTGTTTCAATATCCAGTGTACAGTTATTATATTAGTTGACATTGTTCACTATAGTAAAGTTGTGTTATTATTTATATATTGTCATAAAGTGTAATAGTTGTTAGTATTTTAAAAGTTCTTTGAATAGTTTTAAGATGTTTTGGAGTCTAGTGTTTGTGTTATTTTTTTTTTCACTGTGGAAAAGGAGGGAAGTATGGCAGTCATTACGATGGAATCATAACCACATGTAACTGCATGTGTGTACAATATATATATAGCAGTTAATATTTGTATTAATTCTTTAGTAAATTTCATGATAAGTATAATTAAAATTTTCATGCATATTGTAATATATTTGAATGATAAAAAGCATATTTTTTTGTAATCTTGTATTTAGTAAAAGGATAAAAAACATAGGATGAGGGATATTCTGTGTCAGCTCATAGATAAACGTGTAAGTGTATTGCGAATATGTAAATTCATTTTTTCTGTGGAGGACCTGCTAAGGCGTCTTTTATTTATTAATACATTGCAATGTTTTAAACTAAAAATGAGAATGTATGGAGTATATAGAAGTGTTAAAGTACATGTTCACCATTGTGGTTTAGCGCAACTTTTTGAGTATAATAATAACAATAACATAAATGTTGAGGGGGGGGGAGTCACTAGTATTGTAAGTGTTTTGTGTCATTTTTACATTATGAACAAAAACAGTAATGGAAGCACTGTGTATTTTGCAGTAGTGTGTTAGTTATGTAGTTATGAGTATATCAGAATCATTATGAATAGTGTTACTTAGTGGACCGGAACACACCCTGTGGAGAAATTTTCTCCAGGAGGGGGGTATCAGCCCCCTTCAGCCCTTTCAGCCCCTTCAGCCCCTTTCAGCCCTGAGGGGCCAAGCCCTCTCAGAAGGGGCGAGCGTCTTGTTTAATGCTACAGTGAGTAATTGATCACAGATGCTATGCGACGTAGTCAAGTGACCTCTGCTCCTTGCAGCGGTGTTGCAAAGTGTATTTTTATAAGAGACAGTGTATCTCTTACTTAGCAGGACAATTAAGGAAAATCCTGCTCCCACTTTATTACCATGGTAAAAATAGTGTACATTGTTGTCTATGCTTAAGACAGCAAGACACAAACATTCTACTTTGCTTCATCGAGGAGGTGACAAGGATGCAAGGTACTAGGTCAGCGTTTTTTTTTTTTTGTGTGTATTAGGGCAGTGACGGCTTGGGGCGGTGTGGCATGGGGAGACTATCTTTGACTCTAGGGAGAGTGACACTGATGCCAGGATAACTAGCAAAGAACACTGATCTGTGCGTTAGTGTGAACAAAGTGTCTCAAACACAATAAACATAAGAGAAGTGTGATCAGCTTCTCTTGTGATACATTGTGAACAATAAAGACAAATCTTGTGGAACATAGTGTACCAGTGTGCGTTTCCTAGACAATGGAAGATGTGGACATCCAAGGACACTTTAGCTTCTATCAAGTCACCGATACCTGTCGAAGGTGTTGAGAACACCATAGCTCACGTTACAAAGAGCAAGGTATGTTACGAATTTCTTGTAGATCGGGGGATTGCGCAATTCTTGAGTCACAAGGAGTTTGTAATCAACCTATAATCGGCAGTAAGGTGTGGACTTTTGAGTCCAAACAAGTAGGTATTTCGTCAGCCATCATCGAATGAAATATGCTGACATAACACCCCCCAGGGGTAATTTATACTTACAAATTGTATCTCTTGACAGCCCAATGTTGTGATGGTTTCGACAGCTTCTAGACCTCGTCTGCAGGGGCGGCTGTGTAGACGATTTGCTGTCATTTATCAGCTAAGTGTTCATTATATATAGTTATAATTTAAACACAGCAGGTAAGGCCAAAATCTTCAACAGAATTGGTCCTTCGAACCGGATAAAGACCACACTGTGGTCCAAATATGTTGTACTACAGTGTACAAATAACCTATGAGCCAAGGTCCTTCGAAAAAAGCTGTAAAACTAGTGTTTTACAATATAAATCAGTGTAAATGAGTCCCTCCAGACTCAATCACAGAGAATGGGCAGCCAAAAGAAAACGGGCGCTCACCCAGTGGACACCCAAAGAAAACGGGAGCTGGGTGACTCACCCACACCCTGCACCCACTGCTCCAATCTCGAGAAATTGCTGATTAAGACAACAACCCAAGTGATGTTGTTTGTCTGAGTGTATATATACACATAGTGTTTATAATGTTTATAGACAGAAATTAAGAGACAAGATTGTGTTAAAGTTTGTTTCTTATAGATCTACCTGTTATATTAAAGGAACTTATATATATATAAAGTGAAAGCTTTCAAATATATATTAACAGTGAAATTTATATATGTGTAAGTAATATTCACGTGTGATTTACAGTTATACAGTGACATTTATAGTGTATAGTGAATGAAGTGTATAACGTTATTTACGATTAATCATCATGATCAGGCTGACACAGCAAACTCAAGCTATAAACACCAGCCACATGTTCTGTGTACCCTTCATGGTCATTGACCCTGAGGTTAAGCTTAGTAGGTCAGTAGTGTCTGACTCGATTATTGCTGACTTAAGCATAACAAAAACTCAGCTGTTTATAGCAGTACAGTGTTTTTTAAACACTCTAAGTGTGGTGCTAGAATTTTCAGTATACCATTAAAATGGCTTGTTTGAAAACTCAGTTTCAGTCTTTACAGACTAAGATTACACAATTAGAAAATCTAATTTCAGTCTGTATAGGATTAACTCAAGATACAAACATAGATTTTGATGATCTTGAGGTCAAGTTTGGATTATTTACACAGCGTCTGGAAATAATTAATTCAGACTATACACATTATGAAAATAAATTTCTTGAATCAGATCCATCTGAGGATGAAATTAAAAATGTTTTGGATACATTTAGTGATCAACAATTAAGGTGGACAGGAGTACAGGCTATCTGCCGCAAAACTCTGTCACAGAGACCTACTGTAACTAGTGGTCAAACACCTGTTACACCTGTAACAACAACAAGTGTCCCATTACCAAGCGTACCTACATTGTCATTACCTATTTTCCAAGGTCATAATTATGAAGAATTCATTAGTGGTTTTCAATCCATAGTAAATTCACGAACTGACATAGATGAGATTGCTAAGTTCAATTATCTTAAATGTCTTGTGAAGGGAGAACCCTATGAACTGATTAAGTCATTTCCGGTGGTCAAAGGCAATTATCAAATAGCCTTACGTGTCTTAGCAGACAATTACTTTGATGCTGACAAGGCCAGAGTTAGACATGCAGTCTTAATATCAAGCTTGAAGCCACCCAAACATTGTTATTCAGACTTACAGGCATTTAGAATCACATTAGACAATAGTCTCAGATCTCTAGGTGCTAAATATGACCTAAGGCAATGTGATTGGTTTATCAGTGGTATTGTACAAGATAAGTTGTCACCACAAACTATTGAACGATTAAATATTATGTTCAATAAACGCTATTTCACTTGTGAAGAAATTAGCAATGGTTTACAAACAATAGTTTCATGCATGCAAGCAACGAGACAAGATGAAGAATCCACAAATCCAGTGGATAATAAACCTTCAACTCAGTATAAAAAGAGTATACCTACTCCCACTAAACCACAGAATGGGAAATCCCATATAGGCACTTATCAAACTGTGAATACAACAGACAGTAAACAAACTGTCACACATAAACGTACTCCAAAATGTGTACTTTGTGATGGAACACATTGGGCACAGTATTGTAGTCAATACACATCAATGGAGGCACGTAAACAACGTGTTCATCAGCTGAAAAGGTGCATCAAGTGTTTAGGTGAACACAAGGGAGGAAAATGCTCACTGAAGAAGTGTTTTAAATGCAAGGGTATGCATCATACAGCATTATGCCCAAATACTTTTGCTGAACAGCAGCAGACTTCCACAGAATCAGGAAGTCAACAAGCAACAGCATTAAATGTGAGAGAGAAGTTTAAAGCAACTGCTCTCCCGATAGCTCGAGTTGAGTTATCTAATAAATTACACAAAACCAATGTGCTAACACTATTTGATCAAGGCTCACAAAGGTCCTTCATAAGAAGAACAGTGCTACAGAAACTGAATAAACAACCCTATGCCAAAATACAGTTAGATATAGCTGGTTTTTTCCACAATTCTGGTAAACAGACATATGACCTAGCCAGAATCACTGTTGGTCTAGGAAACAGGAAAAAGACAGTAGAAGCTGTGGTAGTAGATGATTTGCCTAAGTCTGTGCAGATCCAGGGATTAAAAGAAACAGTTGCAGCACTGAAAGCAGCTAAGGTCAAGTTAGCCTGTCCTGACATACAGACGGACACAATTAGTCCAATTGATTTAATCATTGGAAGTGATTATTATCACTGTTTTGTGCAAAATATAGTAAGTAAACATGATGTTCACTTGCTGAAAACAGCAGGAGGCCACATGATATGTGGTCCAATTCCCTCTCAAAGTGGAAAAGAAGCTGATATTGATTCAGTGGAAAATGTACTAGTTACGAGAATAACCGCTGATCATGTACCACAGCAAAAATTATCATTTCTGGAAGAAATGAATGAACCAGTTGATAAGTTGTGGGATTTAGATGCGATAGGTATTGATGTAAATAAACCAAGCCCACAAGAGTCTAAGACTTATAACCAATATTTGGACACAGTCAAATATAAAGATGGACAGTATTGGGTTAGGTTAACAATTGGGTTAGGTTAACAATTATCGCATGGCTTTCGGACAGATGAAAGCACAAATACATGAGCTCAGGAAGAATCCAGAGCTACTGACTGTCTATGATAATATCATACAAGAACAGTTGGACAATAAATTCATTGAGGAAATAGTCGAAGATAAGTTGAAGACAAACGCTCATTATCTCCCGCACCATGGAGTCAGAAAAGATTCTGAAACCACTCCACTACGTGTTGTATATAATTGCAGCGCACGTGCAAATAAAGATGTAGCAAGTCTTAATGACTGTCTGATGACCGGACCCTCACTAACTGAGAAGCTTGGAGACGTGCTTATGAAATTTCGCACAAACCCATATGCCTACACGGCTGATATTTCCAAAGCTTTCTTAAGAGTAGGACTACAAGAAATAGATAGAGATTATACTCGATTCTTGTGGCCTGAAAATCCACATGATCCTCAAAGTCCTGTGAAAACTTATCGTTTCAAATCAGTATTATTTGGTGCAACATCCTCTCCATTCTTACTAGAAGCTACTCTAAATACACATTTGAAGAAATCTGAAAGTCCCTTCAAAGAAATCTTAAAGAAAAGTTTCTATGTGGACAATCTTCAAGGTACTGTGAATAAAGAGGAGGATTTGAAATCCTTATACAGAGAAGCTAACAAGGAGATGAAAGAAGCAAATATGCCTCTAAGGATGTGGAATACAAATTCAAAGCAATTAAGGGAACTTATCAAAGAAGATTTCCCTGAAACTGAAATTCCTGATTGCAACAATATGCTGGGACTTAATTGGAACACACAGGAAGATACTTTGAGTCTCAAAAGGATAAACAATAAATTATGCAATACACTCACTAAACGTAGTTTACTGTCAGAGGTATCACAATGTTTTGATCCTCTAGGACTCGTCTCACCAATTACCATAAAGGGTAAAATGCTTATGCAAGATGCATGGAAGCTCAAAATTGGATGGGATGAGAACTTGCCTCTAGAAATGAGTCAAGCATGGGATGAAATATCCAGGGAGTTTAAGCAACTTCATCAAATTAAATTTCCCAGACAAATAGGTCAAGAGGGAAACAAGTACACATTACATGTGTTCTGTGATGCGTCAACCAGAGGTTATGGCGCTGTAGCTTACATGAGTAATGCTGAAGGAAGTACACTAATTACTTCAAAGGCCAGGGTAGCACCCTTGAAGGTCAGAACAATACCACAATTGGAACTGACAGCACTCTATGTAGGTACAAAATTAGCTATCTCAACAAAGTACTTGATCATCTCACTATTGAAAAAACCGTGATCTGGAGTGATAATGAAGCAGTTCTTCAGTGATTAAGAAATAATAAGAGTAAGCTGGTCTATGTACAGAACAGAGTAGCAGAAATAAAAGAGATGCAGAGAGATTATCTCTTTCTTCACGTCTCTACCCAAGAGAATCCAGCTGACATGTTGTCACGTGGTGTCCCACTCAAGAAATTTGTGGATAATAAATTATGGCTCCACGGACCGAACTGGCTCTCTGATGAAAATAACTGGCCTCAGCAAAAAGCTCATATTATGCCAGAAGAAACAGTCTGCTTGAACACAGCAGAAATAAGTTGTGTAAATACTGCAGACACAACAGAAATAGTCATTGATGGATCTAAATACTCATCTTTGGGTAAACTCTTAAGAGTTACAGCTCTTGTCTTTAAATTCATTAAAGGAATGAAACCTGATTATGAATGTCTTGAACCCATTAAATACTGGGTGAAACTAATACAGAAAGATGTTTTCTCTACAGAATATAAATTTCTAGAAACACAAGATAAATCCCCACAGAAACCTGTCATGATTAATTCTTTAGGACTTTATCTCGACTCAGAAAAGATTATAAGATGTCGAGGAAGAATTCATAATTCTTCACTACCTAAAGAAGCCATACATCCAATATTGATCCCCAAGAATCATTGGCTAACAAAACTGATTGTGCAAAACGCCCACAGTAACGTGTTACATGGTGGGGTAGCTGACACACTTTGTCATATACGACAGTCCTACTGGATACCTCAAGGTCGACAAAGTGTGAAAAAACAAATAAAGGACTGTATTACTTGTCGTCACTACGATATGCGAGTATGTCAGTATCCAGGTCCACCTCCATATCCCTCTGAAAGAGTTTGTCATATCACTCCATTTGAGGTGACAGGTGTAGATTACACTGGACCAATAATTTTAACCAAAACAGTTGACAAAGTTCCCATCAAGGTGTACATCTGTTTGTTCACTTGTGCTACAACTAGAGCAGTACATCTAGAAGTAGCCACTGACATGTCTGCTGAAACCTTTATCAAATTATTCAGAAGGTTTGCAGCCAGAAGGGCATGTCCCAGACTGATGATTTCAGATAATGCAACGAACTTTGTTGCTGGTGCTGCTTATATAAGCAAGATCTTTGATCAACAAGAAGTACAAGAGATGCTGAATCAACGCAGTTGTCGTTGGAGATTCATTCCTCCTAAATCTCCATGGCACGGCGGATTTTATGAAAGAATGATCGGCATTGTAAAACGTTGTTTAAGGAAGACTCTTCATCGTCAAAGAATCGACTTAGAAGAATTCCGTACAGTTGTGACTGAAATAGAAAATAGAGTCAACAACAGACCTCTAACTTATGTTACCGATGATCTGGACAATTTAGAAGTGTTAAGTCCATCTCATTTACTCCATGGCAGAAGGCTCGAACCTGTTCCTCCCATGAATGATAAAGAAATCATAGAGGATCCTACTTATTTCGAACCTGAGCAACTCAGAAGTAAATTCAAACACCTTAATGAAGTGATTGAACATTGGGAGAAAATTTGGCGAGAAGACTATCTCACCTCATTGAGAGACCACTTCTATGGAGCTGGTGTTCCTGAAAATCATAAGTCCTTAAGACCTGGTGACATAGTGATTATCGACAATGATTGTCCGAGGTCCCAATGGCCACTTGGAAAAATTGTGACCATATATCCTGATGCAAATGGAATCATCAGGACAGTTGATGTTTTGAGCAAAGGTGTAGTGAACAAGCGGACAATAAATAAACTAGTGCCGTTAGAATTACACAGTGTTGAAAACAAAATTAGTGATTCTCCAGAAACCACACAGACTAAAGCTGTTCAGAAAAGACAAGCAGCAGTGGTGGCGAGTGAGAAAATTAAATTAATGTTAAGTGATGAATAGTTCACCTGCAGCGAACCTCCGCCGCCCCCCAGTGTGGAGAAATTTTCTCCAGGAGGGGGGTATCAGCCCCCTTCAGCCCTTTCAGCCCCTTCAGCCCCTTTCAGCCCTGAGGGGCCAAGCCCTCTCAGAAGGGGCGAGCGTCTTGTTTACTGCTACAGTGAGTAATTGATCACAGATGCTATGCGACGTAGTCAAGTGACCTCTGCTCCTTGCAGCGGTGTTGCAAAGTGTATTTTTATAAGAGACAGTGTATCTCTTACTTAGCAGGACAATTAAGGAAAATCCTGCTCCCACTTTATTACCATGGTAAAAATAGTGTACATTGTTGTCTATGCTTAAGACAGCAAGAAACAAACATTCTACTTTGCTTCATCGAGGAGGTGACAAGGATGCAAGGTACTAGGTCAGCGTTTTTTTTTTTTTTTGTGTGTATTAGGGCAGTGACGGCTTGGGGCGGTGTGGCATGGGGAGACTATCTTTGACTCTAGGGAGAGTGACACTGACGCCAGGATAACTAGCAAAGAACACTGATCTGTGCGTTAGTGTGAACAAAGTGTCTCAAACACAATAAACATAAGAGAAGTGTGATCAGCTTCTCTTGTGATACATTGTGAACAATAAAGACAAATCTTGTGGAACATAGTGTACCAGTGTGCGTTTCCTAGACAATGGAAGACGTGGACATCCAAGGACACTTCAGCTTCTATCAAGTCACCGATACCTGTCGAAGGTGTTGAGAACACCATAGCTCACGTTACAAAGAGCAAGGTATGTTACGAATTTCTTGTAGATCGGGGGATTGCGCAATTCTTGAGTCACAAGGAGTTTGTAATCAACCTATAATCGGCAGTAAGGTGTGGACTTTTGAGTCCAAACAAGTAGGTATTTCGTCAGCCATCATCGAATGAAATATGCTGACATAACACCCCCCAGGGGTAATTTATACTTACAAATTGTATCTCTTGACAGCCCAATGTTGTGATGGTTTCGACAGCTTCTAGACCTCGTCTGCAGGGGCGGCTGTGTAGACGATTTGCTGTCATTTATCAGCTAAGTGTTCATTATATATAGTTATAATTTAAACACAGCAGGTAAGGCCAAAATCCTCAACACACCCACTGATAATGTTACTTAGTGGACCGGAACACACCCACTGATAATGTTACTTAGTGGACCGGAACACACCCACTGATAATGTTACTTAGTGGATCGGAACACACCCACTGATAATGTTACTTAGTGGACCAGAACAGAGCCACTGATAATGTTACTTAGTGGACCAGAACAGAGCCACTGATAATGTTACTTAGTGGACCAGAACAGAGCCACTGATAATGTTACTTAGTGGACCGGAACAGAGCCACTGATAATGTTACTTAGTGGACCGGAACACACCCACTGATAATGTTACTTAGTGGACCGGAACACACCCACTGATAATGTTACTTAGTGGACCGGAACACACCCACTGATAATGTTACTTAGTGGACCGGAACACACCCACTGATAATGTTACTTAGTGGACCGGAACACACCCACTGATAATGTTACTTAGTGGACCGGAACACACCCACTGACAATGTTACTTAGTGGACTGCAACACACCCACTGATAATGTTACTTAGTGGACCGGAACACACCCACTGATAATGTTACTTAGTGGACCGGAACACACCCACTGATAATGTTACTTAGTGGACCGGAACAGAGCCACTGATAATGTTACTTAGTGGTCCGCAACACACCCACTGATAATGTTACTTAGTGGACCGGAACACAGCCACTGATAATGTTACTTAGTGGACCGGAACACACCCACTGATAATGTTACTTAGTGGACCGGAACACACCCACTGATAATGTTACTTAGTGGACCGGAACACACCCACTGATAATGTTACTTAGTGGACCGGAACACACCCACTGATAATGTTACTTAGTGGACCGGAACACACCCACTGATAATGTTACTTAGTGGACCGGAACACACCCACTGATAATGTTACTTAGTGGACCGGAACACACCCACTGATAATGTTACTTAGTGGACCGCAACACACCCACTGATAATGTTACTTAGTGGACCGGAACACACCCACTGATAATGTTACTTAGTGGACCGGAACACACCCACTGATAATGTTACTTAGTGGACCGGAACACACCCACTGATAATGTTACTTAGTGGACCGGAACACACCCACTGATAATGTTACTTAGTGGACCGGAACACACCCACTGATAATGTTACTTAGTGGACCGGAACACACCCACTGATAATGTTACTTAGTGGACCGGAACACACCCACTGATAATGTTACTTAGTGGACCGGAACACACCCACTGATAATGTTACTTAGTGGACCGGAACACACCCACTGATAATGTTACTTAGTGGACCGGAACACACCCACTGATAATGTTACTTAGTGGACCGGAACACACCCACTGATAATGTTACTTAGTGGACCGGAAGACACCCACTGATAATGTTACTTAGTGGACCGGAACACACCCACTGATAATGTTACTTAGTGGACCGGAATACACCCACTGATAATGTTACTTAGTGGACCGGAACACACCCACTGACCTTAGTGGACCGGAACACACCCACTGATAATGTTACTTAGTGGACCGGAACACACCCACTGATAATGTTACTTAGTGGTCCGGAAGACACCCACTGATAATGTTACTTAGTGGTCCGGAACACACCCACTGATAATGTTACTTAGTGGACCGGAATACTGATAATGTTACTTACTGATAGTTGATAATGTTACTTAGTGTACCGGAACACACCCACTGATAATGTTACTTAGTGGACCACACCCACTGATAATGTTACTTAGTGGACCGCAACACACCCACTGATAATGTTACACACACCCACTGATAATGTTACTTAGTGGACCGGAACACAGACACTGATAATGTTACTTAGTGGACCGGAACACACCCACTGATAATGTTACTTAGTGGACCGGAACACACCCACTGATAATGTTACTTAGTGGACCGGAACACACCCACTGATAATGTTACTTAGTGGACCGGAACACACCCACTGATAATGTTACTTAGTGGACCGCAACACACCCACTGATAGTGTTACTTAGTGCACCGGAACACACCCACTGATAATGTTACTTAGTGGACCGGAACACACCCACTGATAATGTTACTTAGTGGACCCCAACACACCCACTGATAATGTTACTTAGTGGACCGGAACACACCCACTGATAATGTTACTTAGTGGACCGGAACACAGCCACTGATAATGTTACTTAGTGGACCGCAGCACACCCACTGATAGTGTTACTTAGTGGACCGGAACACACCCACTGATAATGTTACTTAGTGGACCGGAACACACCCACTGATAATGTTACTTAGTGGACCGGAACACACCCACTGATAATGTTACTTAGTGGACCGGAACACACCCACTGATAATGTTACTTAGTGGACCGGAACACACCCACTGATAATGATACTTAGTGGACCGCAACACACCCACTGATAATGTTACTTAGTGGACCGGAACACACCCACTGATAATGTTACTTAGTGGACCGGAACACACCCACTGATAATGTTACTTAGTGGACCGGAACACACCCACTGATAATGTTACTTAGTGGACCGGAACACACCCACTGATAATGTTACTTAGTGGACCGGAACACACCCACTGATAATGTTACTTAGTGGACCGGAACACACCCACTGATAATGTTACTTAGTGGACCGGAACACACCCACTGATAATGTTACTTAGTGGACCGGAACACACCCACTGATAATGTTACTTAGTGGACCGGAACACACCCACTGATAATGTTACTTAGTGGACCGGAACACACCCACTGATAATGTTACTTAGTGGACCGGAACACACCCACTGATAATGTTACTTAGTGGACCGGAACACACCCACTGATAATGTTACTTAGTGGACCGGAACACACCCACTGATAATGTTACTTAGTGGACCGGAACACACCCACTGATAATGTTACTTAGTGGACCGGAACACACCCACTGATAATGTTACTTAGTGGACCGGAACACACCCACTGATAATGTTACTTAGTGGACCGGAACACACCCACTGATAATGTTGCTGCACACTAACAGCACCTTTCAAGGCAGGTGAAATTGCTGACCTAGAAAATGTACAGAGAACCTTCACGGCGCGCATAACGGAGATAAAACACCTTAATTACTGGGAGCGCTTGAGGTTCCTAAAACTGTATTCCCTGGAACGCAGGCGGGAAAGATACATGATTATATACACCTGGAAAATCCTAGAGGGACTAGTACCGAACTTGCACATGAAAATCACTCACAACGAAAGGAAAAGACTCGGCAGACGATGCAACATCCCCCCAATGAAAAGCAGAGGTGTCACTAGCACGTTAAGAGACAATACAATAAGCGTCAGGGGCCCGAGACTGTTCAACTGCCTCCCAGCATACATAAGGGGGATTACCAATAGACCCCTGGCTGTCTTCAAGCAGGCACTGGACAAGCACCTAAAGTCGGTACCTGACCAGCCAGGCTGTGGCTCGTACGTTGGATTGCGTGCAGCCAGCAGTAACAGCCTGGTTGATGAAGCTCTGATCCACCATGAGGCCTGGTCACAGACCGGGCTGCGGGGGCGTTGACCCCCGGAACTCTCTTCAGGTAAACTCCAGGTAAACTTATTTCAGGTTTAGAAAGACACGTAAGCAAACACTATAACATATTTATTAGAAAACGTTTCGGTCCTGTGACCGTGATCAAGGTCCCAGGACCGAAACGTTTTCTAATAAATATGTTATAGTGTTTGCTTACGTGTCTTTCTAAACCAACTTGTCGGTATTTATTACCAAGGTTTATACCAGACTTATTTCACCCCGAAATGTGTCACTCGTCACTCCATGAAAGAAAATGCTACAACGTATACTGCCAGGCCACGAAGACACAGACCAGCCAGACTATGGGAAACAAAAGAGGGGAGCCATAACCTCCCCGGAGAAGAAGGTTTTTTAGTGCCAGGAAAGGAAAAAGACTGAAAAAAAGGACAGAAATCTTACACAAACTGAAAACGCTTCTGGAGCAGAAGCACAGTCATTGACCACTCCAGAACAACAGGTATTAAAGCCAGCAAATAAATCCTCCCTAAATTCCATCAATATAACATTTGTCTTCATACTCATACAAGGTCTAAAGCCGTCAACAAACAACAAAATTCCTTACATCAAGGAACTGCTCACAGAGTCAAATGCAATGTTTGCAGCATTCACAGAGACCCACATAAAGGGTCATTTTGACAACGAAATGTGAATCCCAGGTTATAACCTATTCCGATGCGACAGACTAAACAGGCAACAAGGGGGGTGGAGGGTTGGCCTGTATGTCACAGAGTCGCTCATTTGCACAGAACTACTAAACACCTCAAATGAAGTAATTGAAGTTTTGGCGGTAAAGATTGAAAACTAAAACCATGTCATTGTATTAGTATACAAGCCTCCACACGCAACTTCCCAGCAATTCAAGGAGAGCTTTTGAAAACTGAACATTGTCTGGAAAATCTCCCAACTCCTGCCCCAAACATCTTGCTACTGGGAGATTTCAACTTGAGACACTTAAAATGGAGGAGTGTAGTAAGTAACATTTTAGCAGAGATCACCCCAGGAGGCAGCTCAGATGAAAATTCGTACACACACGAGCTATTAAATGTCTGCACCAAATTCATCTTAAAACAGCAAATGTTAGAGCCTACAAGACTAGAGAATACGATGGACCTCATTTTCACTAATAACTACGAACTGATATGGCCCGGTGGCCTGGTGGATAAAGCTCCCGCTTCACACACGGAGGGCCCGGGTTCGATTCCCGGCGGGTGGAAACATTTCGACACGTTTCCTTACACCTGTTCTCCTGTTCACCTAGCAGCAAATAGGTACCTGGGTGTTAGTCGACTGGTGTGGGTCGCATCCTGGGGGACAAGATTAAGGACCCCAATGGAAATAAGTTAGACAGTCCTCGATGACGCACTGACTTTCTTGGGTTATCCTGGGTGGCTAACCCCCCGGGGTTAAAAATCCGAACGAAATCTTATCTATCTTATCTCTTATCTTAATATAGCCATATCAAAGACAATGCACTCAGATTACAACATAAAAGAGGTACAGACATGTATGCACAGGGCTCCTGACCAGCAAAATGTGATCAGTCATGGGAGTGTTTTCACAAAATTCAACTTCAGTAAGAAGAATATACAATGGGAACAAGTCAACCATGTCCTAAATGAAACAAGCTGGGAAGATATCCTAAACAACACATATCCGAACCTTTGCCTAGAAAAAATTAACTCTGTGGTTCTTGAGATCTGCTCAAGGCACATTCCATTAAGAAAAAAAAAAGAGAAGATGTAAACTAGAAGGAGAGAGACGCTCCCTATACAGACGAAGGCGAAAAATCACAGAGCTGCCGAGAGGGGCCAGTATATCTGAAATACGAAGGGAGGCATTGTCAGTGAAATAACAAATATCGAACTTAAGCTGAAGGAATCTTACAGGAGACAAGAATCGCAGGAAGAACTAAATACCATAAAGGAAACTGAAAAAAAAATACTTCATCTTTTATGCCAAATGTAAATGTAAAAGAACATCCAGTACTGGACTCCTGCTGAGGCAAGATGGGACCTACACAGATGACAGCAGAGAAATGAGTGAGATATTAAAGTCCCAATACGACTCAGTTTTCAGCGATCCGTTAACCAGACTAAGGGTCGACAATCTAAATGAATTCTTTATGTTTGAGACCCAAAATTGGGTCATCTCAAATATTTCTGATATTATCCTAGCACCACAAGACTTGGAAAAGGCAATATATAATGTGCCCATGCACTTTACCCCAGGCCCAGACTCATGGAACTCCGTGTTCATCAAGAACTGCAAGAAACCCTTGTCACGTACCTTCAGCAGTCTGTGGAGAGGGAGCATGGACACAGCGGTCATCCCACACTCGCTAAAAACAACAGATAGCTCCACTCCACAAAGGTGGCAGTAAAGCAGTTGCAAAGAACTACAGACCGATTACACTAAAATCCCATATCAGAAAAATCTATGAGAGGGTTCTAAGAAGCAAGATCGCCAACAACATTAGATACCCATCTGTTACACAACACAGGGCAACACGGGTTTAGAGCAAGTCGCTCCTGCCTGTCCCAGCTACTGGACTAATATGACAAGGTCCTGGATGCTAAAGAGGATAAACAAAATGCACATGTAGTATACACAGACTTTACGAAAGCCTTCGACAAGTGCGACCATGGTGTAATAGCGCACAAAATGCGTGACAAAGGAATAACAGGAAAAGTTGGTAGATGGATCTATAACTTCGTAACAAATAGAATACAAAGAGTAATAGTAAACAGAGTAAAGTCTGAGGCAGCTACGGTGAAAAGCTCTGTTCAGCAGCAGCAGCAGCAGCAGCAGCAGCAGTAGCAGCTTAAGCAGCAGCAGCAGCAGCAGTAGCAGCTGCAACAGCAGCAGCAGTAGCAGCTTCAGCAGCAGCAGCAGTAGCAGCTGCAGCAGCAGTAGCGGCTGCAGCAGCAGCAGCAGTAGCAGCTGCAGCAGCAGTAGCAGCTGCAGCAGCAGCAGCAGTAGCAGCTGCAGCAGCAGTAGCAGCTGCAGCAGTAGCAGCTGCAGCAGCAGCAGCAGCAGCAGCAGTAGCAGCTGCAGCAGCAGCAGCAGTAGCAGCTTCAGCAGCAGCAGCAGTAGCAGCTGCAGCGGCAGCAGCAGTAGCAGCTGCAGCAACAGCAGCAGTAGCAGCTGCAGCAGCAGCAGTAGCAGCTGCAGCAGCAGCAGTAGCAGTAGCAGCTGCAGCAGCAGCAGCAGTAGCAGCTGCAGCAGCAGTAGCAGCTGCAGTAGCAGCAGCAGTAGCAGCGGTAGCAGCTGCAGCAGCAGCAGTAGCAGCAGTAGCAGCTGCGGCAGCAGCAGCAGTAGCAGCTGCAGCAGCAGCAGCTGCAGTAGTAGTAGCAGCAGCAACAGCAGCAACAGAAGCAGCAGCAGAAGCAGCAGCAGCAACAACAGCAGCAGCAGCAGCAGAAGCAGCAGCAGCAGCAACAGCAGCAGCAGCAGCAGCAGCAGCAGCAGCAGCAGCAGCAGCAGCAGCAGCAGCAGCAGCAGCAGCAGCAACAGCAACAGCAACTGCAGTAGCAGCATCTGGAATGCTGTTATTGCCTTTGTGTTGGAGATGAGATGACGTTCTAATCCTGCTAGATGAGTGAGTCGGTGTGCTCACAAGTGTCACTAGTACAAGTACACATGCAACTAGGTGTACGTGCACACAGGTTAACATGTAGACTATGGGAAACACCTACACACAAAAGTGTGCCTTCACACGTACACCGTCTCCTCACACTCGTGGTTAACCATGCACCGTGACCACTCTCTCACTTCACCCTATTATTTAAACAAACTGTACCACAATATTACCAGAACCTGAGAGAAAAACGCAGCTGTCATATCTCACTCTGTCAGTTCCAGGTGAGAATACCCAGCCTCTTCCCACTTTCCTGGAATGTTACTATTCTTGCCATTCAGAGTACTAGAGAATAATACAACACAGATGGTTTGTTCCTCGGTTCCTACCATTAATATTTGACTGTACAATTCATTTCCATTTAACTGGTTTAATAAATGGTGAATAATATATTCTTAATAGAATTGATATACCGGCTTTAATAATTTGTATGGCAAGTTCCTAGGTTATTGTATGGTATTAATCACATGGCGATTTCAATTTACCTCAGCTAAGAAACCTTCATTAGTTTCTATGAACTAACATTTTCAGGTTTTTAGACTGACGAAGTACTGAAAATTTTGACCTACTGATCCCCAGACTTTCACAAAGCTTAACACATTCTCAGTTTTGACAAGGTAGTGACAAGTATCCTTTACACGCAAGAAGAATATGGTAAAGAATTTAGATTTTTTTTTTTGGGGGGGGCGAGTGTTCGTCACTACAATCAAATAAGTCATTTATATCTTCCAAGGCATTAAGCAATATACAATGACTCTCAAGATACAATGAATCCCAGGATACAATGAATCCCAGGATAAAATGAATCCCAAGATACAATGAATCCCAAGATACAATGAATCCCAAGATAAAATGAATCCCAAGATACAATGAATCCCAAGATACAATGAATCCCAATATACAATGAATCCCAAGATACAATGAATCCCAAGATACAATGAATCCCAGGATACAATGAATCCCAGGATAAAATGAATCCCAAGATACAATGAATCCCAAGATACAATGAATCCCAAGATACAATGAATCCCAAGATACAATCAAATCAAATCAAATTAAATCAAGTTTATTCTCTATAAAGATTACAATGCGGGGTTTACATATTATAGGATATTGTGTGGTTTACAAATTATATAAAACTAATTACAGAGAGAGCCACTATCACACCTAGCATGACTAGGCATTTCGGGCAGACTAAGATTAATTCAAAACTCTATATCGGTACAGATTATGGAGCATATTGATGTTAGGCTAAGTAACTGCATTACAGTTCGTAAATTTAGCAATGTAAATGGTTTTGTTTTGGTACAGTACATAGTTTCTATTGAAGCTCTTGTATTGAGGTATCACAGGCAATAGTTATATTACGTATTTTTATGTTTATAGTCATAAATAACAAAAAAAAACGCACAATACCGTGACTGGAACGATACACAAATAACCCGCACATAAAAGAGAGAAGCTTGGACCATTTACAAAGTCACGCTGACTTTGTAAATGGTCCAAGTCGGACCGAAACGTCGTCGTAAGCTTCTCTCTTTTATGTGCGGGTTATTTGTGTATGTTTATAGTCAATTGCGTGAGTGTAAGTGTGAATTGTGGGGAATCACAGATATCGTAGGCAGGTCTAGGTTGTTTTTTATGTGTGTATGATACAAGATAATAGGTGGTTTTCATGTAGTTAGCTGATGGTGGGGTTTGTCAGGGAGATAAGATGTTTTCTTACGGTAGTTTTGAAAGTGATGAATGTGTCTGCAGTTCTAGAGTTTTCAGGTAGGGTGTTCCAGATTTTAGGCCCTTTTAAGTAAATTGAATTTTTGTATAGGTTTAGCCGGACACGGGGAATGTCATAGAGATGTTTGTGTCTGGTGCTATGCCTGAGGGTACTGTCACAACTATCAAGAAAGTGTTAAGTCAGGGTTAATATTGGAATTTAAGGTTCTGTAAATGAAGGTTGCACAGTAGTGAGTGAGGATGTTCTGAACAGTAAGTTTAGATCTATGAAGAGTGGGGGGTGTATTGCCTGGGATTGGATTGCGCGATTATTCTTACTGCGGCTTTTTGTTGGGTTATTATTGGGTTAAGGTGTGTTGCTGCATTTGATCCCCAAGCACAAATAGCATAGGTGAAGTAGGGATAAATGAGTGAATGGTATACTGTGAAAAGGGCAGATTGTGGCATGTAGTAACTTATCTCGGAGAGGATCCCAACCGTTTTGGATACTTTTTTGTTATGTGTTGTATATGGGTGCTGAAATTCAGGTTGTTGCCGAGGGGTGCAGGTCTAGGAATTTGCCCTCATTATGTGGGGCAATAAGAGTGTGTTGTCGGTCTTAATGTTAAGTTGTGCAACACCTGCTCTGTTACCAAACATAATATAGAGGGTTTCGTCAGTGTTAAGTGTAAGTTTATTAGCTGTCATCCAAGTAGATATTTTGAGTAGCTCCTTGTTAACAATGGTGTTGAGGGTGGCAAGATTTGGGTGGGAGATGACGTAAGTCGTGTCGTCAGCAAAGAGAATAGGTTTCAGGTGTTGTGATACGTTGGGAAGATCATTAATGCGTAAAAGGAAGAGCAGGGGGTCAAGGACACTTCCCTGTGGTACTCCAGTATCAAGTGGCCGTGTTGATGAGGTTGTGTCTTTAATGGTGACATACTGATACCTATTAGTAAAGTAGGATTTGAAATATGCAAGCGCATGGCCTCTTATACCATAATGGTCAATTTTGTGGAATAGGATGCCGTGATCTACTGTGTCAAAAGCTTTTCTTAGGTCAATAAAAAATCCAAAGTCCCAAGTTACAATGACTCCCAAGATACAACGAATTCCAAGATACAGTGACCCCAAGATACAATGGATCCCAAGATACAATGAATCCCAAGATACAATGACTCCCAAGATACAATGAATCCCAAGATACAATGAATCCCAAGATACAATGAATCCCAAATTACAATGACTCCCAAGATACAATAAATCCCAAGACACAATGACTCCCAAGATACAATGAATCCCAAGATACAATGACTCCCAAGATACAATTAATTCCAAGATACAATGAGACCCAAGATACAATGACTCCCCAGATACAATGAGTCCCAAGATACAATGAATTCCAAGATACAATGAATTCTAAGATACAATGAATCCCAAGATACAATGAATCCCAAGATACAATGAATCCCAAGATACTATGACTCCCAAGCTACAATGAATCCCAAGATACAATGAATTCTAAGATACAATGACCCCCTAAGATACAATGAATCCCAAGACTTTAAGAGAATAAATATAAATCTTTTTTTTATCTGTCCTTCGTCAGTAGTAATGCCAATCTCATCTAAAATTGTTAAAATGCAGCTTAAAGTCTCCTCCATCTCCAAAGACTTTTTGACTGTAATTAAAAATTTCCATCTCACCTCCGAAGCATTTTTAATAGAAATTTTATAGCTGAAATGAATTCTAAAAGTCAGACGTTTTCTTAAAATTAAGCTTTTTTCACCTGCTGATAGAACAGTTTCATTATATACTGTAGGAGAGGAACCGTGGGATGGCGTTCCTGACCGGCCTTGACCACTCAGGGAACCGTGGGATGGCGTTCCTGACTGGTCTTGACCACTCAAGGAACCGTGGGATGGCGTTCCTGACCGGCCTTGACCACTCAAGGAACCGTGGGATGACGTTCCTGACCGGCCTTGACCACTCAAGGAACCGTGGAATGGCGTTCCTGACCGGCTTTGACCACTCAAGGAACCGTGGGATGGCGTTCCTGACCGGCCTTGACCACTCAAGGAACCGTGGGATGGCGTTCCTGACCGGCCTTGACCACTCAAGGAACCGTGGGATGGCGTTCCTGACCGGCCTTGACCACTCAAGGAACCGTGGGATGACGTTCCTGACCGGCTTTGACCACTCAAGGAACCGTGCGATGACGTTCCTGACCGGCCTTGACCACTCAAGGAACCGTGGGATGACGTTCCTGACCGGCTTTGACCACTCAAGGAACCGTGGGATGGCGTTCCTGACCGGCCTTGACCACTCAAGGAACCGTGGGATGACGTTCCTGACCGGCTTTGACCACTCAAGGAACCGTGGGATGACGTTCCTGGCCGGCTTTGACCACTCAAGGAACCGTGGGATGACGTTCCTGGCCGGCTTTGACCACTCAAGGAACCATGGGATGACGTTCCTGACAGGCCTTGACCACTCAAGGAACCATGGGATGACGTTCCTGACCGGCCTTGACCACTCAAGGAACCGTGGGATGCCGTTCCTGACCGGCCTTAACCACTCAAGGAACCATGGGATGACGTTCCTGACCGGCCTTGACCACTCAAGGAACCATGGGATGACGTTCCTGACCGGCTTTGACCACTCAAGGAACCATGGGATGACGTTCCTGACAGGCCTTGACCACTCAAGGAACCATGGGATGACGTTCCTGACCGGCCTTGACCACTCAAGGAACCGTGGGATGACGTTCCTGACCGGCTTTGACCACTCAAGGAACCATGGGATGACGTTCCTGACCGGCCTTGACCACTCAAGAAACCGTGGGATGACGTTCCTGACCGGCCTTGACCACTCAAGGAACCGTGGGATGACGTTCCTGACCGGCCTTGACCACTCAAGGAACCGTGGGATGACGTTCCTGACCGGCCTTGACCACTCAAGGAACCATGGGATGACGTTCCTGACCGGCCTTGACCACTCAAGGAACCATGGGATGACGTTCCTGACCGGACTTGACCACTCAAGGAACCATGGGATGACGTTCCTGACCGGACTTGACCACTCAAGGAACCGTGGGATGACGTTCCTGACCGGCCTTGACCACTCAAGGAACCATGGGATGACGTTCCTGACCGGCCTTGACCACTCAAGGAACCATGGGATGACGTTCCTGACCGGACTTGACCACTCAAGGAACCGTGGGATGACGTTCCTGACCGGCCTTGGTCACTCAAGGAACCGTGGGATGACGTTCCTGACCGGCCTTGACCACTCAAGGAACCGTGGGATGACGTTCCTGACCGGCCTTGACCACTCAAGGAACCGTGGGATGACGTTCCTGACCGGCCTTGACCACTCAAGGAACCGTGGGATGACGTTCCTGACCGGCCTTGACCAGTCTTCAATGACAACAAAGAGAGTAAGAAGCTCAGAATACAAAATAGGGCATTGACGAGGAAGCAGTAGTAGTAGTAGTAGTAGTAGTAGTAGTAGTAGTAGTAGTAGTAGTAGTAGTAGTAGTAGTAGTAGTAGTAATAGCAGTAGTAGTAGTAGTAGTAGTAGTAGTAATAGCAGTAGTAGTAGTAGTAGTAGTAGTAGTAGTAGTAGTAGTAGTAGTAGTAGTAGTAATAGCAGTAGTAGTAGTAGTAGTAGTAGTAGTAGTAGTAGTAGCAGCAGTAATAGTAGTAGTAGTAGCAGTAGTAGTAATAGTAGTAGTAGCACTAGTTGTAGTAGTAGTAATAATAGCAGTAGTAGGAATTGGCGTACTAATAGTAGTAGTAGTAGTAGTAGTAATAATAATAATAATATGGGTAGTAATAATAGTAGCAGCACTAGTAGCAGTAGCAGTGGTGATGGTGGTGTTGGTAGTCGTAGTAGAGGTGGTGTTAGTAGTCGTAGTAGTGGTGGTGGTGGTAGTCGCAGTAGCGGTGATAGTATTAAGACAAGTAGTAGTAGTAACAGTAGCAGCTTCAGTGCTTCTCTGTTCTCTTGTTTTTACACTATCTGTTTTGCTACTCTTGCTAATTCTATCACTACTACTGCTACTACCACTATTACTACCACCACCATGCTTCAGCTACTACTCTGGTGCTCTATCTCCTCTTCCTCTCTCCTCGCCCTTTCTGTCTTCTGACCTTCTCTGCCTCTTCCTCGCTCAGTTGTGATTTGGCAATGGTCTAGAATATACCCGAAGTTCGGTATCTTACTAAACTACTATATAGTGTATGATGGTTACATTGACTCACGAAAATGTAATAATACGAATGCAAACAAACCACGTTACGGGTGGAGTTTAATCCCATGGTAAGCTTTACGACTCTCTACTCATGGGTTCAAATCCCAACCCGTACCGTGATTTAATAGCCAAATTAGTTGAAAAAACTATGAAGCAAGAGCAGAAAATTGGTCACAATTTTGAGAGAGAGAGAGAGAGAGAGAGAGAGAGAGAGAGAGAGAGAGAGAGAGAGAGAGAGAGAGAGAGAGAGAGAGAGAGAGAGAGAGAGAGAGAAAGAGAGAAACAAAGCTGCCAAGAAGCTTACAGCTCTTAAACGTAGTCTGCAACTGCTAGACAGTAGTAGTTGTAATATTCTGTACGAGTCACAAGTACGCTCACACACTGAGTATGCTCTACTTTCTTGGATTACCTGACCCCCGTTCCATCTGCAACTTCGCCTGGACCCAGCCTGGGTAGATCTATCATTCCACCAGAACCTTCAACACAGGAGGGATGTGGTGGCCTTACTGTTATGTACAAGACCAATATTGTCAAAGTACCACACTTGGCGCCTCTCCAAGGACAGCGAGAAGTGAGCTTCTACACAACAAGACGGGCAGTTAGCAGAAACTTCACTCTGACTGTAAGCTTCTCCAGATCATAAATTCATCTAAGATTATTTATTCCCAGGATGACTCGAATCTGGAACATGTTGGTACAGCGGAATGACTTTGACGAAATAAAGTCAGTTAACTGCATGAAACTGCTGGCCCACAGATGGCTCCAACTTCATCTTGTTATCTATTTGTATGTCTCATAACAACAAAAATACTTTCAAATTAGCTGATGTAGGTAAAAGCTCATAGCTAGTAAATAAAGTTAGGATCCTTAACCTAAGCTTGTGAAACCTTCAGTATATATATATATATATATATATATATATATATATATATATATATATATATATATATATATATATAGAGAGAGAGAGAGAGAGAGAGAGAGAGAGAGAGAGAGAGAGAGAGAGAGAGAGAGAGAGAGAGAGACTTAATATTGTACACTAACTTATGCAAAATACAGACCTAAGTGGCGGCAAGCAGACCCCATCACCTTGCTGATGAAAAAATGTGGACTTCCTCCAGCTTCAGTATAAATGTCAACGTATTATAATTGTTAATATCATCAAATTAACATTCTTAAACAAAGGGATTTTGATGACCTTGCAATCTTAGACACGAGAAACTTTGTTGGCTTCTCTACTCACATTTCTGGCTCCTCCCATGACCCAGAAGTAAGAGACCCATATGAATACATAATCACCTGCCAACCCCTTGTTTACGTTGTATCATCTGACCACAAAGCTGTCTTTGCAACACTGAAGATTTCAACAGAAACAAGTGAAGAATCTATATGCACATCTTGGTTGAGAGAAAGGAAAACTTGCTCGGAGCTTGCCGCCTCAGACTGGAGTCCACTTCTCCAAGGTGATGTTGACGACCAAGCAAATGCCTTCATTGAACACATCCTTATTCTGAAACACAAAACACATCCCTCACAGGCAGTATATGACGAAGCCTTTACATCAGTCTTGGTTCAGCTTTCGTTATCAGGAGGCTGCTACTGTTAAATTCAGGGCTTGGAAACAGTATAAGAGGCATCCTATTATATATAAGAGAAACCTGCACAGGCAAGCATGTTGGTAAATGGAAATCCGAAGGTGGACCATCTCTAGATGGGACCCTGACACAAAAGGAAAACTGGCATCAGGTATAGTAGGCGCCAAAACCTGGTGGCTTTTAGTCAGATGCCGAGAAGCTTATTCACCTGATGAATTTATCCCACTTTTAAATCGGCAGGATGGAATCATTTATACTAGAAGTCAAGAGAAAACTGACCTCTTCCGAGATGCAAGATCCAGAAACAGAAAGGGAACCGCCTCTCCTTCCTAGCTACAAGAACTGTGTCAAAGTTGTCGAAAGTAAAAATAAGGCAAGTTGAAGTCTATTTCTCCTTAAATCGCTGAACCAAGAACTTTTTATTTGGGCTCAGATAAGGCTAGCCAAGGATTGCGGAAATATGCAGACCAGCTAGCATCACCTCTAACTGCCTAGTATAATGAAAATGGCCTGCCTTCTCTGTGGAAAGAGGCAAATTTAGTCCCTGTTCACAAAAAAAAAATTAACTGAGCGGAAATCAGTGTCACTCCTGTCAGTCACTGGCAAGATTCTTCAAACAATAATCTCATGGCAAATGAAAGAGTTTATCGACTACCATTATCTTCTGTGTGACAGTCAATATGGCCTCAGAAAATATCACTGCTGTTGACCTGCTGTTAAGCCTCTCGACTATGCAGCGCCAGTCATTGGATGAATCCAAGGTCAGCTGTTTCGTAGCACTGGACATTGTTGGTACTTTCGAACGAGTATGGCACCAGGAGTCTTGGCAAAACTTCAGGCACTAGGAGTCGCTGGATCTGCACTATGCCTTCTCAGTGATTACCTCTAAAGTAGATCTGTAAGCGAAGTTCTCAACGAGACAGTCAACAAAGAAAATAGATTCTGCTCTTGACTCTCGCCCAGGCAGGTCATAGCAGCTCTCCTTACTCTGTCTCCTTACGATTCCCGTTGGGGAGGGGAACCTTTACCAGCGTTGTCATCGCCTTGACTTACACGATGAGCTACGCAAATCGTGTAAAGATCAAACCAAGAAATGCTACAATTCAAATTCAAAGTTTATTCTCTATAAGGATTACAATGCTGACTTTACAGAAATTTGGTTATTGTTTGGTTTACATGTAGTAAAATTGTGATTACAGAGTGTACCACTAGAACGCTTAGCATGGCTAGGCATTTCGGGCATACTTAGTTTTATTCTTAATTGTAAAATATTACAAATTATGAGGTAAGTTGGTATTATGGCTAAATGACTAAATACTAGTTTGTGAGTTTAGCAATGTGAATGCTTTTGTTTTGGCACAGTATATAGTTTCAGTATTGGAGTATCACAGGATTCATTATTTTAAGACTGAGATTAATATTTCTGTTTATGGTCAAATGAGTGAGCGAGTGTAAGTGTGAACCACCAGGTGGTATTCGTGTAGTTAGTTGACGGGGAGTATCAGGGAGATAAGATGTTTTCTAATGGTAGTTTTGAAGGTGATGAATGTGTCTGCAGTTCTAGAGTTCTCAGGTAGGGTATTCCAGATTTTAGGGCCTTTGACATACATTGAATTTTTGTAAAGGTTTAGTCGGACACGGGGAATGTCGTAGAGATGTTTGTTTCTTGTGTTATGCCTGTGGGTTCTGTCACAACTATCAAGAAAGCGTTTTAGGTCAAGGTTGATATTAGAGTTTAAGGCCCTGTAGATATAGATTGCACAGTAGTAAGTGTGGATGTACTGAACTGGGAGTAAGTTTAGATCTTTGAAGAGTGGGGGGGGTGTGCTGCCAGGGATGGGATTTAGTGATTATTCATACTGCAGCTTTTTGTTGGGTTATTATTGGCTTTAGGTGTGTTGCTGCAGTTGATCCCCAAGCACAAATAGCATAGGTGAGGTATGGATAAATAAGTGAGTGGTATAGTGTGAGAAGGGCATTTTGCGGCACGTAGTATCGTATCTTGGAGAGGATCCCAACCGTTTTGGATACTTTTTTGGCTATATGCTGGATATGGGTGCTGAAATTCAGGTTGTTGTCAAGGTATAAGCCTAGGAATTTTCCCCCATTATTTCTGGTAATTAGAGTGTTGTCAATCTTAATGTTAATTTGTGCATCTCCTGCTCTGCTACCAAACATAATATAGTAAGTTTTGTCAGTGTTAAGCGTAAGTTTATTGGCTGTCATCCAAGTCGATATTTTAATCAGCTCCTCATTCACAATGGTGTTGAGGGTGGCAAGATTAGGGTGAGAGATGACATAAGTCGTGTCATCAGCAAAGAGAATGGGTTTCAGGTGTTGGGATACGTTTGGAAGGTCATTGATGTATATGAGGAATAGCAGGGGACCAAGGACACTTCCCTGCGGAACTCCAGTATCAAGTGCCCGTGTTGCTGATGCTGTGTCTTTAATGGTGATGTACTGATACCTATTAGTAATGTAAGATTTGAAATAAGCAAGCGCATGGCCTCTTATACCGTAGTGGTCCAGTTTGTGGAGTAGGATTTCGTGGTTTACTGTGTCAAAAGCTTTTCTTAGGTCAATAAAAATTCCTAGTGGATATTCCTTATTTTCCAATGCTGTGTAAAGCAGATCTAGCATTTTTATGATTGCATCATTAGTGCTTTTATTTTTCCTGAATCCAAACTGGCAGGGGTTGAGTATGTTTTGAGCCGTTATAAATGAATACAGTCTCCTGTGCACGAGTTTCTCAAAGATTTTGGATAGCAATGGTAAGTTTGATATTGGCCTATAGTTGTTTAAGTCTGTAGGGTCACCACCTTTATGTATTGGTGTAACCCTTGCCATCTTGAGTAGTTTCGGGAAGGTGCTAGTCTCTATTGACTTGTTAAAAAGTAATGAAATAGTATGCGAAAGGACATGGGCCGCTCCCTTGTACAGTAATGGTGGGACATGAGACAGATTCCCCGAGTTATTTTTAAGTGACTTTATGATCTCAATGACTTCCGTGGGCTCAGTTGGTGCAAGATAGAAGGAATTAGGGAAATTTCCATCTAGGTAGTCCCCGGCATGGGCATTGGTATGTGGGATTTTACTAGCGAGATTAGATCCTATGTTTGAGAAGAAGTTGTTTATCTTGTTAGCTTTGTCAGTGGGATGTAGTGGTGTTTCATTAGGTTTAGTTAGGACAATATTCTTGGTTTTTATCAGTTTGTGGGTCCCTAGAATCTGAGAGAGTGTTTTCCAGGTCTTTTTTATATC
Organism: Cherax quadricarinatus; assembly: GCF_038502225.1. Classification (NCBI taxonomy): domain Eukaryota; kingdom Metazoa; phylum Arthropoda; class Malacostraca; order Decapoda; family Parastacidae; genus Cherax; species Cherax quadricarinatus. The sequence continues at coordinate 25,852,161 of NC_091326.1, forward strand.
TCCTCTAGTGTCTGTGAATCTACTGGAGTAGTATAGTAGTTTGGCTTTTTTTATTACTTTGGTGAGAGCTGATGAATAGTGTTTAAGAGTATCTTTGTGTATTAAGCCCTGTCTATATTGCTTTTCATATTGGTGTTTCTTGTCAATGGATTTCAGAATGGTGCTGGTTAGCCATGGGCAACCAAGCCGTTTGTTTGTGATCTGTTTTGTTTTTATAGGACAATGTTTGTTGTATAGTCTAAGTAATTTGTTAAGAAAGATGTCTGTCCAGTCATCAATACCATTGGCCTTGGAAAATTCTGTAGGCCAATCAACAGTCTCTAGGTCAGCTGTGAACTTCCTTACTGAGGCCTCGTCATGGAGTCTAAATGAGACTTTGTTGTATTCAAGTGGTGGTTTACTAATGTTTGTCAGGAGGAAGGTAGGGTAGTGGTCTGTAGTGCTATCTGTGATTATCCCTGATTTAAGGGGGGCTAGTATATTGGTCCATATGTGGTCTATTATGGTTGCACTTGTCTCAGTGAGCCTGGTTGGTTTAGTTATTGTTGGTATGAGAAGTGTGTTGTTCATATTGTTGATGAAATCAGTTACAGGCTGATCATCTAGTAAGCCAAGGTTGATGTTGAAGTCTCCAGCTAAGAGAAGGTGGTGCTTATTCATTTGTCTGTTTGTTATTAGTGACTTTAATTTCTCACTGAAATTTGGGATGTTTGTGTGAGGTATCCGGTAAATGGCACCGATTGTTATAGGCGTCTTAAGGTTTTTTACAGTAAAATTAGCAAAAATGTATTCCCCATATTCATCACTAAAGCAAGTGGTGCTAAGACAAGATAATTGGTTAGAGTAATAGATTGCAATACCACCCCCAACTTGGTTTGTTCTGCAGTTGTGAATTGCTGTGTATCCTGTTAGAGGGTAGATATCTATTGTGTCCTGCTTAAGCCAGGTCTCAGTAAGAATAATGCAGGAGAAGGGTGTCTTTAGTGATTCAAGGAGTGCTAGGAGGTCATCATAGTGTTTGCTTAAGGACCTGATGTTGTAGTTAAGTACTGATAGACTTTTAGCATTGTTTAGGATAGTGGTGGCTTGTGATGCTGTGTAATAAAGGCAGTTACTTTCCAATAGGTTTTGATTGGGTGTCAGATTATGGAGGTTTAGATCAGGGTCAACGTGATCAATCATCTTCTAGGTTTAAAATTATGGTTATTTATATCCTGAGTTGTGTGTTGAGTTCTAGTACTGATATCTGTAGTGGTAGGAAGTTTGGACAAGTATATAGCTAGAGTATTTTGGTCATGTAGGGTATAGTCACTACTACACATAATGAAGTTGATGTTGTCTGTGTGTTGTGCTGGAATGAACTAAAGTACAACTAGGTATAAACTAGTAATATAAAAATACAAATTAAAAATAGAACAAGACTCTCACTTGTAATTGCACTAAGGTCTAATAATGACTTTTGTGGAGTCTATGTTTTGAGCTAGAGTGAGCTAAAGTACAATAGGTTTAATCTAATAATATAAAAGTACAAATTAAAAATAGCACTAGTCTCTCACTAGTAATTGCACTATGGTCTAATATAGTGAATTTGGTATTGACTATGTCTTGAGGTAGAATGAGCTAGAGTAAAACTGTGATTTTATTATTATTAAAGATTCGCCGGTATTCTTCCGGCCCGGGCCTTTTCCAAGTGGTGGCCCGTCCTTGACTCCCTCTTTAGGGAGTGTCTGAGACCTAAGTCTCCCATGGGAGGAGGCACAAGTACCTCCTCATCTTTGGGACTAACTGTCCCCAGGCCTAGCCACAAGCTAGGCCTCTCTGGTCTGCCATCCCCGCCACAAGGGGGCAAATGGGAATGACAGTCTTATGAGCTAAAGGCTCGGGCTCAGGCACCTACCCTACCCTAGAAGGGTTAGGCATGGTGTCGATCTAAAACTGTGATTAATCTAATAATATAATAAAGGACCAAGACTCTCAATTGTAATTGCACTAAGGTCTTATATAAGTTGTTTACAAGAATTAGAGTATAATTAGATTTAAATTGACAGGATAAAATACACAAATTAAGGTAGCAAAATAATAATAAAAAAAAAGAATTGATAAAAATAAAAATGGCAATGACTTGGTTATAATATGCTAGTAAGATGGTAGACAGGATGATATAAAAGTTGTAGTTGAAAATACTAGGTTAAAAAAGTATGAAGTAAAAATGGTCAATAAAAGAAGTTTACAATAAGTTTGATCAATATAGTTTAAAGTAAAATTGGGCAATAATAGGGATTTAGAATAAAATTGGGCAATTGAGTATTTTTTAAAGTGAGGTAGAATTATTGAAGACAAGTTATGGTTAGTTTATAAAAAAAATAAGATGGAACAGTGATGTGGTAAGTTGTAAAAAAGGAGATAGATTCTGTAGATATTTAATACAATTAAGACTATGAGGTAGAATGGTCGTTGAGTACAACAATGACAATTAAAAGTAGTTGGAGTATTAGAATTTTAGGGGGGCACAAATTTATGACAATATAACACTAACGGTGGACTGTGGGTATTATCTGCACTTTACTCTGATTCTGTTAGTCCAGCCTCACTTAGGAATGTTTTAAGGTCATGCTCTTGCAACTGTTGTTCAGGGAGCACTGGAAGTAAAATTCAACACCATATTGTCACTGAAAGAAGCATTCATTGTTGTGTGTCACGATGCTGATGAAGCAGAGAAGCTACTCACTACAGAAGCCATCACTACTCTTACTACTCAAGGGTTTACTGTTATGTCATCTCCTGCCCTCAGGGCAAGGAAATCAGTATTCCTAAAAAAACTGGACAAGATTCTGACGTCTCAAACACCTGCTGAACTCAAGTCATCCATCAAGACCCAAAATACTTGGGCTACTGTTGACAGCATTACAAAAATCCCAAATGCAACGTCCATGATCAAGGTCACCTTCACCGACGTGAACATGGCTGCCACTGCTTTGAACGAAGGTCTTGCTGTCTACTACTACTACATCAGCCCTACCGACATTGAAGCAGAGAGATATCACTACATCCAACATTGCTGGAACTGTTATTCATACCATCACACCACCAAAGCATGTCCAGTAAAAGACAAGAAGTTCTGCACTACATGTGGTAGTGAGGGACACGCCTTCAGTTCCTGCACCGCTGCTGCTCCAACACAACCAGCGTGCTTAAACTGCAAGAGTAATGATCACCAAACACTGGCAGAAAAATGTCCTACAAAAAAGGATATTATGAAGAAAACACAAGATGCAGCAAAGAAAAAACCTACTAGCAACACTCCAACGTATGCAGCAATTGCAAAAATACAAGCAGACACTACAAAATTACTTCAAGCATCTACTCAGCCCGCCTCCACCACCACCACTACCATCACTCCTCCAACATGTGACGTAACGAAGATTCACTACTGTCTACTATACGCTCATATGCAAAACATGGCTGTACCTGGATCATTTAACTCTACCATCAACGAGTTATTTGCATTAAATAACATGCCTTCATTTACATTTCCAGCATCTCCACCTTCTGAAGAAATTCTCAAATTCACCAAAAACTTAATCGCCAACTCTTCTGCAGAAGTTCCATCAACACCGCCAACTAGTGACGTCAATCCAACAACGACCAATGAGAAGCCTCCACCGCCACCACCTCTCACTGAATCCAACCAATCAGAAGCCTTACCACCAGAAACATCTTCTAATTCGTCTACTGAAGTTGAAAACGAAGCAACACCACCTTCTTCTACTCCACCACCGCCTTCTCTACTTAGCTCACGTCGATTACCTGGAACACCATGGGTTAAACACAAAGGACTCATATTCTACACCACGAGGCTGTACCCTGCAAGCATGACTCGCCTAGAACTCATCCAACATCTCCAAGACAACACTGTATCGTACCAAAGCGAAGAAAGACCATTCCCTACCTACAACCAGATACTCCACCACCTCCAAACCAACGAATACTACTACAGCTCTCCCATAAGTGTGATACAACTCTCTCGAAAACAATTTACCGCACTGATGAACGGTTTAAGACCATAACCATCTCATCCTGCTTGCTGCCTTCTGACACTCCCAACTCCTACCGCTGCCTTCGCCATCCTCTCCTAGTGAGCCAAGGAATGACATCAGTCAAGCCTCTCTATCTACGTCTCCAGTACTTTTGTACCACATGTCCCAAAGTGGTTGGGCCACTTGCCTTGATTCCTCCTCTTCCCCTCCTCCCCATCCTTTTCCAGTTATTTCCATCCTTCCTTATCCTTCTTCCTTCCCATCTTACGACAGCTCTCGTCGTCCTCGACTCGACTCGAGTCAACAAGACAGTACTGGTGCAAGTGAGCCTTAGGGAAGTGTGCATGGTTCATTTAATTTTATTTACAAGATTTTTGCTGTTACCTATATTAGCTCATATGAAAACCTTCTCATTGTTGAGAAGATATATACATATAGGGAACAGGATAAAGCTATAATAATAAAAAATCTTTATTTCTACAAGTACATATTCAAGGTATACAGTCCTGGCTGTATAACTTGTAAAGCTAAGCAGAGCATTTCGGGCAAATTTGATCAGTTTTGTCCCAGGATGCGACCCACACCAGTCGACTAATACCAAGGTACCCATTATTACCGATGGGTGACCATAGACAACTGGTGTAAGGAAGGACCCCCAATGTTTCAACCCTCGCCGGGAATCGAACATGGACCCTCACCGTGTGAAGCTAGAGCTTTCGTCACCAGGCCACGTGCCACCGATTTCAATTGGTAAACTGATTATTTCGCTGATGTCATTATGATATACAAACATGTTCCAGACACGAGTCATCATAAGAATAAGTGATCTCAGATGAAGTGATATTCCGTTGAAGAGTACAGTCAGAATGTAGCTGTTGTTTGCTGCCCGTCTTGTGTCGAAGCTCACTTCTCTCTCTCTTCAGAGTGGAGCCAAGTGTGGTACTTTCACAATATTGGCCTTGAATATTACAGTAAGGCCACTCTCATCCCTCCGGTGTTGAAGGCTCTGCTGAAATGAAAGATTTCTCTTGGCCGGGACCAGTCGTAAGAAGAGCCGCTTTACTCTGTTCTCTATTCTGTTAAGAAGTCGCAGACGAGAAAAGGAGCAGAAAGTCCAAGAAAGTGGAGCATACTCACGGGGGTGAGCGTACTTGTGCCTTGTACAGAATCTTGCAACCTCTAATATCTGGCAGATGCAAGATACGTCTAGGAGCTGTAAGCTTCCTAACCACTTTGACTGCAAGATTTACAACGTGGTTCTTCATGTTGAGTTAGTCAACTTCCTCCGCACCTCATTCCCGGGTACCAGCACTCACCCATTCATTCTTACCACTGCTCCAGCATTACTATCATCGTACCTGGAGACCATCGTCATTTGTGTTTTCTAAAGAGCAAATATCACCTGCCATCATTTTCCCCAGGCTACTATAATTCTATATTGGCAATTGATGTAACTTAGAGCAGATGCCATTTCCTCTCTTGAATAAGTAAATATCAGAGATGAGTTACATGGGATTCCAGAATGAGATGAAGAAAGTCATTGAAGTAAACATTCCATAACAATGGCCCAATCACACGTCTCTGAGGAACTCTTGCACCAATAAGACATCTTGATGACTCCTTCCCATGGAGAACTACACTTAGAGATCTACCTTGAAGGTAATCATTGAGAAGGCAAATTGCAAAGGCAGTGATTCCTAATATTTTCAGTTTTGCAAAGCGTTCCTAATGCCAAACTCCATCGAAATCACCAGCAATGTCCAATGCTACCACACAGCTGACTTTGGGTTTATCTATTGACTGGTGCGACTTAGTGGAGAGGCTTAAAAGCAGACCAGCAGCAGAGTGACCTTTTCTGAAGTTATACTGACGGTCACAAAGAAGCGAGTGGCAATCGAAAAACTGTCATCTAAAATGAGATTATTGTCTAAAGACTCTTGTCAGCGATTGACAGGGACTACATTAGCCTCTTTCCACAGAGAAGGCCATTTACATTATGCTAAGCTGCACTTACATATGTGAGTTAGAGCTTATTGCGCCCCCTGAAAGGGATATAATGTATTTAATGTATATGTAAATATTATCTTTCATATAATTATATATTGCTAATATTTTTATTAATAGCTAAAATGAAAATATCTTGCTTTGTATTATTATTTGACTTATTATATTAGCTTATGAATGAAGGTAGGATGTCACATTTACACTTCACTGTGCTTGCTGTTGGAGTTTTTTTTTTATATTTTATTTAAAAACACAGTATACATGTACGTTATACATAATTGACTTAAAACACAGTATACATGTGTGGTATACAAAATTGATTTTAAAACAAGAACCGTGAAAACTTTATATAAGACAAGAAACAATATATATAACTAAACAGAGAACTACCGGAACATACCTTAAACACCAAATAAATATATAACCAAACCTGACAGTCTTATTCATATTGTGTATGAAATTTTATATACAAAAGAATGTCATATAAACTAATGCACTGCGTACTCAATTGTACTATGGACATATAAAAACTTTATATACAAAAACAAAATCATATAAACTAATGCATTGCACACTCATTGTTACCATGGTTATAAAATACTATCAGAAACCCACCTGACTCTTGAAATTGAAACCTGGTGTTCTTTATTTTTGGTTTTGCATATATTGAAAAAGGAATCAAAATATGCAAAAAGCCTTTAATAATTAACATAAGACTTTTACAGATCTAACATGTATGATTACATATAAGGAAACACTAAGACACCTAACACCCCGACCAACCCCATATTTAGTTTCTCAAACTAATTATAAACCCACAAAAAATATACCTTACTTGTATACAGTGATATTAGTAAAGGTGCTTAATTGAACATCAACTGACTATATGCATCATAAATGATAAAAAAAACTACATGTGATATCACTGAGTGTCAGAACAATATATCCCACAAAAGCTGCTGCCCAAGGTACTTGAATGTCCAAAGATTACAATATAGGACATTATACATCTCAACCCCCCCCCCCCCTTCATCAAAAGTTTACAACCATCACCAAAGGTCTGCATATGAACATTCCCCGTAAAGGGCAGTATAACGTGTACTTTTAGCGGTGATATCAGCGAGGCTTCCGCTTACAAATGACTAAACAGAACCTAACGGGAATCCCAGGAAAGACCCAACATACTTCACCAAGCCCCGGCCATAGTCTGGAACCGGTTCAGACTTGCAGAGGCTGGAACATATACTGAAATATTGCTTTTTATCTGTATTATCAAGATGCATGACCATATTAGGATTAATCCATGATCTCAGCTCCACACAACGCCACAACCATACACACACAGACGCACCGAACCATTCATAATACATACACGCCACTCCCTAAAACCCGCCCTCTACCCTGAAGTCCCGAACCCACCGTTTGGTGCTACCACGGGGGGAGTCCAGCCCCCCGTTGCCTTACCCCACCCCCAGTTGCAGCAACCTTTGAACAGTAAGACTTCGATAGTTTGCAGGAAAACTATTATCCCAACTTCTACCATATATGAGTTTATTTCTGTAATACGTTCTGTAGATACCTGCCGCAATTGCCCTGATCCTAACTGTTCCCCCGGTTTCCCGCATACCCCACGATATATAAAGAAAATCAGCCACCACGAACATTATTGCTCTTCGTACCTCACTTGATACTCCGCTAACGTCTAATGTTAAGGCTCGTAAGGTTGAGATAGTTCCCCACTAAGAAAATTGAAAACCCGTCCCAACCACGAATGAACTTTGTCCAAGGTATCACAAAAGTAGACAGCATGAAAAGCTGTTTCTTCTAGACCACAACGTAAGCAATCCGCCTCCCTTACCAAACCCATCCTATTTAAGACCGATTTTGATGCTAAAATCCCCATGATGAATCTGTACACCAATTCACGAACCCTTGGTGCCAACTTAAGTTTACAAAATCCGTCCCATATTTCCCCCCAATTATACAGCGGAAAAACAGACAATCCCTGTACAATTTCCCCATGACAACATATGCTGACCATTTGCCCCACCCGGATCCGTTGTGCATTTCTCAACTTTAACAACAAACGCAGCATGTCCTCACACTCGATTAATCCCCTGCCCCTCCCCCATTTACGCATTTCGATCATTACCCTACCCACCCGGATGCCCTTCTCACCGCCCGCCCTGAGGAACCACTGCTTAACATAGAGGGCCTTCACCCGTGGCCCCAAAGCCAGGAGACCTAAATCCCCACGACGAACATGGGTCATGACAACCTCCCGGCTTAACCAAGCTCTCCCGAAACCTCAAACATAACGTAAGACCCTTCTCTGCAGTTCCTGAATATCCACGTCACTTAAAGGGTACACCTCAGCCACACCCCATACTTTACTATAAACAAGTGCATTAACCACTACTGTCCTCTGTTGCAAAGATACATCCCCAGCTCTTAACCCCCAATGTCGATCTAAAGCCTTGTTAACCACCAATTCTGAGTTCACCCTTCGTCCCTCCCTCTCATCTGCCATGTACACGATACCACATATTCTAAGTTGCACCACGACTGACCACCCATACTTTTCGCCCAACCAACTCCCCCCTACCCATGTACCCACCTCCAATAATTTCGATTTTGCTTTGTTGACGCACATGCCAGACTCTGTCCCAAAAAACTCAACAATCCATCCCACGATCCGCAAATCCTCCTCCCCTTTTAACAAAATCGTGGTATCATCTATGTACCCAACCACACGCGCTGCATGGTCACTGCTCCGCGTCCCACGCCTCAAACCACCATCCACCAGCTCATAAAAGGGGTTTTGCATACAAGCAAAAAGCAGCTGGGAGAGGGGACATCCTTGCCTCAAACCCTTTTCCATACGGACCAGCTGCCCCAATTTACCATTTACCTGTACACGTATCATAGCCGAGACATACAAGGTATCAACCCATCTTACAATCTCCTCTCCAAAACCCTGCTTCAATAAAATAAGCCTCAATAAATCTCTATCAACACAGTCGTAAGCATTTTGCCAGTCAAGCCCGAGGACACCCCCCTCTTGACATTCCTCCAAAAATTCCCTAATACGTACATGTCCATCCCTCATGCTCCTACCTGGTATGCCTAACTGTCCCTCGTGAATAACCGACCCCATAACCTTCCTCATTCTGTTTCCTAAGACTTTTGCAAAGATTTTATAGTCCGAGCACATAAGAGATATTGCTCTATATGCACTCAGACCCCTCCCCCCTCCTGTTTTGAGCACCAACACAACTACCCCCATACTTTGCAACATACCTAATTTCCCCTCCGTGAGCATGCAATTCAATACATCAACCAAACAATGCTTTATACTTCCCCAATGCGCCCTATAAAAATCATTCGAAATGCCATCTATACCTGGTGCCTTTCCTTTACTCATACTAAAAATCGCCTCCTCTACCTCCTCCACTCGAATTCTACCTTCTAGTACCATTCTATCCCTGTCACTTATAACTTTCCTGAAATCCCTCCCCACCAGGCCACCCGCCTGGACCCCCCCTACTCCCCACCGTAGCTTTTCCCCAAACCATAGATCAGCATAAAAACTCATGCTGTCCGTGGTGAGGAGTACCTGACCCGGCAGGTAACCACCCAAACTCATGCATACTTCCAATTGCAAGAGGGACGTCGCCTGTTGTCTGACCCTGAATTTGTGCAAGACACAACCGGAAGGTTTGTCACCCCAGAGCACTTCTTCCACACCTGCTCTGACTCGAACCGCATTAAAATGTTCATTGTGAATTTCTGCAAGTCGACTACGAAGATGTTCAATGTCGTCATACCTACTAATTCCACCCTCCACATAGTAATCATTTAGCTGCCCCTCCAAATAGTTTTGTAGCCCAAACCTCCACCTTGCCCCCTCCTTTCCCCGCTTCTTATAATAAAGCTATTCCGGATTTGGCATGAGTTTCCCACCATTCCAACAAACATTCATCTGCCCTCCGCGTTTCCCAGATATTCTTCCACCAATCCTGAAAAACGGACCCATCCCCTTCCCCATCCAAGAGCCGCCCATTCAGTTTCCAATACCCTGAATAAACCCTGATCATTCCATCCCAGTCCAAATCCGCTAGCACTGCACGGTGATCGGAAAACCCCAGATCAAGGATCTGTACGCATCCAACTCAAATTCCTTGTGTTGCATAAATCCTATCCAGTCGGGCAGCGTAGCCTCTGCGCACGAACGTACGTTCCAACCCCCACCCACCCCTCCCCACTACATCATAAACCCCTGCATCCCCCAGCAGACTTCTTAGAATGCACCCCGCCCCCCTCGGCTCAACATCCCCATGGCGGATAATGCAGTTCCAATCCCCACCTAAGACCGAAATTAAAGGCAAACCCCGAATGTGAAACGTTAAAGCCTCCCTCACAAAGTCTATTTTAACTTTAGAGTTACTGTCCGCTGGCATATAAACTCTGATAAAACAAACTCTAACCCCACCCCAATACCCATCCACCCTTACCACCCTTCCATCTCCCCCCTCCTCCCATCCCAAGACGCTCAAAGGGCTGGATTCCTTCACCGCTATGGCCACCCCACCCTTTAATTTTAAAGAATTACTCACATACATTCAGTAGCCTTTCAACCGTAACTCACTACCAAATTTATAATTATGTTCTTGCATAAAACATACATCCACGTCGTAACGACGCAAAAACCACTCCATCCACACTTTTTTAACTTCCGTCCTTAGGCCATTGGCATTGATAGTAACACACGTGAATTTACAAAAAAGGTGGTTTACCTCTATGTTTTTGGGTCTTTCCTGTTCCCACTCGCACATTAGACTGCCAGTCTTTGTCATTCGGCTTCTCGAGACCCCCCCTCCCCCCGTACTCTACCCTTATGCTGGGACCTTGAAACTATCCCTTCTGTGACAGGCGGCTCAGCCACTTTCGCCCACGATTTCCTCCCCGGGCGCTGTCCTGGTGTCAAGACGTCATCCATATCCGATGCTCCCGCCGAACGTTTGCGGGAACTGCCATCCACATGCATCTCCTCGCTAGACGAAGCCTCCTGGTGTACCTCCACCACCACCTCATGTGTCCATCCAAACGTGGTTTTATCCTGCATTTCCATGTTAGGGGATTCCTCAGTCGTTAACTCACGACACGCCGTCGAAACAACAGGACTATGTTCCGTTCCATCTAGAAGGTCCTGCAACACGTCTTCCAGCAACTTATCCTGTGGCAAAACTTCAGGCCTCACAGGATCCACTGTAAGTGTGGGGACTGTCGATGCATTCACAGACAGGGTGGCTCACATCGTAGACTGAGTGTCCTCCTGTTGCACCTCGTCACTCCAAAGCTTGGGAACTTGCCCAGCTGAGGTACCAGGCTCAGTCACGAAAGCCTCAGCCTGTAGGCCCACAGGTGAATGGTCCCGGGAGTGGACAACCAGTCGACGGGAGCACTGGGCAGCCATATGCTCATAAGAGTTGCATAGTCTGCAAGTCTTCCTTTGGCCCGCGTAATGAACACCTGGGTCCTATATTTCTCCAGATGTACGTAAGAGGGAATCAACTGGTGGAGCGTCATCTTGATGGTGAAGGAGCCCTCCGGGAACCCCTCGCATGGGCCCTCTCTCCACACTCCCTTGGTCGCTACATGCACCGTTCCGTATCTGCCAAAAACATCCCGTAGATCGTACTCCTCCACCTCGAAAGGCACATTTCTCACCTTGACCCAGGTGACATACGTCGACACGTCATGTAGACACACTTCCACAGCCGAATTCACCACCATTCTCCTTTCTTGAACATTTCTCACCTTGACCCAGGTGACATACGTCGACACGTCATGTAGACACACTTCCACAGCCGAATTCACCACCATTCTCCTTTCTTGAAAAGTCTCCACAATCTTGTTGTAGAAGCCGGCATTCACGAATTTTATAAATATCCTTGACATCCCATTCATAGCTTCGCCATATAATTCTGCATTGGGGATGCCGTAGACGTCGCGTATAATGCATGGCATTAAAGTATGCATTGTAGAAACACTGAGGGAGCCTTGTGTGAATGCAACACAGACCGTGTTTACTCTCCTGCCTTGACGGTCCGCCATCTTGTGACTTGTAGTGGTCTCTGAAAACTGCGCAGAAATCAGTTGATTCAGGAGCTACTGAGCAACCTGTCCGCACGGCCCGAGAGCGATGTGGACAATGCTGTTGGAGTTGTGACTGGTTGTCTGCTCTCACAAACTGCCTTGCTAACTATCGGCTTGCTTGTTTACCTGCCGGCATCGCAAGAGTAGCACTTTTTTATATATATATTTTATTTAAAACATGACATTACATGAAATAAATAAGCAAAAAACTCATGAATTAACCTACAATAGCTATACTACCCTGCCACTGTCAAGCAGAACACACAACACTCACAACTAAGTGTGGATACATACCGTCCTCCCCCCCTTTTTCCCGTATCTCATGTACTGTTCCCAAATCTTACAGTTGTGTCACCAAAAACTACTGGAGCCACCCAACATGAATACACATATACAAAAACAAATCAGGTAGCATGTACATCCCGGAAGAGTGTACGTGACCATAGACTGCTGACAACCTCTGCCATCCCACAATGATGGTGTACATCTGGCTACAAGAAATTCATAAGACAGTATGAAATACATAGCACACAGATATAAATTACATCCTGCATTTACACCTACTAGTCCTAAAAATTCCCCCTGCCCCCCAGGCGTGAGAATCCTCCCCTCCCCCGGCTATTCACAACCTATTAGCCATGTACTATTACAATAATGGACTATTACAATAATGGCTGTTAACTCAAAATCTGAGCTCACTTATCCTTTACTTGCCAACAAAGGTCATGTAACCTCATCGCAGATAAGGTTACACTTTTTAAAATGCACTAACACCAACCACAGGTTATATACATATGAAATCAATAAAAACAGTACACACATCATACAGTGCAAAGCACGCAGAACAAACATGTAGTAAATACATTCTAACAAACAGATAAAGACATTAAGATACATAATGACATAACTTCTGCAAACAGGAATGTCGTACACATTAAATACAAGAGTTAGAGAAGAGCATCTCTCTCAACAATGTTCAACTCTCAGGTCACACTCACCCGAGATTACCTTGTACTCACGTTTACAACTCCCACACGCCCACACACACATTACCTCATAGGTGAGGATGATTCAGCAGACTGGACCTTGTATTCACCTTGAGTAGTTAAGACATCGAGGATATCATGTATGAAAGGTCCATAATAGCAAGTGATCATGTGGTTCTGTGCTTTGGCTACATAGTTGAGCTACAAGTGGAGAGAGCAGCAGGAATAGGATGGGAAAAACCAGACTACAAAACGGGAGACTACTCAGGCATGAGGAACTTCCTGCACGACATTCAGTGGGAGAGAGAAATGACAGGAAAACCAGTACAAGGAATGATGGACTATGTGACAACAAAATACAAAGAGGCAGAGGAGAGGTTTATTCTCAAGGGAAACAGAAATAATGGGAAGACCAGAACGAGTCCTTGGTTCACCCAAAGGTGTAGGGAGGCGAAAACTAGGTGCACTAGGTACAGAAGACAAAGAGTCGAAGAACCAGAAACGAATGTGCACAGATCAGAAGGGAGGCTCAGCGACAATATGAAAATGACATAGCATCGAAAGTCAAGTCTGACCCGAAGCTGTTGTATAGCCACATCAGGAGGAAAACAATAGTCAAGGACCAGGTAATCAGACTGAGGAAGGGTGATGGGGAATTCACAAGAAACGACCGAGAGGTATGTGAGGAGCTTCACATGAGATTTAAAGAAGTATTTACAGTGGAAACCGGTAGGACTCCAGGAAATCAGAACAGGGAGGTACACCAACAAGTGCTGGATGAGGTACACATAACCAAGGAGGAGGTGAAGAAGCTGCTATGTGAACTTGACATCTCAAAGGCAGTGGGACCAGACATCTCTCTGTGGGTCCTTCGAGAGGGAGCAGAGATGCTGTGTATGCCACTAACAATGATCTTCAAGGCATCCATTGAAAATGGGCAACTCCCTGAGGTATGGAAGATGGCAAATGTAGTCCCAATTTTTAAAAAAGAAGATAGACATGAGGCATTAAACTACAGACCTGTGTCACTAACGTGTATAGTATGCAAAGTCATGGAGATCATCAGGAGGAGAGTGGTGGAGCACCTGGAAAGAAACAAGTGTATAATCGACAACCAGCACAGTTCAGGGAAGGAAAATCCTGTGTCACAAACTTACTGGAGTTTTGTGACAAGGTGACATAAGTAAGACAAGAGAGAGAGGGGTGGACAGACTGCATTTTCTTGGACTGCAAGAAGGCCTTCGACACAGTTCCTCACAAGAGGTTACTGCAAAAGCTAGAGGAACAGGCACACATAACAGGAAAGGCACTGCAATGGATCAGAGAATACCTGACAGGAAGGCAACAACGAGTCAGGGTACGTGATGAGGTGTCAGAGTGGGCGCCTGTGACAAGCGGGGTTCCACAGGGGTCAGTCCTGGGACCTGTGCTGTTTTTGGTATATGTGAATGACAACAGAAGGGATAGACTCAGAAGTGTCCTTGTTTGCAGATGATGTGAAGTTAATGAGAAGAATCAAATCGGACGAGGATCAGGCAGGACTACAAAGAGACCTGGACAGGCTACAAGCTTGGTCCAGCAACTGGCTCCTTGAGTTTAACCCTGGCAAATGCAAAATCATGAAGATTGGGGAAGGGCAAAGAAGACCGCAGACACAATATAGTCTAGATGGCCAGAGACTGCAAACCTCACTCAAGGAAAAAGATCTGGGGGTAAGTATAACACCGAGCATATCTCCTGAGGCACACAGCAATCAGATAACTGCTGCAGCATACAGGCGTCTGGCAAACCTAAGGATAGCATTCCAATACGTTAGTAAGGAATCGTTCAAGACACTGTACACCATTTACGTCAGGCCCATACTGGAGTATGCAGCACCAATTTGGAATCCACACCTGGTCAAGCACATCAAGAAATTAGAGAAAGTGCAAAGGTTTGCAACAAGACTAGTCCCAGAGCTAAGGAGATTGTCCTACGAAGAAAGGTTAAGGGAAATTGGCCTGACGACACTGGAGGACAGCAGGGTCAGGGGAGACATGATAACGACATATAAAATACTGCACAGAATAGACAAGGTGGACAAAGACGGGATGTTCCAGAGATGGGACATAGAAACAAGAGGTTACAGTTGGAAGTTGAAAACTCAGATGAATCAAAGGGATGTCAGGAAGTATTTCTTCAGTCATAGAGTTGTCAGGCAGTGGAATAGCTTACAAAGTGACGTAGTGGAGGCGGGAACCATACATAGTTTTAAGACGAGGTTTGATAAAGCTCATGGAGCAGGGAGAGAGAGGACCTAGTAGCAATCAGTGAAGAGGCAGGGCCAGGAGCTATGACTCGACCCCTGCAACCACAAATAGGTGAGTACAAATAGGTAAGTACATACCCAAGGAGGCAAACCCGTTGCAACTCCTGACATCCCCTCCCACACATGTGGCAACAGATATACACCCCTGCACCCTCCCTCCCCCTTTACAGATCCAGTAAAGTCACTGTAGATGAATGGTTCAGAGAAGCGACAAGTTGATAAATTAAACACATGTGCAACACATGTGTCTTATTTATCAATAAGATCACTCATATTAGTGCTCTAATATCCCTCCGAAAAAGCCGCCCCCACCTCTTCCCATAAATTTCCCTATTATGACACAACGTGCAGTAGAAAGTAGCTGCTAAAATGCGCCGCCTCACCTCCCAAACCCTCCCCCTCTTTCCTCACGAAATATATATATAATCAATCATGATGTATGCCAAAGCCCTAGTGACACCCACATCCATCCCTCCCACATCAAGACTAAGGGCCCGCAGCACCGACACTCCTTATCTCCCCACCCTCGTAACCACCCTACTCAACCAACCCCTTACACCCCCTAACCATCGCAAAAAATATACTACATTCAATTCAATTCAATTCAATTCAATTCAATTCAATTCAAAGTTTATTCTCTATAAGGATTACAATGCTGAGTTTACAGAATTTGGTTATTGTGTGGTTTACATGTAGTAAAATAATGATTAAAGAGTGTACCACTAGAACACCTAGCATGGCTAGGCATTTCGAGCAGACTTAGTTTAATTCTTAATTTTAAAACATTACAAATTATGAGGTAAGTTGGTATTATGGCTAAGTGACTAAATACTAGTTTGTGAGTTTAGCAATGTGAATGCTTTTGTTTTGGCACAGTACATAGTTTCAGTATTGGAGTATCACAGGACTCATTATTTTAAGATTGAGATTAATATTTCTGTTTATGGTCAAATGGGTGAGTGAGTGTAAGTGTGAACCACCAGGTGGTATTCGTGTAGTTAGTTGACGGGGTGTATCAGGGAGATAAGATGTTTTCTAATGGTAGTTTTGAAGGTGATGAATGTGTCTGCAGTTGTAGAGTTCTCAGGTAGGGTGTTCCAGATTTTAGGGCCTTTGACATACATTGAATTTTTGTAAAGGTTTAGTCGGATATGGGGAATGTCATAGAGATGTTTGTGTCTGGTGTTATGCCTGTGGGTTCTGTCACAACTATCAAGAAAGCATTTTAGGTCAAGGTTGATATTGGAGTTTAAGGTCCTGTAGATGTAGATTGCACAATAGTAAGTGTGGATGTACTGAACAGGGAGTAAGTTTAGATCTATGAAGAGTGGGGGGGGGTGTTGCCAGGGATGGGATTTAGTGATTATTCTTACTGCAGCTTTTTGTTGGGTTATTATTGGCTTTAGGTGTGTTGCTGTAGTTGATCCCCAAGCACAAATAGCATAGGTGAGGTATGGATAAATAAGTGAGTGGTATAGTGTGAGAAGGGCATTTTGCGGCACGTAGTATCGTGTCTTGGAGAGGATCCCAACCGTTTTGGATACTTTTTTGGTTATGTGTTGGATATGGGTGCTGAAATTCAGGTTGTTGTCAAGGTATAGGCCTAGGAATTTGCCCTCATTATGTCTGGTAATTAGAGTGTTGTCGATCTTGATGTTAATTTGTGCATCTCCTGCTCTGCTACCAAACATAATATAGTAGGTTTTGTCAGTGTTAAGCGTAAGTTTATTGGCTGTCATCCAAGTCGATATTTTGATCAGCTCCTCGTTAACAATGGTGTTGAGGGTGGCAAGATTAGGGTGAGAGATGACATAAGTCGTGTCGTCAGCAAAGGGAATGGGTTTCAGGTGTTGGGATACGTTTGGAAGATCATTGATGTATATGAGGAAGAGCAGGGGACCAAGGACACTTCCCTGCCGAACTCCAGTATCAAGTGGCCGTGTTGTTGATGCTGTGTCTTTAATGGTGACATACTGATATCTATTAGTAAGGTAAGATTTGAAATAAGCAAGCGCATGGCCTCTTATACCGTAATGGTCAAGTTTGTGGAGTAGGATGTCGTGGTCTACTGTGTTTCCTCCCCTCCACAGATGCCACACCCCACCCTCTACGACCCTTGTATTCTGGAGTACCACTCCCAATGGCAAAATGCGGTGCAGAAAACGATACATTACCTCACGTGCCCAGGGTCTTAACCTCAGCTTACTAAAGTGGTGCCATATATCCCCCCTTGCATACATGGGGAAAATCCCCCTCCATTGGTGCAATAACCCTACCCACGAACAACCTACACAAAACACCTATTCTGACTTTTCCCAGTTTCCAAGCTAACACCAAAGCACATAATACAGTCTCACACTCCTGCAACTCCACTCCACCATACAATTGTCTCAGCCTGGCATGTATCTTATCCAGCCATCCCCCACACAATCCCACACACAACACCTCCCTCTTGATAAACACACATTTAACTCTCCATTTCAGGTCCAGCAACCCCAACCCTCCCTGAAGCACTGGTAACGTTACTACCTCCCTCTGTAGCCAATCACAACCCGAACCCTCACAAGAATTTGAATACCCTCCTAAGAATTCTTGTAATCGCTGTCCCTGTTAATGAGAACACGGCTGCCACATACCACACCTTACTATACAATAAGACATTAATCATGATAGCTCTTTGCAAGAGGGTTAGGTGGTACGGTCGCAATGCCCCTAGGCGACCCTGGATCCTGTTCACCAACATATTCAAGTTGTCCTCTCTTGTGGCACCCAGGTCATCCACATAGATGATACCACATATTTTCAAAATTCCGGCCTGCTGCTGCACGACGTTACATCCCCACTCAACCCTCCCCGCCCAAGCCCCCAACCCCATGACCATTGACTTCTCCAAGTTCACTTTCATACCTGTAGCACCCTCGAATAAGTTCACAGCATTCTTTAATGCCCCCAGCTTCATCCCCTCCCACTCCAGGACAGTTGTGTTGTCAACATATCCGACCAAACCAGGCCAACCCTTTCCTTCTCTTACCCCTCCCTCTATGCATATGTGTGCCTCCATTATTCGGTAAAAGGGGTTCTGAATACATGCAAACAATAGTTTTGACATTGGACACCCATGCTGAAGACCCCGCCCCATGACAACCGCCTCCCCCAAGCATCCATTGATCTGCACCCTCGCCCTTGCACCCCGGTACAACGCTTCAACCCACCCCACAATTTCATCACCAAAACCCTGATGACTGAGTATAGCACTCAACACTCCCCTTTCCACCCTATCATAAGCCCCCTGCCAATCCAAGGCCAACAACCCCCCCCACCCACCCCCCTTGTTCCCATGAATGCCTTTAGGATCCCATGCCCCATAACCATAGACCTCCCTGGCAACCCAAATTGAATCTCAGATACCACCCTCCCCACGACACACTTAAACCTATTTCCCAATACCTTCGCAAACAACTTATAATCCATGTACAGCAACAAAATGGTGCAGTAGTCTTGAAGGGTATGCTGCTGCTTCCCTTTTGGGACCAACACCACCACTGCCGTTGCCTGCTTCTCCCCAAACTCGCCTTCCTCCTTCATTGAATTCATCAACCAGACCAAAAAGCCCATCAGCAGCTCCAAATTCTGTAGATATAACTCGCACGGTAGACCATCGATGCCTGGCGCTTTCCCCTTATTCATCTCACTTAACACCCTCCATATTTCCTCCTCTGTAATGACCCTGCCCAATGCTTCCCTATCACTCCTCCCTATATTGCACGACACACCCACACACTTGCTCTGAAGCCTCCCCCACCACTCCACAACTTTTCCATTACTCCCCATACCATCTGTCCACATATGCACTCATACCTTTCATGGCCCGTAACACCTGACCCTCATGATAACCTCCCACCGACGAATGGACTTCTAAGCACAGGATAGCAGTGGCCTGCTGCCACTGCTTCTGTCTGTGCAACATGCATGCTGATGGCCTGTCCCCCATAACTCCTCTTCCACCCCCGCATGCACCTTCACCACCGCAAATCTTTCATCCTGTAACTCACGTATTCTCCCCTTCATGGCGTCAATGCCTTCCACAGGATAAGTTCCCGCCACCACCCCCTCACATAACAACCCCTTAACTTGTCCTCCAAATAGTTGGCAAGACCATACTTCAAGTGATTTATTCGCTTCCCTTCCCACACATAATACTGCCTAATCCTTTCTTTTGCCACACCATCCCACCTTTTCACCACGTCCCCCACCCCCCTCTGTTCCACACTGAGCCACTCCCACAGTGCTGCAAACCCCACCAACCCCTCCTCATCAGCTAGCACGCTCGTGTTCAGCTTCCAATAACTCCTATACCTTCCTGCCAGTGACTCCCACCCTACCTCTGCCACTACCACCCGATGATCCGAATATACTACCTCCACAGTGTGAAAAGACTCGACAATGACCCTCTGTGAGAGATGCAGTCTATCTAACCTAGCTGCATAACCTCACCTTACAAATGTATGTGCCACCTCCCATGACCCCCCAAAATGCATCCCTTAAATGTATATCCCTTAAAAGGTCACTTAGGACCGTCGACACATAACCCGCCACCTTGGGTTCCACATCTGCCCTCCTGATGATGCGTTTCCAGTCCCTACCTACTATTGCCACGGATGGCCGTCTTCACATGCACATCTGCACATCTGCCAGAGCATGCACACAGGCAAATGACACTCTCTCCCCCATCCACCACCCATCCACGTGCAAGACCCTGCCCCCTCCGCCTCCCTCACTTCTCTGCAAAACAAACAGGCTCGCCTCCTGGATCAAGACACTCACTCCTCCTTTTAAATGAGCAGATGGCAGTGCCACCTCCTGATACCCTTCCACCTCAGCACTCGACCATCCTTGAAATTGTGTTCTTGAAGAAACACGACATCCACCTAATATTTATACAAAAACATCCTAAACCACTCTCTTCATGCCATTACACAATCCATTAACATTTACTGTCATACATCTGAGGCCAGCTTAATGTTTCCATCCCCACCTCCTCTCCACACTCTTCCCAGTTCCACCAGAACTTGGGGCACCACCTTTCACCCTCACACAATCTTCCACCCTCCCCTTTTTTTGGTGCTGCCTGCCATGGCCACCATTACAATCCTTAACCACCCAAGACTTCTTCCCAGGCTGCTGTGCCAGCATCAGGATATCACCCAAATCCGACGCCATGGCCCACTTTGTCGTGATGACCTCTTTCTCAATGTCATCGTCATGGGAGGCCACACATTGGACCTCTACCTCCATCATATGGTGTTCCACCGAACAGGGTAATGTCGCAGATGCACTGTCCGTCACAGGCTGCTCAAGGTGCTCCTGCCACTCACTCACCACAGCCGGCAGCTCAGTATCAGCCACCTGCACAGTTACACCCACCTCCTCTGCAGGCTGTAACAAGGTTTGTGCCAGGACCTCCGCCCACACCTGTGCCTCATCACTTGCCACTGGTAAAGTCTCGGGGCCCATTAACTCTTCAAGCTCCACACCCTCTCCTGACTCAACAGGTGTCTCCACCACCTCTCTCCACAGACGACCATGCCCTCCATTGCGCCATTGCGCCTCAACAGCCACCTCCCTCACTGGAACAGGTGCTTCATCTGCCAGGCCATGGGCCCATCACTGCTTCCCACACACCACTGCCATGTGATTGTAAGCCCCACATAGGCAGCAAGTATGCCTCTGCCAGGCATACAACACCATGACCTGTATTTTAAAGTCCTCCAGGTACACGTAGGACAGTATGGGGTGCCACACAGTCATTTTCAGGGTAAAGGTGCTGTGGCATGCAAAGAGTACGTAACCTTTATTCGGCGCATGTACACACCCTCATTTACAGGCTATCTCCCCCAACCAGCGAACCAGGTAACTAAGAGTTGACAATGGGGCCCCGTTGTTCAACTAGTAACCAGGTTCCAGCCAATAAGAAGATGGTTTTGGTAATTGCAGAGGTTATGTGGGTACCACTCTCCTGTCTGCCTTTGTCACTCCCATTCTAGAGCTGGCTGAAGCACGGTCTGCTCTCTTGTGGCTTCTATTCTGCCTTGCTTACCGTGGAGTGCACTAATACCTATTGCTGTACATAATGTATATAGTGTACATAGTGTACATATTGCTGTTCTAAATTGATGAAGGATAATATAAATCAAAACTTTTCTGCTGTGTTTATTTTGCTCCCTTTACACCCAGGATTACAGGCCATTTGGACTCCTGGGTTGTAATATGGGTAGCCTGTCCGAGAGCTGGAGCTGGACTTAGACAAAGGGTTGAGCCTAGGGTGAAGCTGGTAGCAGGAACATTGTGCAGCTTGCTGTCTGGCATTGCATTAGCTTTGCCAACGCTTTACAAATTTTGCGTGTCAGTTACTTTGCTATGGTCAGCCTTGCTATTGTGTGATCGTTCAACAGCTCGCTGCTAGCTTGTTCGATGTGCTCGCTTCGCTACGGTCAATCTTGTAGAACAGTGTGTAGCTGGCTGTCTGGCATTGCTTTACAAATTTTGCGTGTCAGTTGCTACTAGCCTGTTCGGTGTGGAGAATTTTGCAGTCAGCTTTGCTATTGAGTATCCACCTTGTATGCGTATTCTGCAATCGTACTGTGCATAGCTAAGCATGTTCTGCAAATAATGTTACATTGGGGTATTCTGCAATCGTACTGTGCATAGCAAACAACTTATGCCACCTAGACGAGTCAGACGTCTGGTGTCGGCATATACTTTGCATAACCTACCTAAATTGTCCCTACAGCGTTGTTGGAAAATTGCTCGTTCCATTGGCATTAATTACGAACGCACTCTCACAGCTGCGCAACTGCGTTCACTGATTGCTGACAAACTTCGAGAAGAAGAGATGGCACATCAGACTCCTCCCTCTACGGGAGCTAGGGCAAAAACTACTATGTTCTCGCAGGAGGAACATGATATGTCAACAGAGCAAAATAGTCAGTATAGTGCAGCAGGGTTGTCTCGAGGTGAATCAGCGGCGTTGGCACTTGAGCTGGCAAAAATCAGTCTTGAGCAGACTAGGGAACAGAGAGCATTCGCAAAAGAAGAATTTGATAGGGAAAGAGAAAGGAGGCAGTTTTCGCATTTTGTAAATGATTTTAGTTTACAGAAAGCAGTACAGCTTGTTCCCCGCTTCAATGAGGCCGAACCAGAACAATTTTTCGAAAGCATTGGGCATCGTTGGTTCACACAGCATTATTTGGTAGGGCACAGGAATTTACGTCAGTGTTAAATGACACTGATTTTTCTGATTATCAAGTAGTGAAAACCACAGTTTTGGGAGCATATACATGTATCCCACCTAAGTATCATAAGCTTTGTAAGCTGGGCGGACGACAGCTTGGTCAATCCCTAGTTGACTTTGTGCGTCAACAGACCAAAGCTTTTACCAGCTGGTATAAAGCAAGTGGTGTCGCCACCTTTGAGGAGCTGGTACAGCTTATTCTGATTGACAACCTGCTGGAGTCTGTAGGACCAGAGGTTCGAGTCTTTCTGCAGGATCGTGACTTAACCACTGCATTGGAAGCAGCCGGGTTGGCTGATACCTTTGAAACTAACCGCTCCTTGTCCGAGCGGTCCCGTCTCTCTTTTCAACAGCCTGGCATGAGCAGAGATCGTCAACCTTGGAGAATGAAGTGTCAGCCGAAGGGAGAACGTCTACGTCAGCTAACTAAGTCACCTGGTGAGCCACGCTTCTCAACTTATGGTCCACCTGCTGAGAGACAAACTACTCAACATGGTGCATCTCTACAACAGTATCCAGAAAGACACCAGCCAGAGCAACACCAGTTGCAACATCAGCAGGAAGTAAAGGGCAAGCCTGTCGTCTGCTTCCTCTGTAACAAAGTAGGTCACATCCGTCCCAACTGCACCCACAAACCCCAACCCATTGGGAAAATCTCTAATATCCCTAGTAACATGTCCCCGAGAGAAGTAGAAAATGGGATGGCCCCTTATTATTGTAAGAGTCTTATTTCCCTTCAGGAAAACTCAGAAACAACTGAAGTCAAAACCTTTAGAGATACTGGAGCATATTGCTCACTTATAAGAGAAGGAATATTACCCCTTTCAAAGAACACTTCCTTGAATTCCTCTGTTTTATTGGAAGCATTTGGAGGAGCTATATATTGTCCCTTTGCATAAAATTTATGTACAGTGCAAATATTAATAACATTAATACTGCTAGTGTGTGTCCTGAACCTATAATGATTAATTCTTCTCCGGTGTTGGCCATAACTCGGGCAACATCCCAAGGGTTGTCTGGAGGGAATGTTGACCTATCCTTGGACGACTCCGATCTCGGAATAGCACATTGTTTTATGAGGCACACCGGCCGGAGCCTCGTAAATCAGGTGAACAGGCCCCGATCAAGCCTTCCTATTCCCAGGTTGCAGGATTGCCAGATATCTGTTTCCATGCCCGAGGGACTGTCCTTCCGGGAGGAACAACGAAAGGACCCTTCTTTAAAATTCGCTTTTCAGGCAGCCATGGGTAAATCCTCTTTGGATCATCCGGTCAAGTATGAACTTAAAAACGATTATTTGATCTGCACTGAGACTGGTAAGGAGATAGAGGGCCGGCAATTGTCTGACAGGTTAGTGGTTCCAACAAAGTTTAGACCTCAAATATTGAATACAGCTCATAACACTTCATTAGGTCACCTAGGAATTACTAAAACCTTATATAGAATCACAAAAGAATTTTATTGGCCAAAATTAACGCAGGATGTGAAGCATCATATCAGGTGTTGCCGAGAATGTCAGCAAGTAGGGAAACCTGGACATTCCATTAAACCTGCACCTCTCCAACCTATACCTGCTGATGGAGAACCTTTTGCAGATTTAATTATAGATTGTGTAGGTCCACTACCTAGGTCAAAGTCGGGAAATCAGTATTTATTTACGATTATGGATAGAATAACCAGATATCCTGAAGCAATTCCCATGCGCAGTATTAATACTAAAGTTATTCTCAAAGCTTTAACCAAATTTATTTCTTGTTTTGGCATTCCTAAAGCTATTCAAAGTGATCAAGGTACTAACTTCACTGCCAAAGCATTTAGGGAAGCATTAACTAGGTTAGGGATAATCCACAACTTATCCACTGCCTATCATCCTCAGTCCCAAGGCGCCTTGGAAAGATTCCATCAGACGTTAAAAACCATGATGAGAACCTTTTGCATGCATTTTCCTACAGACTGGGATGAATCACTACGTTTGTTGCTGTTCTCAGTACGAGAAACGGTGCAAGAGTCTACAGGGTATAGTCCGTTTGAGCTGATCTTTGGGCACAATGTACGAGGTCCTCTTCGGGTGCTCAAAGAAGGATGGATGGGAGAAGAGGTTAGCTCAACACTCTACAACCCGTCTTCAAGGATGCAGGTGGCACGTCAGTTAGCCAAGGCTAACCTAACGACAGCTCAAAATAAGATGAAACAGTGGTATGACAGAAATGCATAATTCCGCTCCTTCCATCCAGGAGACAAGGCGTTGGTGCAGGAACCTATACCTGGCCACACCTTGAAAGCTAGATTTACGGGATCTATGCAAATTGTAAGTAGACTATCTGATGTAAATTATGTGGTATCTCCCATTGATAAGACCTCAAAAACTAAAACTTACCACATTAATCAATTAAAATCTTTTCATACACCAGATAGTCCCAGTAATGGCTCTGTCCTCTACCTCTGAGGACGACTCTGATTCTTAGCACTCTATCTCTGAAATTAATGTTAAACTTTCAAATTCTGTCCTCCTCAAGGACCCTAGCCCTTTAATGGAGGGACTATCTGAAACGCAAGCAACAAGTTTAACTGACCTTCTACAGTCATATCCTAATATTTTTTCGGATGTGCCGAAAAAATGTACGTTAGGTTATCATGATGTTGATGTGGGAAACTCTAAACCTATTAAACTCTCCCCCTACAGAGCTAATCCTGAAAAGCAGAGGCTACTTCAGCAGGGGGTAGAATTTCTGTTAAAGCATGGTTTAGTGGAGGAGTCATCTAGTCCATGGGCTTCACCATGCATCCTTGTTAAGAAGGCTGATGGAGGGTTTCGTATGTGTACAGACTACCGTAAGGTGAATGAGGTCACAATTACAGAAGCTCACCCTCTTTCTCGTCTGGATGACGTAATTGACTTTGTGGGTAAGGCTACTTTTGTGTCCAAGTTAGATCTCCTTAGAGGTTACTATCAGGTACCTTTGACGGATAATGCGAAGGAAATCTCTGCCTTCGTAATTCCAGGAGGTCATTATCAATACACAGTTACCCCCTTCGGAATGAAAAACTCCCCCTCTTCATTCCAGAAACTTATCCATCAGGCTATTAAAGGACTTGAAGGCACAGCAGCGTACCTAGATGATATTGTTGTGGTGTCTGATACTTGGGATCAACACCTACTTAGACTTAAGGCTCTTTTTGAGACCTTTCAGAGTTCCCATTTAACTGTTAATTTATCTAAATCTTCCTTTGGCCAGGCCACTGTCACTTTTCTAGGCCATGAAGTAGGTAGTGGTAAAGTTGCTTCTAAACTTGCTAAAGTTCTTGCTATTAAAGATTATCCAGTTCCTCATGATAGGAAATCTCTTCAACGTTTCCTAGGCATGATAGGATTTTACAGAAGATTCTGTAAGAATTTCTCAGATATTGTAGCCCCTCTTACCTCTCTTACCAGTCACAAAGTTCCCTTTAATTGGACCCCAGACTGTAAAAATGCTTTTGACAAAGTAAAAAGATTGTGTACTGCACCCATTCTTTTGTCTCCAGACTTCTCCAAACCTTTTTCATTACAGGTTGATGCTTGTGAGTCTGGGGTTGGGGCAGTATTATTGCAAAACTGGAACGAGGAGTTGCAGCCTGTAGCCTTTTTCTTGTCCAAGTTCCAGCCGCATCAGAGGGCTTACTCTACCATTGAAAAAGAAGCCCTCGCGCTGGTACTGGCTTTGGAGCATTTGGATGTTTATGTGGGCCAGACATCGCAGGTGGTCACCGTCTACAGTGATTACAATCCTCTAGTATATCTCCAAGCCATGAAGAACCACAACACAAGGCTCATGCATTGGGCTTTACGACTGCAACCTTACTCTCTCAGAATTAAATATATTGCCGGCAAAGAAAATATGTTGACAGACTCATTATCTAGAGTCTAATTATATTATTTACTTAGGTTAGGATGTTAGATTACTTGTGGTAACCCCTTTCAAGCTCTTTTTTTTTATCCCCTGGTATGGGTTTTTTTTTTTTAGTGAGGGGATACGGGCTACCGCCCGCCTGTATCTTGGACCTATGCTAGCCCGACTGACTGCTGTCTCACTCCGAGTTTAGGGTTTGGCTTTCGGTCACGAGAAAAGCTGAGCTCTATCTAAGAGTTGGATGGTGGAGAGGAAAGGTGGTCCCATTATTTTGTGCCATGGTGGCACGGTTACCACTGGGAGGTGGCAGCCTAATCCTGAGCCTTCTCGGGGTGGGGGTGTGGCATGCAAAAAGTACGTAACCCTTATTCAGCGCATATACACACCCTCATTTACAGGCTATCTCCCCCAACCAGCGAACCAGGTAACTAAGAGTTAACGATGGGGCCCCGTCGTTCAACTAGTAACCAGGTTCCAGCCAATAAGATGGTTTTGGCAATTGCAGAGGTTATGTGGGTACCACTCTCCTGTCTGCCCTTGTCATTCCCATTCTAGAGCTAGTTGAAGCACGGTCTGCTCTCTTGTGGCTTCTATTCTGCCTTGCTTACCATGGAGTGCACTAATACCTATCACTGTACATAGTGTATATAGTGTACATATTGCTGAAGGATAATATAAGTCAAAACTTTTCTGCTGTGTTTATTTTGCTCCCTTTACACCCAGGATAACAGGCCATATGAACAGTCCCGTATGCATCAAAGACACTTCTGATATCAGCTTCATCTGCCTCGAATGGGACGTTACAAAGCTTAACCCATGTAAAATGACATGAGACGTCAATCATCCTCACCCGTGCAGCCGGTGTAACATCGATACTGACGTCTTGAAAATGAGTCACCAACGACTCGTACACTGTGGAGGATAGCAATTTCACAAAAACTCTGTATGCTCCATTTAACGCAACTCCATACAACTAGTCTTCCTGAATGCCATACACCTCTCGTATGATGGTAGGAAGTAATACTTGTGCTGAAGCAGGCGATATCGCCCCATGGAGGAGCTCAGTCCCCACTGTGTTGACACGATGTCTCACACTGAGCGCCATATTGACTAAAGGTAGCTTGCCTGGTAGAACAGCAGAGGGGTGCAAAGCACAACCGCGCTTCACCGCAGCCAGGCAGTGAATGGAGTAGCACTGGCTAGTCAGGTGATCACACCTAAGGTTGGAGGCTACCTGGAGGTTACCTGGAGGTTATTCCGGAGATCAACGCCCCCGCGGCCCGGTCCATGACCAGGCCTCCCGATGGATCAGAGCCTGATCAACTAGGCTGTTACTGCTGGCCGCATGCAGTCCAACGTACGAGCCACAGCCCGGCTGATCCGGCACTGACTTTAGGTATCTGTCCAGCTCTCTTGAAGGCAGCCAGGGGCTTATTGGCAATTCCCCTAATGCTTGATGGGAGGCTGTTGAACACTTTTGGGCCCCGGACACTTATGGTGTTTTCCCTTAGTGAACCAATGGCGCCCCTACTTTTTATTGGGGGCATTTTGCATCGCCTGCCCAGTCTTTTACTTTCGTAGGGAGTGATTTCTGTGTGCAGATTTGGGACCATTCCTTCCAAGATTTTCCAAGTGTAGATTATGATATATCTCTTCCTCCTGCGTTCCAACGAATACAAGTCAAGTGCCTCCAAGCGTTCCCAGTAGTTAAGGTGCTTGACAGAACTTATACGTGCAGTAAAGGATCTCTGTACACTCTCTAGATCTGCGATTTCACCTGCTTTGAATGGAGATGTTATTGTACAGCAGTATTCCAGCCTAGAGAGAAGTGATTTGAAAAGGATCATCATTGGCTTGGCATCTCTCGTTTTGAAAGTTCTCATTATCCATCTTATCATTTTCTTTGCACTTGTGATCGTGGCACTGTTGTGATCCTTGAAAGTGAGATCCTCAGACATTACTACTCCCAGGTCCCTTACATTATTTTTCCGCTCTATTGTATGGCTGGAGTCAGTAGTATACTCTGTTCTAGTTATTATCTCCTCCAGTTTTCCATAACGGAGCAGTTGGAATTTGTCGTCATTGAACATCGTATTATTTACCGTTGCCCACTGGAAAACTGTTTATATCTTCTTGGAGGTTAACCGTGTCCTCAGCAGATGACAGCCTCATGCAGATCCTAGTATCATCCGCAAAGGATGATACGGTGCTGTGGTGTATATCTCTGTCTATGTCTGATGTGAGGATAAGGAATAAGATGGGAGCGAGTACTGTGCCTTGTGGAACAGAGCTCTTCACTATGGCAGCCTCCGATTTAACTCTGTTGACCACTACTCTTTGTGTTCGATTTGTTAGGAAGTTGAAGATCCATCTCCCCACTTTCCCAGTTATTCCTTTAGCACGTATTTTATGGGCTATTACGTCATGATCGCATTTGTCAAATGCTTTTGCAAAGTCTGTGTATATTACATCTGCATTCTGATTTTCTTCCAGTGCATCCAAGGCCATGTCATAGTGATCCAGTAGTTGTGAGAGGCAGGAGCGACCTGCCCTGAACCCATGTTGCCCTGGATTGTGCAGATTTTGGGAATCCAGGTGATTTGCAATCCTGCTTCTTAGCACTCTTTCAAAGATTTTTATGATGTGGGACGTCAGAGCTATTGGTCTATAGTTCTTAGCTAATGCTTTCCTGCCACCTTTATGGAGAGGGGCTATATCCGTTGTTTTAAGTGACTGTGGAATTTCACCCATGTCCAAGCTCCTCCTCCATAGTGTACTTAGGGCACGCGAGAGGGGTTTCTTGCAGTTCTTAATGAAAACAGAGTTCCACGAGTCTGGGCCCGGGGCTGAGTGCATAGGCATGTTGTCAATGGCTTTTTCGAAATCTATCGAAGTTAGGGTAATGTCGGAAATCTGGCATACATTTATGGAGTTTTGAGGCTCATTCATGAAGAAATCATTTGGGTCGTCGATCCTCAGACCGATTAGTGGTTCGCTAAACACAGAGTCGTACTGGGATTTCAATATTTCACTCATTTCCTTGTTGTCATCTGTGTAAGTCCCATCCTGTCTGAGTAAGGGCCCAATACTAGATGTGGTATTTGCCTAGTTTTTGGCATATAAAAAGAAATATTTTGAATTTCTTTCAATTTCACTAATAGCTTTAAGCTCCCCCTGCCTCTTCTGGTTCCTGTAAGAGTCATTTAACTTAAGTTCGATAGTTTCCACTTCCCTGGTCAGCGCCTCCTTTCGTGTATCAGATATCTAGCACTCCTGAGGAGCTCAGTGACTCTTCGTCGTCTTCTGTAGAGGGAGTGTCTTTCTCTCTCCAGTTTACTCCTGCTCTTCTTCTTTCTTAGGGGAATATGCCTAGAACATGCTTCGGCTGCCAGGAAGTTGATCCTTTCAAGGCACTGGTTTGGATCCATGTCATTTAAGACATCTTCCCAACATGCTTCGTTTAGGACATGGTTTACCTGGTCCCAGTTGATGTTCTTGGATGTTCTTGGAGACTGCCCTTGCTACCTCATTCTCTCTAGATCTGCTTCTCGGACCGAGGCATTGTCGCGGGTTATGTGTGCATTGTTCTAGTCACAGTATTGTGCCCTTTTTATTATTTAAAGTACTCTTTTTTTTGAGGTACCCATTTTCTGTTCGCCCTTAGAAAAATAGGATCTCTTCAATATAATATGTTTCATTTATTAGCGTTGCGATACGACACGTTATAATATATTAATTTTTATTAATAACTGACAGTAACCCAAGCTAAATCTAAGTGAAATAACATCCTTTAAGAAATTTGCTGACAACAGTGTGCAAGAAATCTACTTCGAGTTCAGGACAGATTGTAACAGTATAACATCAACACTCATCCATGGTTCAGTAGTCAGTTCAGGACAGGTTGTAGCAGTGTGACATCACTGCCACCGATGACTCAGTAATCAGTTCAGGAGGACAGGTTGTAGTGGTTGCCAATATGACGTTTTTCAGAGCATAGTCCTAGCTGCCCAGACTTTTGTTCCGAGTAGAGAAATTAGATCTAACAAAAATGATCCCATATGGATGAATAATAGACTAAAATATCTCATTGGTCAAAAGAGAGGCATATATAAGAATATCAAAAGAGGGGATGGGCAGTTAAGAAGTCAATATATTCAGTAAGAGAGAAAAATAAAACAAGGAATAAGAAAAGCAAAAAAAGGGATTATGAGGCTAAGGTCGCAAGGGATTCGAAGACTAACCCAAAAGGGTTCTTTCAGGTATACAGAAGTAAGATAAGGGGCATGATAGGCCCACTTAAGAGTAACTCTGGTCAGATCACTGACAGTGGTAGGATATGTGTGAAATTTGCAATAATTACTTCCTCTCAGTTTTTACTCTGGAAGATACTATCGAAATTCCAGAAATAATAGATTATGTAGAACAGGACGATAAACTATGCACGACTGGGGTAACTAGTGACATGGTCCTCAGATAAATAGAGAAATTAAAACCTAACAAATCCCCAGGTCCTGATGAACTGTTTGCAAGGGTGTTAAAGGAATGTAAAGAGGAACTTAGCATACCTTTGGCTAATCTTTACAACATATCACTACAAACTGGCATAGTGTGAGACAAGTGGAAAATGGCAACTGTAATACCTATTTACAAGGCAGGTGACAGGTCCTTAGCTTTTTACTAAAGACCAATAAGCCTTACCTCCATAGTGGGAAAATTTGTGGAAGCAATAATTGCCGAGGCAATTCGTAGCCATCTTGATAGGCATAAATTAATTAATGAATCTCAACACGGTTTTACAAAGGGGCGTTCCTGTCTTACGAATTTGCTAACTTTTTTCACTAAGGTATTTTAGGAGGTAGATCATGGTATTGAATATGATATTGTGTATATGGACTTCAGTAAGGCTTTCGATAGAGTTCCACATCAGAGGCTATTGAGGAAACTTAAGGCACAGGGAATAGGAGAAGTTTTTTCCTGGGTAGAGGCATGGTTGACAAATAGGAAGCAGAGAGTTTGCATAAATGGGGAGAAATCAGAATCGGGGCACCTCACAAGCGGTGTTCCATAGGGTCAGTGTTGGGCCCCTTGTTTACCTGGAGTTTACCTGGAGAGAGTTCCGGGGGTCAACGCCCCCGCGGCCCGGTCTGTGACCAGGCCTCCTGGTGGATCAGAGCCTGATCAACCAGGCTGTTGCTGCTGGCTGCACGCAAACCAACGTACGAGCCACAGCCCGGCTGATCAGGAACTGACTTTAGGTGCTTGTCCAGTGCCAGCTTGAAGACTGCCAGGGGTCTGTTGGTAATCCCCCTTATGTGTGCTGGGAGGCAGATGAACAGTCTCGGGCCCCTGACACTTATTGTATGGTCTCTTAACGTGCTAGTGACACCCCTGCTTTTCATTGGGGGGATGGTGCATCGTCTGCCAAGTCTTTTGCTATCGTAGTGAGTGATTTTCGTGTGCAAGTTCGGTACTAGTCCCTCTAGGATTTTCCAGGTGTATATAATCATGTATCTCTCCCTCCTTGTTGTTCACAATTTACATTAACGACACAGATGAGGTAATAAATAGCGACATGAGGAAATTTGCTGATGACACCAAAGTAGGCCGGCCAATTCATTCCAGTGAGGACATTAGTGCACTACAGGATGATTTGAATAGACCGATGCAATGATCGGAGACGTGGCAGATGCAGTTTATAGACAAATGCAAAGTTCTAAATGTTGGAAAGGATAATAACCATGCCACATATAAACTGAATAATGTAGATCTTAATATTACTGATTGAAAAAGGATTTAGGAGTTCTGGTTAGCAGTAACCTGAAACCAAGACAACAGTGCATTAGAGTTTGCAATAAAGCTAACAGAATCCTTGGCTTCATAACAAGAAGTATAAATAATAGAAATCCTCGGGTTGTTCGTCAACTCTGTATATCCTTGGTCACCGTATTATAGAATATATATATATGCACTGGAAAACATACAGAGGAGGATGACAAAGTTAATCCCATGTATCAGAAATCTTCCCTATGAGGTTAGACTGAGGGCCCTGAATCTGCACTCTCTAGAAAGGCGTAGAAATAGGGAAGGGGATATGATTGAGGTGTATAAATGGAAAACAGGAATGAATAAAGGGGATGTAAATAGCATGCTAGAAATATCTAGCCTAAACAGGACTCGAAGCAATGGTTTTAAGCTGGAAAAAATCAGATTCAGGAATGATATAGGAGAGCACTGGTTTGGTAATAGAATTGTGGATGAGTGGAACAAATTCCCGAGTACCCTCATAGAAGCTAAGACGTTGAGTAGTTTTAAAAATAGGTTAGATAAATACATGAGTGGGTGTGGGTGGATGTGAGTTGGACCTGACTAGCTGGTGCTACTAGTCAGATGCCGTGCTCCTTCTTTAAGTGGAGGTGACCTGACTGGGTGGGCCATTGGTCTAAGCTGGGGGTTGACATGGACCTGGTCAGTACGCCTGCTGCAGTGTTCCTTCTTTCTTATGGTCTTGTCCTAGAAGCATCTCTCTCGTCTCCCATCTCTCTGTCTGCTTGTTCACGATTTAGATGGTTTTTGGTAGAATATGATTTCGCTGGAGAGTTGAAACACTTCTTGCAACTTTGTGTAACTCTGTTCACAGAGCATTGTTCAGAGTTAATCATTTTTGACGTTTTACTGAGGTTGGTGTCACGGAGACACTTGATTCAACCTTGGCCCCAAGTTAAAGCTTCTAACCTACTTTGTGGCATTTATGCAGTCTTAGTCGGGGACCTGGTTAAGCTGAACTAAGATTCAGTATTGCGGGAGTTTTATGCCTTTTATGGAGGATCTGCTGATGGTCCCCAGTTAGGGTCGTTATTTTGTCTCCTTGTCCCTGTCGCTGTGCTGCTGCTTACTGCTGCTTGGTACATATTGTTCGTCATATTGTTCACGAAAGCTGTTTGACTGTCTTGATGGTCGAGAAAATAGATTAGTGAACTTGTCAGTCACTGTTTAAGTATAATTCGAGTCGAATCTTACTGAGACATAACGAACAACTTTGATCATATACACACATTCTCACACACACTTGTATATACTAGTATTATTCTTATACTTGATATCAAAGTACCAGATGGTACTTGTGCGTCGTACTGTTACGAAATGTGCTCTCAGCACTATATTACTATATGTACAATTGAACATTGAGCTTATATTTTAAATTAAATCAAACTTATTTACTTTGATATTATCCACCCAGATAACTTTGTTATTAAATATCTCAAATTTTATTTCGTTGGTTTATTATCATCCAATTGTGATCCCAAAACACTAGATGCTGGAGGGAGATCAATAAGTTGACCTTCTAGTATTCTCTGGAGATGTCTATACTTTACAGATGTCGCATTTTGTAACAGAGCTAATGCTAGTTGGTCTGCACATCTAATATGCAATCTTGGACTCAGCTTATCCTGGCCCACAGCCTTTTCATAGTCCAGCAAATAAAGGAGACGATACACTTCAGCCTACCTTATCGTCACCACTGACACAGTTTTTGCGCCTAGCCAATTCATGAAAACGGCATTTTGGCAGCAAAGTGTTCGATAAAGAGCTCAGCTTTTCGCTGACTGCTGGTGGTGACCTGTACTTAACTCTGTGAAGAAGTGTCTTGTGTGCTCCCCGTGGACTGAACCAAGATGCCCTCCATCGAGCAACTTTACCAGCAACTTAAGGAAGAATTGAGGGTAGCGAAGATGGAGATACGGGGATTGACCGAGGAAAACAAGAGGATTCGTAGCAGTCCTCCTGTTTCGAGTCCTCAGGTCAAGAAGGGATCGTGGTCAGTGGCTGGACAGCAGGGGACGACGAAGTTGACGATCAAGAAGACGAATGGAAAGCCAGAAACGATGAAGAAAAAAGAGACTGCTGTGGAAACTCCTGTGGAAACCTCCAACGCATTCTCGGTGCTACCCGACGAATGTGAGTCGACTACTGGGTTCGTCACGACGAACGACAACAAGGAAGGTAAGAATATTGTTGTTGTTGGGGATAGCCAGGTTAGATACATGGATAGGGCATTCTGCTTGAAGGACAGGAGTAGGAGACAGAGGGTTTGCTTTCCTGGGGCTGGGATGGAGGACATTGTTAGCCGGCTTGACAACATCATGAACGGTAATGGGATCAATCCTATTATTTGCCTCAGTGCTGGAAGCAATGATGTAGGCAAGCGTAGAAGTGAGGATTTAGTTAGAAAGTTCAGGACAGCTATAGACATAATTAGGAAGAAGGGGGGGCACCCTGCTATGGTGTGGGTTTTCTTGCTAACTCAGTTGAGGGGGTTGTTAGGACTTTAAACTAGGATTAGTTAGAGGTATGGGTTTAGAAATGATAAATAATGAGTATGGATGTATTGACTTATGCTCTGATATTAAGAAGCTTAATAGTAACTGTCATGGAGTAACTCTGGGTAATGATAATTTCAGAGATTGTGTAAAAACAAAGATGAATAGGAAAAATGTGCAGAAGAAAAAGCATATGATGGTATTTTATGCTAACAGTCGAAGAGCAAGAAATAAAATTAATGAACTACGTTTGGTAGCATGTGCTGGGAACTTTGATATCATTGCATTAACTGAAACGTGGTATGATTTAAAGAGTCGGGATATGACTGCTGAGTGTAATATTCAGGGATTTAAGTTGTTCAATGTGGATAGATGTAATGGGAAGGGGGGAGGAGTTGCATTGTATGTTCGAGAAAATATTAATTGTTGCATAAAAACGGGTATAAAAATAGATGGAGCAGTAACAGAGTCTGTTTGGGTAGAGTTCGTGGAAGGTCAAGAAAAACTAATTCTAGGTGTAATATACCGACCTCCAGGCTTGATCACGATAGAGGGAGACTTCTTTGGGACGAAATTGTTAGGGCTTCTGGACACAGTAACATAGTCATAGTAGGGGACTTTAACTTTAGTCAAATTGACTGGAATGCTTTGACAGGTAATCAAGAGTCCAGTGACTTTATGGAAACAGTTCAGGACTGTTTTCTGAAACAGAGCGTAACTGAGCCTACAAGGGGTAATAATTTGCTAGACCTAGTCTTGTCAAATAAAGAAACACTCGTGAATAATCTGGAGATCACTGAAGAGCTTGGCGCAAGTGATCACAAATCCATCACTTTTAGCATTAATTGGGAATGCAAGAATAATGATAATACACTAAAAATCTCTGATTTTCGTTCTACCGATTATAATGGACTTAGGGAACATCTGTCTAATCTTGATTGGGGTTATCTAGCTAATGATTTTATTGACGATAATCATACTTATGAATATGAAGGGATCTGCTTTTATGATTGTTTTCTTAATAATGTACACAGTGCCCAGAGTATATACGTTCCCCAGAGAGAAATTAGGTCTAATAATAACGATCCCAAATGGGTTAACAGGAGGCTAAAGCATCTATTAGGGGAGAAAAGGGGAATTTATAGGCGCATCAGAAGAGGAGAGGTTAACCTTACTGACCAATATGTTCAGCTTAAAAGAGAAGTAAAAAAGGCGATTAGAAAGGTTAAATGTGACTATGAAATTAGAGTTGCTAATGAATCAAAGACTAATCCAAAGGGGTTCTTTCAAGTGTATAGGATGAAGGTGGAGGAAAAAGTAGGACCTCTGAAAACTTGGAATGGACAGCTGACGGTAATGAACTGGAAATGTGTTTCTTATTTAACGACTATTTTTTGTCAGTTTTTACACAGGAAGGTGTAAATGAGATTCCAGTAATTAACAATTATTTAGTTCCTGATGAATTTAAGTTAACTAATATTACTGTCACGAGGGACATGGTTATTAAACAGATAGACAAGCTGAAACAAAATAAGTCCCCGGAACCCGATGAGTTGTTTTCAAGGGTACTTAAGGAATGCAAGATGGAACTTAGTAAGCCATTAACGACTGTATTCAATGCGTCCATCCTTACCGGTGTTGTGACAGAGTTGTGGAAGACGGCTAATGTGGTTCCTATATTCAAATCAGGGGAATAAGTCCACTATTTCAAATTACCGTCCAATAAGCCTGACATCTATATTGGGCAAGTTATTAGAATCAATTATAGCTGACATTATCAGAAGTCACCTTGAAGAGCATAACTTGATAAATGAATCTCAGCATGGATTCACGAGAGGTCGTTCCTGCCTGACAAACTTACTGACGTACTTCAATAGAACATTTGAGGCAGTTGACAGTAATAAGGAATATGATATTGTTTATTTCGATTTTAGTAAAGCCTTCGATAGAGTACCTAACAAGACACTCTTAAGAAAAGTGGCAGCTCATGGTATAAGAGGTAAACTTCTAGCATGGATTGAGGCATGGCTTACCAATAGAAAACAGAGAGTTACCATTAATGGAGTGAAATCTGAATGGGGATTAGTCACTAGTGGCGTTCCACAAGGATCAGTTTTAGGCCCTCTCTTGTTCATAATTTACATTAATGACTTTGATGAAAGGATTACGAGTGACATGAGTAAATTTGCTGATGATACAAAGTTAGGCCGTATAATTCACTCTGAGGAGGATATCAATGAACTCCAGGACGATTTGGACAAATTAATGTCTTGGTCTGAAAAATGGCAGATGAAGTTCAATGTGAATAAGTGTAAGGTACTTGCCCTTGGTAATGAAAATAACCCTCGAAGCTATAATCTAGGTGAAGTAGAGCTTGATCATACAGAATGTAAAAAAGACTTGGGAGTCATGGTAAGCAGAAATCTAAAGCCAAGACAGCAGTGCCTTAGTGTGCGCAACAAGGTCAACAGATTACTTGGATTTATCTCAAGAAGTATAAGTAACAGAAGTCCAAAAGTTATTTTACAGCTCTATACATCACTAGTGAGGCCTCATTTAGATTATGCTGCTCAGTTTTGGTCCCCTTACTACAGGATGGATATAGACTCATTAGAGAACATACAGAGAAGAATGACTGAAATGATTTACTGTGTAAGGAACCTCCCGTATGAAGACAGACTCAAAGCTAAAGTACTGAGGGTGTCGAACCAGGTAAGAACCAGGAATAATGGATTTAAGTTGGATAAATTTAGATTTAGAAAGGACATAGGTAAGTACTGGTTTTCTAACAGAGTTGTAGATGCGTGGAACAGTCTTCCCATTGGGGCGAGAGAGGCTGGGACCTTGGGTAGCTTTAAGAAGAGAATGGACAGATATATGAGTGGGAGGGGCTGGGTTTGATTGGTGTCATTGGGTACGGGAGTTGTTTCTGGGGAAGCTTTGGGTGGTAGTCGTTTTGATAAGGACCTGCCTCGCATGGGCCAGTAGGCCTTCTGCAGTGTTCCTCCATTCTTATGTTCTTATGTTCTTATCCCATCCTGCCGATTTAGACGTGGAATAATTTCATAATGTAAATAACCTTAACGGTTTTTGACCAATGACCACCAGGTTTTGGAGCCCATTCTAGCTGACACCATTTTCTTTTCGGGTCAGTCACCCATCTAAAGATGGCCCATTTTTGGATTTCTTCCATTTGCCTACAGGCTTTTCCGTGCAGGTTCATGTTGTAGATAGTGGGATGGCTCTTACACATTCTCCAAGGCTAGTACTTAGCAGCAGCAGCCTCCCTACAAAGAAACCCGAACGAAGGTTGATATGTAGGCTTCGTCACATACTGCCAATGAAAGCATTCACTTCGTTGTCAGCATCCCCTTTGAGAAGAGCATTCCAATCAGAGGAGGCAGGATCAGAGCAAAGGGTCGACAAGGTTCCTCTTTCCCACAGCCAGGTTATGCGTGTATATTTTTCAACTCTTTCTGGTGAAGTCTTCAATGGCGTCAAGACAGCCTTGTGGTCAGACGATCCAACATAGCCATGGGGTTGGCAAGTGACTATGCCTTCAGACAGATTACTCACTACTGGATCGAGGGAGGAGCCAGAGATGTCAGTAGGGAAATGAAAAAAGTTTCTCACGTCAAACACTGCAAGGCCATCAAAATCCCTCTGTATATTATGTTGGTTGAGGTCACCAACAATTATAATGTGTTGACATTTGTGTTGAAGCAGAAGGGAGGCCACATTCTCCATCAGGAAGTTGATGAGATCTGCATGTTGCCACTAAGGTCTGTACATCATACATGCAAATTCAGAAGTTCTAGTGTTTATGAACACCTTGAAGAACATCATTTCCATGTGATAAGGGATGGCAACATTAATAGACTGGTCATGTACTCTTTTAAAAAAGTGAACCTCAAAGCCTCCTCCTTGACCTTGCCTGTCTCTTCTCATCCATGAGAAGTAGCCAGCAATTCTAGCAAATTTTGAGGGGTCCTGTCGTCCAAAAAGTCTCAACAGCGAACATGTTGGGATGAGGAGTTTTCACGAAACTATGCGTGAGCTCTCCAATATTGGTAATGAAGCCTCTATCTAATGATGGCCGACAGGATGCTCCTCTCTCTCTCTCTCTCTCTCTCTCTCTCTCTCTCTCTCTCTCTCTCTCTCTCTCTCTCTCTCTCTCTCTCTCTCTCTCTCTCTCTCTCTCTCTTTCTTTCTTTCTTTCTCTCTCTCTCTCTCTCTCTCTCTCTCTTTTTTTTTTTTTTTTACTTTTTTACACAGGGTTTGACAAGGTTAGGTTAAAGATCCCTAGCTTTATTGACGAGCTATTTACAGGGTAAGGATTCCCAACTTAAGAGCTGTTATCTACATCAGCTCATTTGAAAGCATTTTTATTGTTATGAAACATACAAGTAGGGAACAGGATGAAGTTGGAGCCATCTGTGGGCAAGCATTTTCATCTGATCAACTGACTTTATCTCGTTGACATCATAATGCTGTACGAATGTGTTCCATACTCCAGTCATCCTGGGGATAAATGATCTCAGATGAAGTGATGTTCTGGAGAATGGTACAGCCAGAGTGAAGTTGCTGCTTTCTGCCCGTCTTGTGTTATAGAAGCTTTCTTCACGCTCTCCTCGAAGTGGATCCATGTGTGGTACTTTGACAATTGTTAGGTAAGACACATATGCAACAGTTAGGTATCTTTATTTCGAAACGTTTCGCCTACTCAGTAGGCTTCTTCAGTCGAGTACAGAAAAGTTGATTGAAGCAGAAGAGACTTGAAGACGATGTAATCAGTCCATCACCCTTAAAGTTTTGAGGTGGTCAGTCCCTCAGTCTGGAGAAGAGCATTGTTCCAAAGTTTGAAACAATATGGAGTTGAAGTGACAGGATGGAGCCTTATATACCGCCAGGAGGTGAGACAGGTCACTAGTAGAACGCAGATGTTGGGAGGTCAGGTCCCTCTCAAATCCAGCCGCTCTCACTAGTAGAGGTAGTTGAAGTTGATTCGAGGTCTGTACCAAGATACATAAGAACATAAGAACATAAGAAAGGAGGAACACTGCAGCAGGCCTGTTGGCCCATACTAGGCAGGTCCTTTACAATTCATCCCACTAACAAACATTTGACCTACCCAATTTTCAATGCTACCCAAGAAATAAGCTCTGATGTGCAAGTCCCACTCAAATCCAACCCATCCCACTCATGTATTTATCCAACCTAAATTTGAAACTACCCAAAGTCCTAGCCTCAATAACCCAACTAGGTAGACTGTTCCACTCATCTACTACCCTATTTCCAAACCAATACTTTCCTATGTCCTTTCTAAATCTAAACTTATCTAATTTAAATCCATTACTGCGGGTTCTCTCTTGGAGAGATATTCTCAAGACCTTGTTAATATCCCCTTTATTAATACCTATCTTCCACTTATACACTTCGATCAGGTCTCCCCTCATTCTTCGTCTAACAAGTGAATGTAACTTAAGAGTCTTCAATCTTTCTTCATAAGGAAGATTTCTAATGCTATGTATTAATTTAGTCATCCTACGCTGAATGTTTTCTAACGAATTTATGTCCATTCTGTAATATGGAGACCAGAATTGAACTGCATAATCTAGGTGAGGCCTTACTAATGATGTATAAAGCTGCAGTATGACCTCTGGACTTCTGTTGCTTACACTTCTTGATATAAATCCCAGTAATCTATTTGCCTTATTACGTACGCTTAGGTATTGCTGTCTTGGTTTAAGGTTGCTGCTTACCATAACCCCCAAGTCCTTTTTGCAATCTGTATGGTTAAGTTCTACATTATTTAACTTATAAGTGCTAGGGTTATGGACACTCCCGAGCTTCAGAACCTTGCATTTATCTACATTGAACTGCATCTGCCACTTTTCTGACCAAGAGTAGAGTTTGTCTAAATCCTCCTGAAGTTCCCTAACATCTACGTTTGAATCAATTATCCTACCTATCTTCGTGTCATCGGCGAATTTGCTCATATCACTAGTAATTCCTTCATCAAGATCATTGATATATATTATAAACAACAACGGGCCCAAGACTGATCCCTGTGGAACGCCACTTGTTACTGATCCCCACTCGGATTTAACCCCATTTATGGACACTCTTTGCTTCCTGTCTGTGAGCCATGATTCAATCCACGAGAGCACCCTTCCCCCAATGCCATGAGCTGCTACTTTCTTCAACAGTCTTTGGTGCGGAACTCTATCAAATGCCTTACTAAAATCTAAGTAAATAATATCAAATTCTTTATCGTGGTCAACAGCCTCAAAAGCTTTACTGAAGAAAGTTAATAAATTAGTTAGACAAGACCGGCCTCTTGTGAATCCATGCTGAGTATCATTAATCAAGCTATGCTTATCGAGATGGCTTCTTATAATCTCAGCTGTAATTGACTCAAGTAATTTGCCTACAATTGAGGTCAGGCTTATTGGGCGGTAATTTGACGGTAACGACTTGTCCCCTGTTTTAAAAATAGGAATTACATTAGCCATCTTCCACATATCAGACACTGCACCTGTTTGAAGAGATAAATTAAAAATATTAGTTAATGGTTCACAGACTTCCATTTTGCATTCCTTTAGAACCCTTGAAAAAACCTCATCAGGACCCGGTGACTTATTTTGCTTCAGTCTGTCTATCTGCTTCACAACCATTTCACTAGTGACTGTGATGTTACATAATTTATCTTCTTCTGATCCACTATAAAAATTAATTACCGGAATATTATTAGTGTCTTCCTGTGTAAAAACCGAGAGAAAATAATTATTTAAAATCGAGCACATTTCATTCTCTTTGTCAGTAAGATGCCCATAGTTATTTTTAAGGGGACCTATCTTATCTCTGACTTTTGTTCTATAGACCTGGAAAAAACTTTTTGGGTTAGTTTTAGAATCCCTAGCAACTTTAATTTCATAGTCCCTTTTAGCTTTTCTTATCCCCTTTTTAATGTCCCTCTTAATGTCAATATACTGATTCATAAGATGACCCTCGCCTCTTTTGATACGCCTATAAATTCCTTTCTTATGCCCTAGTAGATATTTCAGCCTATTATTCATCCATTTTGGGTCATTTCTATTTGATCTAATTTCCTTATAAGGGATAAACGTTCTTTGAGCAGCATGTATTGTGTTCAGAAAACTGTCATATTGATAGCTCTCTTCGTTACCCCAGTCAACAGATGATAAGTGTTCTCTAAGCCCATCGTAATCTGCTAAGCGAAAATCTGGGACTGTTACTGAGTTATCCCTACTATCATACTTCCATTCAATTCTACATGTAATTGATTTGTGGTCGCTGGCACCCAGTTCCTCTGAAACTTCTAAATTATTAACAAGGGATTCATTGTTTGCCAGAACTAAGTCAAGCAGGTTATTACCCCTTGTAGGTTCTGTCACAAACTGCTTCAAAAAACAATCCTGAACTACTTCTAAGAAATCGTATGATTCTAAATTCCCAGTTAAGAAATTCCAATCAATATGACTAAAGTTAAAGTCTCCTAGAATTACTACATTATCGTGCCTTGTGGCCCTAACAATTTCCTCCCATAGTAGTCTCCCCTGGTCCCTATCTAAATTTGGGGGACGGTATATCACACCTAAAATTAATTTTTCATGCCCCTCTGAAAATTCTATCCAAACAGACTCTGTATGTGTTACTTCAGACTTAATACCTGTTTTTATGCAACAGTTCAAGCGATCTCGGACATACAATGCCACCCCACCCCCCTTCCCGATACTTCTATCTACTTGGAACAATTTAAAACCCTGAATGTGACATTCTGCAGGCATGTCCCGACTTTTTGAATTAAACCACGTCTCAGTAATGGCAAATACATCAATGTTACCTGCACTAGCAACTAGTCTCAACTCGTCCATCTTATTCCTAGCACTGCGACTATTTGTGTAATAAATATTTAATGACCCTCCTATCTCTTTACCCTTCCTGCTCCTTTCTGTTATTCCACTAAACCTATTACTGTCATTGTCAATTAGTGCCACTGGCTTTCCAATATCCTCCTCATTTTGCCTATTACTAGTTCTCCTAGTACTCATGTTACTACCCTGCGACTTCACAGTTTTCCCGCCAAAACCCATACCACTAACTATTCCTAATTTAAAGACCTAACAGCTCCCTCCACTGCGTTGGCCAGTGCTCCCACCCCACACCTAGATAAGTGAACCCCATCCCTGGCATACATGTCATTTCTGCCATAGAAGAGGTCCCAGTTGTCAATGAATGTTACCGCATTTTCCTTACAGTATTTGTCCAGCCAGCAATTGACACCAATTGCTCTGGACAACCATTCATTTCCAACTCCTCTCCTTGGCAAAATGCCACATATGACAGGTTTGCCACCCTTCTTCCTAATTATCTCTATTGCTGACCTATACCTGCTAATCAGGTCCTCACTCCTACGTCTGCCAACATCGTTGCCTCCAGCACTGAGACAGATAATAGGATTGCTCCCATTACCTCTCATGATGTCATCCAGACGGCTAACAATATCCTTCATC
Source organism: Cherax quadricarinatus (assembly GCF_038502225.1). Taxonomy (NCBI): domain Eukaryota; kingdom Metazoa; phylum Arthropoda; class Malacostraca; order Decapoda; family Parastacidae; genus Cherax; species Cherax quadricarinatus. The sequence goes on from NC_091326.1 coordinate 25,895,691, forward strand.
CCAGCCCCAGGAAAACATACTCTCTGCCTCCTACTCCTATCCTTCAAACAGAATGCCCTATCCATGTACTTAATCTGGCTATCCCCAACAACAACAATGTTTTTACCTTCCTTGGCGTCGTCCGTAGTGATGCTCCGAGTAGTCGACTCACATTCGCCAGGTAGCATTACACCACTTGTAGAATTCGTCATGACGTTCTCGATGGTCTTCGTTGGGGTTTCTAGGGATGTCTCACTCACGTCTGCCAATGCTTCCTTGGTGCTCGTTGTGGCATTCCCAGTAGAACACTCACATTCGTCAGGTAGCACCGAGAATGAGTTGGAAGTTTCCACGGCAGTCTTCTGGTTTCTCGTTGTTTCTGCCTCTCCAACCGTTTTCTTAATCTTCAGCTTGGTTCCATGTTGCCCGACCACTGACCAAGCTCCCTTCTTAACCTGGGGACTCACAACAGGTGGATTACTACGAATCCTCTTCTTCTCCTCCGTTGCAGTGTCTGACAGATTGAACATTAAAATGGTATAAAATACCGACAGATTGTTAGGTAAGACACATATGCAACAGTTAGGTATCTTTATTTCGAAACGTTTCGCCTACTCAATAGGCTTCTTCAGTCGAGTACAGAAAAGTTGATTGAAGCAGAAGAGACTTGAAGACGATGTAATCAGTCCATCACCCTTAAAGTTTTGAGGTGGTCAGTCCCTCAGTCTGGAGAAGAGCATTGTTCCAAAGTTTGAAACAATATGGAGTTGAAGTGACAGGATGGAGCCTTATATACTGCCAGGAGGTGAGACAGGTCACTTGTAGAACGCAGATGTTGGGAGGTCAGGTCCCTCTCAAATCCAGCCGCACTCACTAGTAGAGGTAGTTGAAGTTGATTCGAGGTCTGTACCAAGATACCCTTGTGTTGCAGTGTCTGACAGATTGAACATTAAAATGGTATAAAATACCGACAGATTGTTAGGTAAGACACATATGCAACAATATTGGCCTTGTACATAACAGTAAGGCCACCCACATCCCTCTTGTGTTGAAGGCTCTGCTGAAAGGACAGATCTATCCAGGATTGGTCCAGGCGACAGATGAGACGTATTGTTCTGTTCTCTATTCTCTCAAGCAGTTGCAGATGAGAAGGGGGGCAGGCGAGCCAAGAAAGTGGAGTATACTCAAGGTGTGAGCATACTTGTGTCTCGTACAAAATCTTGCAGTCCCTGCTGTCAAGCAGATGCGAGATATGGCGAAGTGCTGTAAGCTCCCTGGCTGCCTTGTTTGCAAGATTTACAACGTAGTTTTTCATGGTCAGTTTGGAGTCAAATTTCACCCCAAGGATATCAACTTCTTCCCCAGGTGCCAACACCCTAGCATTCATCCTTACTACTGCACCGGCATTACATAAGAACATAAGAACATAAGAAAGGAGGAACACTGCAGAAGGCCTGTTGGCCCATACTAGGCAGGTCCTTTACAATTCATCCCACTAACAAAACATTTGCCCAACCCAATTTTCAATGCTACCCAAGAAATAAGCTCTGATGTGCAAGTCCCACTCAAATCCAACCCCTCCCACTCATGTACTTATCCAACCTAAATTTGAAGCTACCCAAAATCCTAGCCTCAATAACCCAACTAGGTAGACTGTTCAACTCATCAACTACCCTATTTCCAAACGAATACTTTCCTATGTCCTTTCTAAATCTAAACTTGTCTAATTTAAATCCATTACTGCGGGTTCTCTCTTGGAGAGATATCCTCAAGACCTTATTTTTAGTCATCCTACGCTGAATATTTTCTAATGAATTTATGTCCATTCTGTAATATGGAGACCAGAATTGAGCTGCATAATCTAGGTGAGGCCTTACTAATGATGTATAAAGCTGCAGTATGACCTCTGGACTTCTGTTGCTTACACTTCTTAATATAAATCCCAGTAATCTATTTGCCTTATTACATACGCTTAGGCATTGCTGTCTTGGTTTAAGGTTGCTGCTCACCATAACCCCAAAGTCCTTTTCGCAATCTGTATGGCTAAGTTCTTCATCATTTAACTTATAAGTGCTAGGGTTATGGACACTCCCGAGCTTCAGAACCTTGCATTTATCTACATTGAACTGCATCTGCCACTTTTCTGACCAAGAATAGAGTTTGTTTAAATTCTCCTGAAGTTCACTAACATCTACGTTTGAATCAATTATCCTACCTATCTTTGTGTCATCGGCGAATTTGCTCATATCACTAGTAATTCCCTCATCAAGATCATTGATATATATTATAAACAACAACGGGCCCAAGACTGATCCCTGTGGAACGCCACTTGTTACAGATCCCCACTCGGATTTAACCCCATTTATGGACACTCTCTGCTTCCTGTCTGTGAGCAATGACTCGATCCACGAGAGCACATTTTCCCCAGTGCCATGAGCTGCCACTTTCTTTAACAGTCTTTGGTGTGGAACTCTATCAAATGCCTTACTAAAATCCAAATAAATAATATCAAATTCTTTATTGTGGTCAACAGCCTCAAAAGCTTTACTGAAGCAAGTTAATAAATTAGTTAGACAAGACCGGCCTCTTGTGAATCCATGCTGAGTATCATTAATCAAGCTATGCTTATCGAGATGGCTTCTTATAATCTCAGCTATTACTGACTCTAGTAATTTGCCTACAATTGAGGTCAGGCTTATTGGGCGGTAATTTGACAGTAACGACTTGTCCCCTGTTTTAAAAATAGGAATTACATTAACCATCTTCCACATATCAGACACTACACCTGTTTGAAGAGATAAATTAAAAATATTAGTTAATGGTTCACAGAGTTCCATTTTGCATTCCTTAAGAACCCTTGAAAAAACGTCATCAGGACCCGGCGACTTATTTTGCTTCGGTCTGTCTATCTGCTTCACAACCATTTCACTAGTGACTGTGATGTTACATAATTTATCTTCTTCTAGCCCACTATAAAAATTAATTACTGGAATATTGTTAGTGTCTTCCTGTGTAAAAACTGAGAGAAAATAATTATTTAAAATCGAGCACATTTCATTCTCTTTGTCAGTAAGATGCCCATAGTTATTTTTGAGGGGACCTATCTTATCTCTAACTTTTGTTCTATAGACCTGGAAAAAACTTTTTGGGTTAGTTTTAAAATCCCTAGCAACTTTAATTTCATAGTCCCTTTTAGCTTTTCTTATCCCCTTTTTAATGTCCCTCTTAATGTTAATATACTGATTCACAAGATGACCCTCACCTCTTTTGATACGCCTATAAATTCCTTTCTTATACCCTAGTAGATATTTCAGCCTATTATTCATCCATTTTGGGTCATTTCTATTTGATCTAATTTCTTTATACGGGATAAACATTCTTTGGGCAGCATGTATAGTGTTTAGAAAGCTGTCATATTGATAGCTCTCTTCGTTACCCCAGTCAACAGATGATAAGTGTTCTCTAAGCCCATCGTAATCTGCTAAGCGAAAATCTGGAACTGTTATTGAGTTGTCCCTATGATCATACTTCCATTCTATGCTAAAGGTAATTGATTTGTGATCGCTTGTGCCTAGTTCCTCATTAATTTCTAAATTATTAACAAGAGTTTCCTTGTTCGCCAGAACCAAATCAAGTAGGTTATTTCCCCTTGTAGGTTCTGTCACAAACTGCTTCAAAAAACATTCCTGAACTACTTCTAAGAAGTCATTTGATTCTAAATTCCCAGTCAAGAAATTCCAATCAATGTGACTATAGTTAAAGTCCCCTAGAATTACTACATTATCGTGCCTTGTGGCCTTAACAATTTCCTCCCACAGTAATTTCCCTTGGTCCCTATCTAAGTTTGGGGACGGTATATCACTCCTAGAATCAATTTTTTATGCCCCTCTGAAAATTCTATCCAGACAGACTCTGTATGTGTTACCTCAGACTTAATACCCGTTTTTATGCAACATTTCAAGTGATCTCAGACTCGGACATACAGTGCCACCACACCTCCCTTACCGATATTTCTATCTACTTGGAACAATTTAAAACCCTGAATGTGACATTCCGAAGGCATGTCCCGACTTTTGGAATTAAACCATGTCTCAGTGATTGCAAATACATCAATGTTACCTGCACTAGCAACTAATCTCAACTCATCCATCTTATTCCTAGCACTCCGTCAATTAGCATAATATAATTTTAAAGACCCTCCTTTCTCTTTACCCTTCCTGCTCATATCTGTTTTTTCACTAAACCTATTACTGTCCTTGTCGCCTAGTGCCATTGGCTTTCCAATATCCACTTCATTCTGCCTATTACTAGTCATAGTATTACTACACTGGGACTTCACTCTATTCACACCAAAACCCATACCACTATCCATTCCTAGTTTAAAGACCTAACAGCTTCCTCCACTGCCGTTGCCAGTGCCCCCACCCCAGACCTAGATAAGTGAACCCCATCCCTGGCATACATATCATTTCTGCCATAAAAGAGGTCCCAGTTGTCAATGAATGTTACCGCATTTTCCTTACAGTATTTGTCTAGCCAGCAATTGACACCAATTGCCCTGGACAACCATTCGTTTCCAACTCCTCTCCTTGGCAAAATACCACATATGACAGGGTTATCACCCTTCTTCCTAATTATCTCTATTGCTGACCTATACCTGCTAATCAGGTCCTCACTCCTACGTCTGCCAACATCGTTGCCTCCCGCACTGAGGCAGATAATAGGATTGCTCCCATTACCTTTCATGATGTCGTCCAGGCGGCTAACAATATCCCCCATCCCAGCTCCAGGAAAACATACCCTCTGCCTCCTCTTCCTGTCCCTTAGACAAAAGGCCCTATCCATAAAATTAACCTGACTGTCCCCAACTAAAACAATGTTCTTACCTTCATTTGTAGAATTTGTCGTGACGTTCTTGATGGTCTTCATTGGGTATCAAGGGATGTCTCACTCACGTCTGCCAATGCTCCCTTGGTGCTCGTTGTGACGTTCTCAGTAGACAATCCACATTCGTCTGGTAACACCGAAAATGGGTTGGAAGTCTCCACAGCAATCTTCTGGATCTTCGTTGTTTCCGCCACTCCAACAGACTTCTTGATTTTCAGTTTTGTTCCACGTTGGTCGGATACTGACCAAGTTCCTCTCTTGACTTGAGGACTCACAACAGGAGGATTACTTCGAATCCTCTTGTTTTCCTCCGTCAGTCGCCTAGAGATCATCATCATTTGTGTTTTCTCAGGTGCAAATGTTACTTGCCATCTATTTCCCCAAGCTGATATAGCTCTTAGCTGGTGATTGATGTAGCTTAGAGCAGCTGGCATTTTTTCTCTTGGATAAGTGAATGCCAGTGTACAGTCGTCTGCATATGCATGGGATTCTGGGATGAGATGAAGGTCATTGAAGTAGACTTTCCATAACAATGGTCCCAGAACGCTTGCTGATTCTGTTCCACTGAGAACTACCCTTAGAGATCTACCATGAAGGTAATCACTGAGGAGACATAGCGTAGAGCCTGCAATTCCCAGAGCTTGCAGTTTTGCTAAGGGGCCCTGGTGCCACACCCGGTCGAAAGCACCAGTGACTGGTGCCACTTAGTGGAGAGGCTTAACAACAGTTCAGCAGCAGAGTAGCCTTTCCTGAAGCCATATTGATGGTCACAAAATTGTGAGTGGTAGTCAAAAAGCTCTGTCATTTGTCTTGAGATTATTGTCTCAAGGAGCTTGCCAGTGATTGACAGGAGTGACACTGGTCTGTAGTTGCTGATTTCTGCTCTGCTCTTCTTTTTGTGAACAAGGACTACATTTGCCTCTTTCCACAGAGAAGGCCATTTACACTGTACTAGGCAGTGCTGAAAATGCGAGTTAGAGGTGCTGCTAACTGGTCTGCACATCTTCTCAACAATCTTGGGCTTAACTTGTATGGGTCCACAGCCTTTTCTTGGTCAAGCGATTTAAGAAGGAAATGCACCTCTTCCTGCCTTATTGTCACCACTGACAGTTTTGACACAGTTCTTGCAACTAGCCGAGGAGGGTCCCTTGCTGGATCAGGAACTTGCATTTTGGTAGCAAAATGTTCGGCAAAGAGGTCCACTTTCTCTTGACTACTAGTAGAGGTGGTCCCATCCTGTCGATTTAGAGGTGGAATGAGTTCATCAGGTAGATAACCTTGTCTGTCCTTTACCAGGGACCACCAGGTTTTGGAGCCTACCCTACCTGATGCTAGCTTTCTTTTGGTGCCCACCTCCCATTTAGCAATGGCCCACTTTTAAACGTCACCTATATGCCTACAGGCTTGCCTGTGCAAATTCTTGTCATAGATGGTAGGATGTCTCTTATACTTTCGCCATGCCTTGTATTTAGCAGTAGCAGCCTCTCTACAACGAAAGCCAAACCAAGGCTGATCTGTAGGCTTCGTCACATATTGCCGGTGAGGAATGTGTTCTTGTTGTAGATTAAGGATGTGTCCAGTGAAGGCGTTCACTTGGTAGTCAACAGCCCCTAGGAGAAGAGCATTCCAATCGGTGGTGGTGAGCTCAGAGCAAAGGGCTGGCCAATTACCTCTTTCTCATAGCCAGGCTGTGCATGAGGACTCCTCACCTCGTTCTGTTGGGATCTTAAGTGTCGTAAAAACAGCCTTGTGGTCAGACGATCCAACGTAGCCGAGGGGTTGACAAGTGACTATGCCTTCTGCCGGATCACTCACTACTGGGTCAAGGGAGGAGCCAGAGATGATGTGAGTAGGGAAATCAACAAAATTTCTCATGTCAAATACTGCAAGAAGGTCATCAAAGTCCCTCTGTATAAGGTGTTGGTTGAAGTCACCAACAATTATGATATGTTGACAGCTGTGTTGTAGCAGAAGGGAGTCCACATTTTCCATTAGGAAGTTGATGGGGTCTGCATGTTGCCACTGAGGTCTGTACATTGCACATGCTAGTACAGAAGTGCGAGTGTTTATGCAGAGCTTGAAGAACAACATTTCAAGATGAGTAGGGGTGGCAACATCAATGTGCTGGGCATGTACACTTTTAGAGAAGCACACAGCAACACCTCCTTGCCCTTACCTGTCTCTTCTCATCCATGAGGTATAGCCAGCAATTCTTGCAAAATCTTCTGGAGTCCTGTCGTCCAAAAATGTTTCAACAACAGCTATCATGTCGGGACGTTGAGTGTTCACAAAACTGTGTGTGAGCTCTCTAACATTAGTAATGAAGCCTCTAATGTTGGCCGACAGGATGCTGATAGACTGGCTCCTCATGATGTGGTCAGCTTGAGGTGGTGGGTGTGTAAGACATTTAAGGTGCCTGTCCTCGAGAGAAGTAGGGCACTGAGGCAGCTGCAGGGATGTGGTCTGTGGTCTTGTATAAGGCACAATACCACCTACTGGGCTGAGACAGGAGTAGCTGAGTGGGTGATGTGTGAGTGTGTTCACCCATTCAGAGATCCTGCTGGTTTGTTCCGAGAACAGGTCTCTAAACAGGTGGTCCTGTCTGTCAAGTTCCTTTTTCTTCCGACACAGGTCCTCCTGATGTCCTTTCTTGTGGCAGTAATTGCACCTGGTATCTCGCATGCAGTTGTTAGTGGTGTGCCCCTTCTGGTGACAGCGAGAGCACTGCCTAGGTGCCTGGGAGGGTAGACTATTATTTGTTGCACCTCCTGTGTTTTGCTGATTTGTCTGCAGGCTCTGCCGCTGACTGTGTTGGTGGAAGGTGAGACGGCTGTAGATGTCTTCCTCCTCCACGTCCTCTTCCACGTCCTCTGCCACGTCCTCTACCACGCCACTGTGCAGCTCTGACAGATGTGTCCCTGCTGTTCGTACTTTGGCGCAGTAGGTGTTCAGGTACAGTGATAGTGCCCTGATTATTAACTGCACCAATCTCTGGTGGAGAAAATCCTGACTCAGAACTTGCGGATGAAGCACTGCTACCAGATGTTGGAATAATGTCGGCGGGTGTGCTGACAGGTGTAGGATCAGAGATGGTATGTGCACTGTCTAGTATACTGGCAGGTGCTGAAGCAGAGATGTCAGGGGTAGGAGAATTAACAGATCCAAAGCTTGCTTCGTTGCTGGAAAGAGGATCTGTTCCCTCTGTGGTGGTCAGAGGGATTGTGTTAGAATTCCCAAAGGTAGTGTTTTGAACTCTGTCAGTCTGTGGGGCCTTAGCGATGACAGAATTCCACCAGTTATTTACCCCTGAGTTAAGCTCAGTGTGGGACTTCCAGTCTTTGTCAATAGTATCACCATCAGCTGAGCAGCTTGTGCCGCTTGATGTAGGCTTGCATTGACCTTCTACAATAGCTTGAAGGTTATCTAATGATTTGAGGAGCTCATGAAGTGCTTTCCTGTGATGGATTATCTTAGCTGCGACTTTACAATACAGCCCATGAGGGCAGTCTTGATCTTTGGACAAGAGTCTCTGAGATACTTCTGAACCTTCCTTCTGTAGCACCAGGTTTGTATCCATATATACCACACATACCCTCTCTCTTATTCTCTCTCTCTCCCTCTCTCTTATTCTCTTTCTCTCCCTCTTATTCTTTCTCTCTCGTTCTCTCTCTCACATTCTCTTTTTTTATTACACAGGGTTTGACAAGGTTAGGTTAAGGATTCCTAACTTTATTTGTGGAACTAAGTGGAGAGATACAGATAAAAAGCACTCCTGGGAGACACTGGAAGGCCTGACTACAATCCTACACAATACCATAACTTACTGGAGAAAGATATATGGGAGGAAGTATTAAAACAGACACATTGAAAAGCATGGGACCCCACAGCGCCCGTGGGGCGCTGTGGGGTCCCATGTTGAGAAATTAAGAAATTGAGAAATTGAGAAATTGAGAAATTAAGGGTTCGTAACTTTATTTACAAGCTAAGAGCTGTTACCTACAACAGCTCACTTGAAAGCCCTTTTTTTATTGTTATGAGACATACAAGAAGGGAACACGATAAAGTTGGAGCCATCTGTGGGCCAGCAATTTCATTTGATCAGCTGACTTTATTTCGTTGATATCATTATGATGTACGAGCATGTTCCAGATCCGAGTCATCCTGTGAATAAATGATCTCAGATATAGCGATGGTCTGGAGAAGGTACAGTCAGAGTGAAGTTGCTGCTTGCTGTCCGTCTTGTGGTGTAGAAGCTCACTTCTCGCTGTCCTCGGAGTGGAGCCAAGTGTGGTACTTTGACAATGTTGGCCTTGTACATATCAGTAAGGCCACCCACATACCTCCTGTGTTGACGACTCTGCTGAAATGACAGATCTATACAGGCTGGTTCCAGACGAGAGATGATGCGTCTTGCTCTGTTCTCTACTCTGTCAAGCAGTCGCAGAGGAGACAGGGGACAGGCAATCCAAGAAAGTGGGGCATACTCAAGGTGTGAACGTACCTGTGCTTCGTACAGAATCTTGCAACCTCTGCTGTCGAGCAGCAGATGCGAAACAACGACGTGCTGTAAGCTTCCTGGCCGCCTAGTAAGTTTATTCAGG